>NC_133752.1:162645289-162974289 GCF_036562045.2 Rhinolophus sinicus
GAAATAAAGAATACGTTATAGGGAATCAACAGTAGATTAAATGAAGTAGAGGACCAAATCAGTGATTTAGAAGATAAGGTAGCAGAAAACACCCAAACAAAACAGTAAAAAGAAAAAAAAATCCAAAAAAATGAGGAGAGTTTAAGGGGCCTCTAGGACAACATCAAGCGTACCAACACTTGCATTATAGGGGTACCAGAAGGAGAAGAGAAAGAGCAAGAAATTGAAAACCTATTTGAAGAAATAATGACAGAAAACTTCCCTAACCTGGTGAAAGAAATAGATACACAAACCCAGGAAGTGCAGAGAGTCCCAAAGAAGATGTACCCAAAGAGGCCGACATCAAGACACATCATAATTAAAGGCCAAAGTTTAAAGACAAAGAGAGAATCTTAAATGCAGCAAGAGAAAAGCAGTTAGTTACCACAAGGGAGCTCCGATAAGATGATCAGTTGACTTCTCAATAGAAACTTTCCAGGTCAGAATGGATTGGCAGAAACATTCAAAGTGATGAAAAGTAAGGACCTACAACCAAGATTACTCCACCCAGCAAAGCTATCATTTAGAACTGAAGGACAGATAAAGAACTTCCCAGACAAGAAAAACCTGAAGGAGTTCACAACCACCAAACCAGTATTACAAGGAATCTTAGAGGGGCGTCTTTAAGATGAAAAAAATTAAAAATATGAATAATAAAATGGCAATAACTATACACCTATCAACAATTA
This sequence comes from Rhinolophus sinicus, assembly GCF_036562045.2. NCBI lineage: Eukaryota > Metazoa > Chordata > Mammalia > Chiroptera > Rhinolophidae > Rhinolophus > Rhinolophus sinicus. The sequence goes on from NC_133752.1 coordinate 162,646,018, forward strand.
CTTTCAATGTAAATGGATTAAATGCTCCAATTTAAAAAATGGGAGGCTGAATGGATACGAAAAGGAGACCCTTACATATGCTGCCTACAAGAGATTCACTTAAGATTGTAAGACACACAGACTGAAAGTAAAGGGGTAGAATCAGATAGTTCATGAAAATGGAATGAAACAAATGAAAAAAGCTGGGTTAGCAATACTTACCCCAGACAAAACAGACTTTAAAACAAAGACTATACATTTTAATTAGCTTGATTTTGGTAGTCATTTCACAATGTATATGTATATCAATACATCACATTGTACAACTTAAATATATGCAAGTTTTACTTGTCAGTCATATCAATAAAAGTAGAAAAAAATTATTGTTATAATAAAAAAACAAAAACAAGTAGATAAAGAAGAAATGTACATATATACGATGGAATATTCCTGAGCCATAAAAAGGAATGAAATCTTGCCATTTATGACAGCATGGATGGACCAAGAGGGTATTATGCTAAGTGAAATACATCAGACAGAGAAAGACAAATACCAAATGATTTCATTTATATGTGAAATCTAAAAAAACAAAATAAATGAACAAACAAATCTAACTCATAGATGAAGAAAACAAATTGATGGTTGCCAGATAGGGATTGAGGGGATGGGTGAAAAAGGGTAAGAGATCAAGAAATTGAAGTTGGCAGTTATAAAAATAGTCACAGGGATGTAAAGAGGGTACTAGACTTATCAGGGTGATTACCTCATAAGTTACATAAATGTCTAATCACTCTGCTGTATACCTAAAATTAATATAATATTGTATGTCAACTATAATAATTGAAAATTTTTTAATTATAAAATTTAATTTTATAATTTAAAAACACACAAAGAATCACTAGATAAATGATACATGTATAATTTAAACATTTTGTTTTAACATAGATAGTGAGTGTGCCTCTATTAATATTCTGAGTTAGGACCAAGGCATTTTTGAGGGGGCCCATTAATTAAAGTTCTGCAGAAGTCTGCCAATAATTTATGACCTGTTGCATCCAATTAAAACTTTTATGAAGAATTGAGTGCAAAATCTTACTAGATTTTTCATTTGTTTTTTACCCAAACTTTTACAGGTGTATTGCCCACACCTACTGTAACAAAAAGAAAAACTAGCAACTTACAATTTTAAGATTTTTCCAAAGATCAGCTGTCATAAAAACAATCATTTTATTTTAAACTCTTACTTCATCACTTTACATTATTCAATACAATAAGTACAACAGGCATGAACAGGTCAAAAAGGGGAAAGAGATCACTAGGCAAGAAAGTGTATTCACAGAGCTCCTGCCACAATTCAATTTTCTTCCACCAAGCCTACCAGGTCACCAGCATGCACTGCCATTCCTTCCTGTTAGAACAGAAGAGGGCCCCCTCTTCTTGTCCAAAGAGCCCTTTTCCTGAGCTCTGCATCTGATCTCCCAACGGTTCAGGAACCTCAGTCTATCACTTTCTCAACATCTCCCTCTTTCCTTTCACATTGGCATTTAAACCTTTTTAAAATTTAGTATTAGTCTTACTAACAAAACTGTTTACTCTTATAACAAAACAATCATCCATAGGCCCATGTCTACCTCCGACTACCATTCTCCTCTTCACAGCTGGGGTGGGAAGAAACCTGTACGGGGTGGGGTTTTTTGTAACTTGCTGACACTTCCTGCTTTCACTTTCTCACCTCCAATTTACTTCTTTTTTCACACTCCTCCACTGAAATTCTCATGAAGTCCTCAGTGACCTCCATGCTGTTTCCAGCATTTCTTTTTTTGTAATATTCGTCACTGCAGACCACTTCCTCCTTTCTTGAATCTGCCTTCCTCAGATTCTGTGACAATTTCACTCCTGGTTTCTCTCTCAACTCTCTGGCTATTCAAATGTTGGAATTACTTCAGGCTTGGTCCTAGGCCTCTTCTTTCTACAGTCCTTATTTTCTGTGATCTTAGCCTCTCCTAGAGCTTCCCTACCACCCCATGCTTATAGTTCTCAGATCTCTGATTCCATCCTGATCTTTCTCCTTCGCTCCAGAACTATATATCCAACAGCCTACTGGTTATATCACTTATACGTTCCAGACAGACCTTAATCTCAACACATCTAAAATGTAATTCATCACTTTGCCCTTCCTACTCCATCAGCTTTTCCTCAGTTATCCCTTATTTTCCTGTAAGTTACCAGGATTTACCCAGTTTACAAGCCAGAAACCTGTACGGCATCATTGACTCTCAACACTCCCCTCACACTATACATCTAATCAACCACATCATTCAGTTAGTAAATATTCATCTATATATATCAACTTTTTATAAGTTAGAGTTGCCAGTTTAGAAAATAAAAATACAGGACAGTCAGTTTTGATTTTAGACACCTAATGAATAATGTTTTAGTGTAAGTATAACCCATGCACTATTTGGGAAATATTTATATGAAAAAAATATTTGCTGTTTATCTGAAACTTGTATTTAGCCGGTCATCCTCTATTTTATCTGGCAACCCTATTATAGGTTTCAGTTTTTATTACTCATCCCACTGCCTTAGTTTAGCATACTGAAAAATTAAACAGAAGCCACAATTGCAAAACTGGTAACTTGCAACACAGGCTATCTAAATTCAATTTGTTAGAGATAAAACTCATTCAGACCTACGTGTTCCAAGATAAGACCACAAAGAATTTTAACAGTAACTCCACAGGGACTCATGTGTCCCCAACAAGACTGCTTACTGTTCCAGAAGTGTCTTAGTCAGTATAGGCTGCCATAACAAAATGTCATCAGCTGTTGGCTTAAACAACAGAAATTTATTTTCTCACTGTTTCAGAGTCTGAGAAGTCCAAGACAGAGGTACCGGCAGTCTGTTTCTGGCGAGAGCTTGCTTCTGGCTTGTAAATGTTGGGAAGGGAGAGAGTGTGTGAGCTCTCAGGTGTCTTTTCTTATGTGGGCACCAATTCCACCCCACCCTCATGACCTCATCTGAACCTAATTAACTCCCAAATGCCCCATCTCCAAATATCATCATATTGAGGGTTAGGGCTTCACCACGTGAATTTGGGGGGAACGCAATTCAGTCCACAACACAGAAACTTACCTAGATTATAAATCAGACCAGTTCCTGACCAAATGTCACTTACACACACCCAGCAATCACCCCACGACTAACCAGCCTCCTAACCTCCCCGCTTTGAGTCATTACTAGGACTTTATCAAAATGGTGTTCTCCCTGCTCAGTCAGGTTAATCAAATTTGATGTGGGGCTACAATTGCACCATCATCTCTCTGCTCCCTAATTGGTAAAATAGACTCTCTTCTCTCCCTATTTTACTCCTTCGATATTTGGTTCTCAAATATTACCTGCCCCAGAGTCACCTGGGGGGCTTGTTAAAACCCAGAACATTGGGCCCACCCTCAGTAGATCTGAGATGGGCCCTGGGAATTTCTAACAAGGTCTTAGGTGATGCTGATGCCACAGTTCCAAGGACCACACTTTGAGAACCTCTGCTTTAGAGATCATTCTTGATTGTCTGGGGTGGGGGCTGAGCATTGATTTACTTTTTAAAAAAGATTTTTATTAAAATATAGCTAACATACAATATGACATTAGTTTCATGTGTACATGATAGTTATTCAACAGTACCCACCTGGCATTACACATAGTTATGACCATATTATCGATTATATTCCCTATACTTTACTTTACACCCCCACGACTATTTTATAACTACCAATTTGTATTTCTTAATCCCTTCACCTTTTTCACCCTGCCTCCAATCCCCGTCCCATCTATCACCCCGATAAATCTAGTACTCATCTGACAACATACATAGTTACTACCATATTATTGACTATATTCCTTATGCTATGCCCTACATCCCCACGACTACTGTGTAACAACCAATTTGTACTTCTTAATCTCTTCCCTTTTTTTACCCATCCCCCAACCCCTCCCATCTGGCAAACATCAAAATGTTCTCTGTATCTATGAGTTTGTTTCTGTTTCGTTTGTTTGTTTATTTTGTTTTTAGATTCCACATATAAGTGAAATCATTTGGTATTTGTCTTTCTCTGTCTGACATTTCACTTAGCATAATACCCTCTGGGTCCATCCATGTTGTCACAAATGGCAAGATTTCATTCATTTCTATGGCTCAGTAATATTCCATTGTATATATGTACTTCTTTATCCATTTGTTGTTGTTGTTTAATATATTTACATCTTTTTTCTACTTTTATTGATATGACTGACAAGTAAAACTTGCATGTATTTAAGGTGTACAATGTGATGTTTTGATATACATATACATTGTGAAATGATTACCAAAATCAAGCTAATTAACAACCATTACCACATATTTACCATTTCTTTGTGTGTGATGAGAACACTTGAGATGGACTATATACTTGAAATTTGCTAGGAGAGTACATGATTAACTATAGTCACCATGTTATACGCTAGGTCTGCAGAAGTTATTCATCTTATAATTGCAAGTTTGTACCCTTTGACCCACATCTCTCCTTTATCCCACCCCTTAGCCCTTGGTAATGATTATTCCATTCTCTGTAACTATGAGTTCCACTTTGCAGATTCTGTATGTAAGTGAGACAATGTAGTATTTGTCTTTTCATGTCTGGATTATTTCATTTAGCATAATGTCCTCCAGGTTAATCTGTGTTGTCACAAGTGGTGGGACTTCCTTTTTCATGGCTTAATGATATATACCACTATATATGTCTATCCATTCACATGTCTATGGACACTTAGTTTTTGTCCATACCATGGCTACTGTGAACAATATTGTAATAAACATGGGGGTACAGATATTTCTTTGAGCTACGAATTTCCTTTCCTTTGATATTTACCTGGAAGTCAGATCTCTGGATCACACAGTGGCTCTAATTTTACTTTTTTTGAGGACTCCCCATACTGTTTTCGATAATGGCAGTACTAATTATGTTACTACCAACAGTGTACACAGGTTCCATTTTCCCCACATCTTCATCAACACTTGCTATCCTTGTCTTTTTGATGATAGCCATTCTAACAGGTATAAACTGTTAACTTACGGTGGTTTTGATTTGTGTTTTCCCTGATGATTAGTGATGTTGAGCACCTTTTATGTACTTGTTAGTCACTTGTATGTCTTCTTTGGAAAAATGTCCATTCAGGTCCTTTGCCCATTTTAAAAATTATTTGGGATTTTCTGCTATTGTGTTGTATCAGTTCCTTGTATATTTTGGATGTTAATCTCTTATCATATATGTGATGCGCAAATATTTTCTCCCATTCTGTAGGTTTCCTTTTCACTTTGTTGATGGTTTCCTTTACTGTGCAGAAGCTTTCTAGTTTGATGTAGTCCCACTTGTTTATTTTTGCTTTTGTCACCTTTGAGTTGGGTATCAAATCCAAAAAATCACTGCCAAGACCTATGTCAAAGAGATTTCTGCCTATCTTTTCTTCAAGGAATTTTATGGTTTCAGGTCTTTTGAATGTAGCTATCCAGTTTTCCCAACACCATTTATTGAAGAGACTATTCTTCCCCATTGCATATTCTTGGCTCCTTCGTCATAAATTAATTGATCATATATCTGTGAGTTTATTTCTGGGCTCTCTATTCTATTCCATTGATCTATGTGTCTTTTTCTATGCCCATACTATACTATTTTGATTACTGTCATTTTGGAATATAATTTGAAGGCAGGAAGTGTGATTCCTCCACCTTTGTTCTTCCTCAAGTTTGCTTTGGCTCTTCAGGGTCTTCTGTAGTTCCATACACATTTTAGGATTATGTGTTCTAGTTTGTGGGTATACAGTTCCAGTCTTGCAAGATGAAAAAATTTTAGAGCTCAATTATTGCACAATGTGAACATAGTTAACTCTACTGAACTGTATACTTAAGAATGGTTACGATAGTAAGTTTTGTTATGTTTTACAATTTAAAAAAATTTTCTAAAAATATTGCTGTGCATTGAGTTGAAGGAGTTTGGGGAAAGGTAGAAAGACCCTGAGAGTAAATCAAAGGGTGTAGCAAAATGCAGGGTTAAGATCACCAGTCTAGGCTGCTCTGGCCTTGATTCTGACTCCATGCCTTATGAGCGGGGTAACATTGTCAAATTATTTAACTCTCTGGGCCTGTTTTCTCATGTATAAAATTGATTAAGATGAGCATTTATCTTTAGGGTTGTTAGGAGGTTTAAATTAATACATGCCAAAAATCTTAGGAACTATGCCTGCCATAGTAAGATTGAATAAAGGTTAGATTTTATTCTTAGTCCCTCAGAACCGTTAAAAACTCAGGAGAATACAGATTCTAGGATAGGACAGATTGTTCCAAGAAGAAATGTAGTCTATGTATAAAGCATAGAACGCTAAACACATCAACACCTTTCCAGACTTAGTTGTAAAATAAGTGTAATTAATTAACTTACGTGATCTATTTGTAGTCTGAAATTAAACGATAAATCAGAAGAAGCCACTATTCATACTATCTATAAATTTATAAATATATAGAAATATATGCTATATTCTGAAGTTTAAAAAATATAAGAAAAAGAAGTATGGAGAAAAAACTTTATTCTACCTTCTTAGGTTCTCTAACTGACCTAATAATTAAACTGACAGAATACAAATTAACAGGTGAGAAGCATATAAACTTATTTGTGTGTGTGTGCACATGGGAACCTTCAGAAGGAAAACGAAGACCTAAAGAAGCCATTAGGCCCCAAAGTTTATATACGTTTTTCACAAAGAAAGACAAATTGTGGTGATGTGACAAGACAAATGGGGCTTGGGTTATGGGCCGTATAAATTTTAGCACAGTGACTAGGAAATATATGGAAGCTCAGAGTTATGTCAGTGAATAATATTATGAATTTTATTTTACTTATAACCTAACATATATCCATTTCTCTCCCAGGGATGAGTATGTCAGGTACTATAACTGTTTTCCTTGATTTTTGTTAAGTCAGATAGAACACTGTGGGCTCCCAGATAATTAAACCATCAGCCACTTTTGTGCTGTTGGTCTAGATATCTCAGTTCTGGTAGATGGGAAGCCTTTTGGGTTATTGCTCATTCTATCAACTATTAAATGAGACTTCCAAGAATTCTACTAAGTTTACATAGTCTAGGCTTCTCATTTTAGTGTTGTCTTTTAAAAAATATGTTTTATCACAAAAATTATTTTAATGTATGAATCTCCAAGGTAAAATGCAACAGATTTCCCCGTGGACACGAGTAAATGTGGGAAACAAGCCTAACTGTCAGCCATGAACTAGGACTAAGAAACTGTTAATCAAATGCCAGAAACACATAGCTAGACAAGGATTTAAGACAACTCTTTACTGACTCTCTCAACACATACTTACCTTAAACAATGGACGAAGTCCTCCAAAGTGACCAGTGGCTGGATATTACACAGAAAAGGTGGCCAAGGTTAAAAATGTGTGATATAAGTTGCTACTCCTCTCTACCCCCCTCCAAAATAAAACAACCAAAACCAAAAAGACTAGAGGCTCACATCTCTAAACCCACAATTGCAGGAAATCATCAACTATGATGAATTATAAGTTTATCATCGTTCCTTCTATATAAGTCCCCATTCCTTCCTCTGGCCCTAGGCTGCCAGGCAGTTAGCTATTTTTGACATGCCTTCCCTTTTCAAGGATGACTTTAAATCTAGGTTCAGCCATGTGACCAAAACCTGGCCAATCTGTATATTCTAGCCTGATAACCACAGGAAAGTCCATGTAAACCTAGTTAATCCAGAGGCCCAATCAACGGATGTTTTTGTGTGGATTACTAGGAAATAAAGAAGCTCTCTTTTCACTGAGGTTGCCAGGTACACGAACAATTATGTGCTGGGAGCTTCTGAGTTTTCTTATGTGGAAAAAGGTCCACCAGAGAATAAAACCAGCTTAGGGGAAAGCAAGATGAGAGATGGAAAGAGGTGTAGAGGCAGGGAGGAAGGAGGAGATAGAGAGACTGACAGTACTGATTACATTGGACTGTGATGTGAGCAGAAAAGAACCTTTCCTGGATTAAGCCACTGAGATTTTAGAGTTGTTACAGCAGTTAGATACCCTAATGAACACACCCAAAAATGTATATAGTGATATAATTCAATGCACCTCTCTGCCCAGTGGTTTGAGAAACTAGATCTTCTACCTAGTTTATGTTTCCACTTTAGAGAGCAATGGAGGATATATTTTTGGGGGAAATTTTAATAATAAATAAAAAAACTCCAAACTAATTATTATAAAATATAGTTTAATTTCACTTTTCATTATTTACCACAAAATTTAAAAAATACCAATATACAGACAAGTGCAAATGAACTGGAAAAAGCTAAAAAGTGTATAAAAGACAAATCTAAAGGATGTATGAACAGTGACGCACACACCATACACTCTCAAATGAGTTGAGAAAACACAGTCCACGTTGATAGGTTTTCTTTCTGAGGTCGGCTTTTCACTGGAGCTACATCTAGAAAGTTCCCTAAATCAAACTTTTATGTGGAAGGATCTTTACTTAAGAAGCATTTCCCATAAACAACCCATACCAGAGAGGCAGACGTATTCTAGACACACAAGTGATAAATGCCTCTCCTAGGCCTCATGGAACTTGGAGAAATTAACCTAATGAAAACAAAGCACTGTAGAAATGGAAAAGTGACACCTACTGGCCACTTAGCAGTTTTTCTTTATGGCTTCTGATTATTCTTGATGTCAGCCCTGCTCTGCCTGTAATTCTGTGCTTGGCAAGTCTGAGTCTCTGATTCCAGAGCCAACCAATGACCCACCTGAGTGGTAGATACCTCTTTAGAGTGGGATCTGAAACTGGACACTGCTAAACCTGGTCTAACAACTAGATAGCGGCTATTTCATCTACCTATGCCCTAGACTACAGAGATTCCTCAAAGAATATGACTCGAATACAACCTTTCCCCATGGTGACACTGTAATTAAATACTGTAATCCCATTCATTTACCAAAAATCTCTATTTTGTATTTTCCTGTTTATCTTTTTGTTTCTCAATGGTTTTCCAAATTTAGTGACTACCGTACTGTATCAACATATACCTTGAGTTTTATTTTGTTTCAGGGTATCATCCTGTAATAAAATATCTGATCACATTTTTGAGTTTACTAGTTTCAAAAAAGTTTTAAATTTGATACATGGCTAGAGGTTCAGTTATTTGATTGTACAAAATCAAGGATCAATACACAATTTTTTTTTAAACCACAGCATTTGGAGGTAAGTATCATACTCATAGCATAACCTTTGGTCTACTTCAATCATTTTCACTTAATAAAACGTTCTAGGGCAAAATCGTCATAGGAATATAAAATGTGCTACATGCGTAATTTTAAGTTTTCTAGGAGCCACATTAGAAAAGTAAAAATTAACGCTTGATTTAATTCAGTGTATCCAAAATATTATCTGAACATGTAATCGATATAAAATTGTTAATTTGATATTTTGTGTTTGAAATCTGATATGCAATTTATATGTACAGCTCATCTCAATTTGTATTAGCTACATTACAAGTGCTCAATGGCCACATGTGTCTAGTGGTTACCACAGTGGCCAGCACACTTCCACAGTCTAACCCTATGCTCAAGTTCTGTGGATTAGAATCGTAGAACCAGAACTGGAAGTAAACTCAGAGATCAAACCTCTTTTTACAAATGAGAAAACTGAGGTATGGAGTGTAAATGGCTTGCTTGCAGTCACACAGCTAAATTTAGGCTGCGTGGGCTCTGGATTCTAGGCACTCCTCCTATGCCACTACATTACCATAGGTAATACTTAGGGTAAAAAAGAGAACTAGAGTACTCTTTTTATGATGCTTTCATTCGATGTATAGATAGTTTCACCAAAATGCAAGAAATAATTGGTAGGAGAAAATGTAATATCGAGTAAGCCATAAAAATATCTGCTACTCCTAGTTGTAATCAAATGCAAATAAATGCATTTTGATGAAAACACTAAACTTGGGAAAGCTATACTATTATGCAATAGGTGGATTAGATTCTGGGTAAACGGCAAGGGGATCTACAGAAAAACACTAGAGTGAGTTATTAAAGGATCAAAGCATTCCATTGGCTATCTGTCAACAGGTCTATGCAATAACTCCTCCTCTTGCAAAGAAAAAACTGTTGCTGTACAAGACAGCAGTGGCTTGCCTCTAGAGACTCTGTCTCTCAGATCTTTGCATCATGAAGGTTTGCCCCTTGAGACCACCCAGCCACAATCACCTATCCTGCCACCACTAGCATGGGTCAATTCTGGAGGGCAAGCCTCACCTGCAATGGTTCAGACTCCCAAAGTGTTGTGTTTGTAGGCAGGTCCTTCTGCCGACTTAGAGAACAGATGTGATCATTCATGCTTCCTCAGACTTCACTATCATGCTTAGGCTGCTGCAAACCAGTGTCCCCCATCTTGTAGGATTTCTTTGGCTTATTCTAAACCTGGATGTCTCGAGTCCTAAAGTGCCAGAGACAGGAGTGGTGTTGACCCTCTGACATTGTTGGAACATTGTATTGGCTCAAGAAGACAATGTGCCAATATATCCTGGCCCACCCAGCCACTGCAAATGTCACGTTTGAATGGAACATCTGCTTTTGGTTACTGCCTGTTGGTATGTTTGCCTTTAACGCATCTGATGGAAGTTCAATCTATTACTGACAGCCTGAAAAAATATGCAAGATCAAAATAATGCTTTGTTTTGGTGAGAAGCTCTGAGGGAAATCTACTGGAAACGTATACAACCATCCAGAGAAAGACAACTGGAAGTGAACCCCACATCTGAGCCTTAGGTTTTCCCCACGAGTTTCCTAGCCTATCTTATTCACATTTAAGGGACCCAAATAGAACTTATGGGAACATACGTAGTAAACGAGAAAGACCTATTAAAACAAAGTATTATGGAAGTATGATCTTCAAAATGGTAGGTATACATATGGTACTTTAAATATTCTTAATTCTTGCACTCAATTTGAACCACCTCTGAATTAATTACTGGTTAACAAATGCTCTCCAAATTTTTAATGATAGCTAGTAAATTGGTTTTTAAATTCTTTTTAAAAAAAAATTTTTATGGCTTTTGAAACAGGTATATAGGCTCACTTGTTTAGTAGCAGTTAAGAGAGGAAAACGTATAAGAGGAATGAACACACTCTTTCCACACAGGTTTTCCACTAACCATGAGGCCCACCAGCATCAGTAGCTTCCCTAGTAAGTTTTAAAGAAAAAAGTTCCCTTTAGAGTTAAAAATGGACTCTCCTAAGTTTCCTCCATAAATTTGCAAAATAAAAATGCCATTTCCAAATCATTAGTGAAAAGTAATTGCAAACACAGGCAAAGAAAAAAAAAAAGATAAAAAGAAGCATTTGAAGCAGCCAGGAGCAGAGTCCTGGGGGAAGGGAGGCTAAGGCAGGGGAATTTCTGCAGCAGGCCCCAGGGAGTGTGCGTAGGGGCCTTATGAGGAAGGTCATGGCCAATGCCAATCTTGGGGATACAGGGCCCTGGATCCTGGGGATATAAGGCCCTGGGTCTGGGACATGTCAAGGGTGTGGTTTTTAAATTCTTTTCATTGCCTCATGGTTTTAATGTATTTCCAGTGTGTATAATTGCCTTTGGTTATAGGCAATAGGTAACTGTAATTGCCTAATAATCTAGAAGGCCACTAGTTCTTGGCTGAGTTCATCACTGAGACCACTGCTTTCCCAAATGTGTAGAAAGAAACTGGTTTATACGTATTAAACATTTAAAAAGATATGGATTTCATTTTGGCTTTACACAAGACATTTAATTTTCCTGGGCCTGTTTCCTCCTCTAAGATTAATCAGTTACGATACACTTTTCAGCATCAAAAACCTTTCTATCTATAATGAAAATCTTGAATGGTTATAGTAAGAGTAAATCTTATATACCTATATGCAAAAGTTAATCACCAAGACCTAGGGCCCCCAATCTTTTCTTTTCTGTAAGCAAAGTTGAAACTCTATCAACTTTTTTTCCTGAGTTTTAAATATTAAAAAATCACCTCATTTAAAATCCATCTTGAAGTGCTCAACTGGGCATAAATATCCTGGCTTTGTGCTTGCCCAAGTCTACAAAGACCAAATACAGTCTTCATTGTGATTGTGACTATAAACTACATTGTCCCTTTAAATGTTCAAGTACTCACCATTTCTTAAAACGTATGTAAGCCCTAGCCTCAGTTAAGGAAATATACAAGGAATGGAAATGTTCCAAATTACACAAATCTACTATAAGTCAATTACACGTGAATCTTAGACACAAAGAAGAATGCCAATATATTAAATTTCATAAACTCAAAAAAACTGCACCAAATAGTAAAAACAAAACCCAAACAGGATGTATACAATACTCTTGGTTAGCAATATTTTAGCAAAAAATAGCAACTAGTGGATTTAGAGCCAGTTCACTGAGTAAAAGGGTCTGTAGGAAATTCTGAGAAGTTCTATTTGAAGGAAAACATCACATTTCCCCATACCTCTGTGAAAATAAAGTGCAAATCTATAAAAATTGGTAGACCGTTAATAGGAATGAAGGATAAAAACAGTATCAATACAGTACAGAAGAATATACAGTTCTTTGTAAATAAAATGCTTTAAAACATTTTTCATTTTTGGAGTTCATCAAACACTAGAGTGTCCAGTGGATGTCACTGAAGTCCCCAGAGTCTCCCAGGGCCCCCTCAGCTTCTAAGTAATTCATGAAGGCAGCTATGGCTGTGTCATCATTGTCACACAGGGCATCAAAATCTAACTGGGCACCATCACCTACAGAATTAAAATACAGGGCTGTGTAAGTACATTTGGAGGTGAACAAACGATTATAATCAAAAAGGCAAAGCAGGACTAGAATACCACACAATGTATATTTGAGGACAAACTGTATATCTTAAATTGTAGAAGTCTGATAATTTCTTAAATGGGTCACCTATTTTTATAACAATCTGCTGTCAGATAAATTGTACTTAACTCACCTAATACACATAAGTGAGCTAGTCTAAAAAATAGCCTGAAAAGTTATAGCCTCCTAGAGAGTTGGAAGCTAGAGTTTGGGGTTTGCGTGTGTGCGTGCGTGAGAGAGAGAGAGAGAGAGAGAGAGAGAGAGAGAGAGAGAGAAACAGGAACAGACTGGAAGGAGAAATTTGAGTTTAATCTGCCTTGTGAAAAAATTCTACGTATTTGTTTAACCCAAAAATGAGAAGGCTGAGACAAAAGCATCATTTTCTAAAACCTTGAAATACTCATAAAAGGGATGTACCAGATTTTTTATTGATGAAGGATCAAAGAGGGGCCATGGAAATGAGATTTAGGTTAGAGATAAGGAAGAGGTTCTAGAAATTAAGGGTCAAACATAGCTACAGATTAACCAAAGTTTTCTAGATATCTTTCAAAGTACAATAGAGCTTGAGATGATCTAGGTTCCTTCAAGTTTTGTTTAACATAAATTTCAGTAGATTGGTGTCAGTTATGGGGGGTATAAAACTGTGTCATTTCAATTTACTTGATTTGGACTTGGCATAGACATGCATAATTACATCTTAAACGTTTTATGATTGGTACCCTTTAAAAAATTATTGAATTCCTGAGAATGGACACTTCTTCCTAGGTAGAAATTAGTTTTATTTAAATTGTATGTATGAACAATACCTATAACTGATTCAGTTGATGATTGAATTTTGAATGACAGGTCCATATTAAGTAACATGCATTTTAAAATCAAGAGTATGATGACTGTATTTAGAATTTTGAATGGAAAAAATCTTAGTTTTCAACTTGTTTGCTTCTCTAGAAATCTCCTGTGCCTGCAAATATAGTGATTAAGAAGAGGTTTTTGGAAAACCAAAATGGCAGGCAGTTGCCAAAACAAAAACTTACCTAGGAGTGGTTCGTGATTGTGGGGAACAACAGTGCTGTGGTTTTGCATTGTAGCTTCTAGCTCCCCTACTTCAGAAAGACTTAGTGCAATCAACTCCTTATTTGACATCTGAAAAGACAGAATAATAAAGAGTAAGGTTCCTACTTGAATTAAATACTTCTTAGCAATTATCAAACATGGGCTTGCTGGCAGTGCCATCACTGTCGTCATCAATATGGCAGCTGGCATTTACTAAGTACTATGTGCTTAAGCATTCCGCATGCAACATCTCATTCCTTTTAAAAAAATGTTGTGAGGTAGATGCATTACAGGTCAGGAATCTGAGGCCTAAAGAGGCTAATGTGTTGCCCAGTGTTGGAGCCATAATTCTAACCTAAGTCTACCTGACTCCAAAGCCTACATTTTTCATAACCAATACTGAATGTACATACTAGAAGAAAACGTTTTGGATAAAGAAAGAAAAGTTCATAACCAATTTCAGTTTTTGAAAAATGACAGCAAAACTATATCCCATGTGAAACCATAATGGGAAATATTGCTTTAGAGTGAGGAATAGATGAAACCAGAAGCGTTTACCAAAAAGTTATTATACTGTTACACAGTTACAGGCCAAACAATCTCATATTCAATGTAACTCATCAAAATAAGAAATCATTTACCTATGTTGTTAAGTTGACGTACTTTATCTATAGAATGCCTATATAACGTACACTACTTGGAGATTTTTGTTACAATGACTTAACCCCTTTTTCTAGCATATAGCTTGGCACAAAATGAGTATTCAATAAACATTTGCTAAATGTATGAGTAAAATTTTAAAATACTAGACCAAAAGACATAGTATTTATGTAAAAATATATTTGCAAGTTCCCTTTTGACCCTGGTCAGATTTAATTTCTCTTTCCTCCTATATTCTTACACCACTTAGTCTACAGACCTACTTTAGAGCTTTTTGTTGTCAGGGCTACATTAGAATTATATTATATGTGAGTATTCCAGATATTACCACTATGTTTAGTCATTTTTGTATATGCAGCAATGTATTTCAAATAACTAGTATTTGTTGAATTAAATTAAATAGTATGTAATACTTATCTTGCAGCTTATATTAAACTTTTTTCCCAGACCACAAAGAATATGTTTAATCTGGGGTCGGCCCGGTGGCTCAGGCAGTTAGAGCTCCGTGCTCCTAACTCTGAAGGCTGCCTGTTCAATTCCCACATGGGCCAGTGGGCTCTCAACCACAAGGTTGCTGGTTCAACTCCTCGAGTCCCACAAGGGATGGTGGGCTCCGCCCCCTGCGACTAAGATTGAACACGGCACCTTGACCTGAGCTGCCTCCTGGATGGCTCAGTTGGTTGGAGCATGGGCTCTCAACCACAAGGTTGCCAGTTCAACTCCTCGAGTCCCGCAAGGGATGGTGGGCAGCGCCCCTTGTAACTAAAGATTGAACATGGCACCTTGAGCTGAGCTGCCACTGAGCTCCCAGATGGCTCAGTTGGTTGGAATGCATCCTTTCAACCACATGGTTGCCGGTTTGACTCCCACAAGGGATTGGTGGGCTGTGCCCCCTGCAACTAGAAAACGGCAACTGGACCTGGAGCTGAGCTGCGCCCTCCACAACTAAGACTGAAAGGACAACAACTTGAAGCTGAACGGCACCCTCCACAACTAAGATTGAAAAGGACAACAACTTGACTTGGAAAAAAACAAAACAAAAAAGGCCTGGAAGTACACACTGTTCCCCAATAAAGTCCTATTTCCCTTCCCCAATAAAATCTTAAAAAAAAAAAAAAAAAAAAAAGAATGTTTAATCCACTGAATTGGAATCTATTAAAATAACAACAACAATAATAGCTACTATTTATTGAGTACATGATGTTTACCAGGAACTATTAAGTTTTTGTTTGTTTTCATATTAAATCACTTAATTCATACATCATTCCAAGAAATAGGTGTTATTATTATCCCTGTTTTACAGATGAGGAAATCAAGTCACAGAGTTTAAATAACAAGACTGGGTTAAGCAGCAGTAAGTGTCTGAGTCACAATTTGGACCCAGATAGTATGGTTCCAGCAACTTCACTCTTAACCACTGTTCTACATTGCCTATTAAAAGCCAAAGACTAACTAGAAAAGAGTTCATTATAGAATGGCTTCTTTTCTCAGAAGAAATAATCAACAAGGAGCACACTTTATCATTCATTTATTTCATGAATATTATTACTTCTGATTGTACTTACATCCCTGCAGTTTATAGTGTGAGTATCCTTCATTAAATCTGATGCACTTGAATCGCCAATGGATGAAGACGACTGTGACCTTTAAAAAGTGATACATAAAACATTTTCTCTATTTACATATTTTTAGAAAGTAATTTTCTCCTCTGACTATATCATAATCTGATAAAAATACAGTGAAGGAACATGAGACTGAATATCATGACAGTTTTCACAACAGACTGACTTGCTCTGTGCCAGACTTATTTTTGACTACAGAGTGCTGAAAAACACTCCATAGTAAATAGGAACAAAAAAACTCTGAGGTAAAAGCCAGTAAGTAAATTACGTTACCTGTTGTAATATAGCAGGTAGCAAAGTAACAGAATAATACAACATGCTTAGTTTGAAACAGGCATTCACATCAAGAATCAGTTCCTTATCAAGATACCAAATAGAACTGAGATTACAGAAAGATTACCTAACATTCTGCAACTTTTAAGGAGAAAATGTGTCATTATTACTGTAATAGGTCATCCCCAAGTACACAATTAATGAGACACATAATGACACTTTGAACATTAACCTCTTCACAAGACTTAAATATGTAAAACTGACAGTACCATATATTATTAAATGCTCAATTATGTGAAACACATAATGGCATAAATATAACTTTATGTCTTTATGCATTCCCAAGATGGAAATTGACAAGAAATTATAGAGGGAGAAATTAAAACAGAAGTGAAATGAATTAGGTAGGAAAACAAAAGAAAAGATCAATGGCCTGTCTTGGGAATTTTTCACAAGACGGTCAATGTGAATAGCTTGGCTGGCTTTTCTCATTCTATGGTTCATGGTTAAAACCATCACCTTCTCACTTGGCCTTGGCTTGAAGATGAAAATTACTCTTTCCCCTATGTGCTTCACTACCAGATTAATCTTTTGAAATATGGCTTTTTTCATAGTAGTCCACTCGGCAGAAACCTGCTATTTGTGTCTTTCTACTGCTTGACTATACCTTAGTTAAACTCCCCACTTAGCACAGCAACCCAACTCCTCTCTCAATCAAGTCTCCTTATTATTCTCTGAAACCACCATGCTTTCTCCCACTCACTCCATACATTGACTGAGGGACCTCCATATATAAATGCCTTCCCTACTTCAACCTGAACATTCTAATGGTACCCAGCTGTCAATGTCTGGCTCAATTTCCACTCCTATTAAAATGCTCTCCCATCATATATGGTCAAATGATTCTCAACAAGGATGCCAAGACCATTCAGTGAGGGAAAGGACAGTCATTTCAACAAATGGTGCTGGGAAAACTGGATATCCAAATGCAGAAGAAAGAAGTTGGGCTATTACCTTACACTATATATAAAAATTTACTCAAAATGGATCAAAGACCTAAATGTAAGATCTAAAATTATAAAACTCTCAGCAGAAAACCTAGAGAAAAAGCTTCATGACATTGGATTTGATAATGATTACTTGGATATGATACCAAAAGCGCATGTAACAAAAGAATAGATATAGTCAAAATTATCAAAATTGAAAACTGCTGTGCATCAAAGGACACTATCAATAGAGTGAAAAGGCAATCCATGGATTGGGAAAAATATTTACAAATCAGATCTGACAAGGCGTTAATATCGAGAATATTTAAAGAACCCTTATAACTCAACAATAACAACAAAAATAACCCAATTGAAAAATGGGCAAAGGACCTGAATAGACACTTCTCCAAAAAAGATACACAAATGGCCAATAAGTACATGAAAAGATTCTCAACATCACTAGTCATTAAGGAAATGCAAACCCAAACCACAATGAGATACCACTTCACACTCATCAGGATGACTATTATAAAAAGAAAAAAGAAAATAACAAGCATTCACGAGAAGTTAGAACCGTTGCTCACTGCTGGTGGAGAATGTAAAATGGTGCAGCTCCTACAGAAAACAGAATGGCAGGTCCTCAAAATATCACAAATAGAATTATCATATGATCCAGTAATTCTACTTCTGGGTAGAATTAGAATTGAAAGTAGGGACTAGAACATATATGTATACATCCATGTTCATAGCATCATTATTCACAAATAGCCACATGGTAGAAGCGCCCCAGGTGTCCATCAAGACATGACAAATGTCTCAATAGTGACTTTTTTCAATTTAAACTATTTTCAATTTAAAAACTTAAATTCAAACTGCACAAAAATAACATAAAAAGCAAATATTTCTTCTTTTCTACATCTCCCACCCCGAACACCTAGTTCCAAATATAAGAGGTAACAACTTCAGAACAGTATGAACAAATATCTTGTATTGTTATAGATCATGGAGTTATATAGGTTCCTTTTCTACAATTCCAAAATCCAAACCTCCTTGAAAACTGAAATATTTTCCATAGTTATTTGGCAGCAAAATCTGAATTGATCTCAACTCAGCAAATTATGAGGCTAATTATTTTTATCCCACTTTGTCCTACTTACTATAAATATTTACGAAACTTCACTCCAAAAAAATATTTTTAAGCATTTATTATGGAAAACTTCAAACAGATATAAAAGTAGATAATATAATAAAATCTTACTCACCAGTTTCAATCATTCTTTCCCAACCTTGTTTAATGTATATACAGCAAACTCTTCCCCTCTCTTCCCAGACATCTTACCATTTAATCTGCAGATACTTCATTGCAGAAATACTGATTTAATTGATTATGGGATGCTGCCCATGATGTAACTGTTCTCTGGGAGTATTCTATATACCCCTTAAAAAAATGAATTCCAAAACACTATCTTTCTAAAATCCAAAGAAATTCCGAGTTCAAATCCTTTCTGGTCTCAAGGGTTTTAGATGGGCAATTATGGGCCTGTGTCCACACATATTCACATATCTACATCTTTATACAAGTGGGTTATTATGCATACTATTCTTTTCTTCTATTCCTGTGCTTGTTTTCTATTAACCATATATTTTAAAGGTCATTACATATTAGCATAAACAGAGCTACCTAATTTTAAGTTGCAAACTCCATTGTATGGATATGCCATTACAAGTTATGGTTATGAAAAATACTTAAATATTTAAATCACTACTGTAAAAAAATGCAGCATTGTTCTTTGCATGGTTGTTCATTGTTCTTTGCATGGTTGTGTAAGACTATTGGCCCCTGGGGTAGAATTGCTGAGTCTAGGGTTATATACACTTATATTTTTGATAGGTATTGTCAAGTTGCCCTCTAAAATAGTTGGACTAATTTATAGTCCCACAAACAGTTTAAGAGTGATTATTTTTTCACCAATACTGAGTATTATCAAATTTCAAATCTTTGAAAATCTCCCAAATGAAAAAAGTTATCTCATTTAGTTTTGTATATATATTTTTAACTGTGACTGGGATTGTACAATTTTCAGTTTTTTTGCCATTTGTTTTTTTTCTATTCATGTCCACTCTCCAACTTTTTATTATTGAGCTATTTTTAAAAATTGGTTAATAAATTTATTCTTTATACTATATATAAAGTTTTATTAAGGTTATTATTATAAAGATTAAGGTTATTATATAAAGTTTAATAACTATTCTTTATACTATAAAACTCTTACTGTATTAAAATAATTAGTCAATTTTGTCATGAAATACACACATTTTCTGCAATTTATATTTTAACATTGTTATAATAGTTATAGTTATGCTGAAATTGTAAGGTTTTTATATAATTTACCTATTTTTTTCTTAATGAATTCTGGATTTTGTGTGATGATTTTTGTGTGATTTTCCTAATTCAGATTATAAAAATCCATACCTGTGTTCTTGAAATATTTTTATAGTTTTACTTTGAACTCTTTGATTTATCTGAAATTTATTTTAGTATAAAGAATAAAGTTGTGGTCTAGCTTTATTTTTTCCAAATGGTTATAGAGTTACTATAATGCTCTTAACTATTTAATTCATTTCTCCTTACTGATTTAAAATGTCACTTTTACTATGTAATAAATTTCCATATGTGTTTAAGTTTTTTGTGAAATCTCTTTTTTTGTTGGACCCTAAAACAACAAACATATGATGGTATTTTGACAGAACTCACACTGAATTCATAGATTAGTTTAAGGAACACCGACATTCTTATGCTACTGAGTCTTCCTATTGAAAAACAACTTATATCTGGAAAGTTTTTCAAGTCATCTTTTGACTACCTTTGTAGCATTTTAAAGTTTTTTTTTTAAATATAGTTCTGAATACTTCTTGAAAAAGTTTATAACTAAATACCTTTATCTTTTTTGTTGCTACCATAAAGGTAATCTATCTTCCATTGTATTGTTGAACTTGTTATTGTTTGCATATAGGAAGCTTACTGATTTTTGAATATTGGGTTTTTATAAGTATAATAATTGTATTTGTGATATCTGCAGCAATCAAACATTACCTTTGTAAGTCCAGAACTTCATTTGCAATATCTGTTCCGATACTACCAGCACCAAGTACTGTTCCAGTAGACATTCCAGGCACACTAATGCAAGGCTGTCTGGAGGATTCTAAATAACAACAAAAGGAAAACTTCAATCGAGGACTTTAAAAAAGTATATAACGTTGCTTAATATTTTTCTTTCAATTTAAATATTTATTATTTCTCTCTTTAAAAGAAATATACTAGCTGCATCCTAAAATGTTAGAAACATGCATGCTTCCATTATAAACATAATTCATGACGGTTTGTTTATTGAAGAGTGATACGAATCAAATGTGTAGAAAATCACTGAGGGTACATTCTTTTTGTTTGTTTGTTTGTTTGTTTGTTTTTAAGATTTTATTGGGGAAGGGGAATAGGACTTTATTGGGGAACAGTGTGTACTTCCAGGACTTCTTTTTTCCAAGTCAAGTTGTTGTCCTTTCAGTCTTAGTTGTGGAGGGCGCAGCTCAGCTCCAGGTCCCGTTGCCGTTGCTAGTTGCAGGGGGCACAGCCCACCATCCCTTGCGGGAGTCGAGGAATTGAACCGGCAACCTTGTGGTTGAGAGGACACACTCCAACCAACTGAGCCATCCGGGAGCTCAGCTCAAGGTGCCGTGTTCAATCTTAGTTGCAGGGGGCACTGCCCACCATCCCTTGCGGGACGCGAGGAATCGAACTGGCAACCTTGTGGTTGAGAGCCTGCACTCCAACCAACAACTGAGCCATCCAGGAGGCAGCTCAGTTTAAGGTGCCATGTTCAATCTTAGTTGCAGGGGGCAGAGTCCACCATCCCTTGTGGGAGTCGAGGAATTGAACTGGCAACCTTGTGGTTGAAAGCCCACTGGCCCATGTGGGAATCAAATCGGCAGCCTTCGGAGTTAGGAGCACGGAGCGCTAACCGCCTGAGCCACCGGGCCGGCCCAAGGGTACATTCTTGACCTAACCCTTGGTCCAGATAGTTCCTTCTCACTTTAATGTCCACACTAAAGCCAAAGCAATACTACTTTTATTGTTAATATTTCCTAATATCTTTTTATTTATACAAGTGATACGTTAAAATATTCCTATGGTGAAAGGCTGACACAGATAAGCAAAAACTTCCCCTTAAAGCTTCGCATTAATTTGTCCAATAGATACTTTATTGAGTGCCATAAAGTCCAAGGAACTACATGTGCATATATGTTAGCTGCTTAGGGTTAGATAAGGGATATAAAACACCATTCCTAGTCTTAACCCACAGTCCAGTCCAGGGGTGAGCCAGTTGAGCAAACAACTAATTGCAATACAATGTAAGATTATAATGGAAGTGACCAAAGTACTGTGGGAATTCTGCAGAAGACAACTCAACCCATAGAAGTCTTTTCAATTTCACCTTGCAATTTTTCCCTCTCCAAGACGGAAGAAGATGGTAACTTAACAATAATAACAGTCTTAGTAGTAAGTTTTCATCATCTCAAACTAAGCTTACCTTACCTTCTAATGATTGAGAGCTGCAAGGAACTAATGATGCTTCTCCAGTCCCACTATGTCCCCTAGAATTAAGAAACATTATGAGATTTCTTTTTTTTAAGATGAAGGAAATTGTAAACATAACTACATTAAGCTCTGTGTATTTGATTTGTCAATTCTTGGCCCATTTGTTTTATATGCACATGTTGCTAATGTCACCCCCAGAGATCAAGGTATTAATGTGCTAAGTACTTAATGCCCTATGATCCTATAAAATACATTAAGTACTTAATGCCCTATGACCCTACAAAATACATTAAGTACTTAATGCCCTATGACCCTACAAAATACAAGTTCTCAAAGTTACAAACTCTCAGTTCATATACTAATGATAAGAAGATAAGGGTTATTGGAATGGGTAACAGGGGACACTGCTGGAGGTACTACGCTTTGGGGGCTTTTTTTTTTTTTTCCCCCTAAATATTGTAGATAAGGAAATAGAACTGGTTTGATGAGACCTTAGAGCAATTAAAATAAAAAACTTACAGAAAAAGAATAATACTATGAATAGGGCCATGCTAGCATATTGAACAAATCAGGAAAAGTTGGCTTTTCCTTCAGGCTGAAAGTCATAGACCAGGACTTGGCAAGCAGTGCTTGGGCTGCATTTCTGCTCATCACTCAGCCAAATACTCCTGCATGGTCCCATGTGGTACCCCAGGCTTAGAAGATGTACATGCAAAAATGATGAAGAAGACAAAACAATTTCTTACAATGATACACAGTTTAAAGCCACATCTACATCATTTATTGAAGAGACAAGACAAAACTATGGAGTGTAGAAAGGAAATGCTTAAATAAATACCTTTACTATCACATTTTACATTGGGCAAAAATGATTATATTAAAAAAGGGCAAACTTATAGCTTAATTATGAGAACTAATGCCAACAGACAGTGAAAGAATTACTTAATATACGTGTGTGTGTGTATATAATATGTATATATATATATATATATATATATATATATACACACACACAGAGGGTGACAAAAAATGTATACACATTTTAAGAAAGGAAAAAACTGTATTAAAAGTGTAATACTCATAAATAAAAAATTAATTAATTAATTAAAAAGTGTAATATTCAATGTATACCAATAACAAAAGATGAATACAAGTCATGTATATACACTTTTTTGGCACCCTGGTATACGTATACATATAGAAAATCTCAAGTTACAATATAAAGCGAGAGAATCATACAGCGTTAAAAGTTGAACAAGATGAGAAAAGGGAAGCAAAGATACTCATTTGAAATTAATAAAAGGTCTTAACAACATAAAAAATTACTTACAAAACTAAAGTGTTGACAGATACAATATATTCCAGTTCTTTGGTCCAAGGATTTGTGAAACTAAACCACTGGCTTTTTAAAGTTACAAAAGAGCCATCTTTCGCTCTGAATTTGTACGAGTCTGTAAATATTTTCTCTTTACTCTGTAGAACTTAACAAGAAAAGATAATAATCAGCATAACGGTCTACTACATATAAATCAAATTTATGGGGATTAATTCAAGTTTCAGATTTCACAGGAATGAGAAATTAAAAGTGAAAAAGTACCAAAACCTTATCCCACTTAATGCATACCTGCTTTGTGCTTGTCAGTCAAATTACTATGGTCATCTTGATGAAAATATTCATAGCAAGAAGTTCCCAAAAGTTCCTGAGGCAGATACCCTAAAACTGCTGTTGTCCTGGTTTTAAAATGAAAAATAAACTTCAGAATTGGTGAACAAATTACGTTCCAGATTCCTGTAGGTCCATAAGTGGTCAGGATAGTAGGGAAATGGACCAGGGGATGAATAACCCATGTGCAGCACAGACTAGAGCTCCAAACCTGAATGGACACTCAGGCGGGATACTCCTCAGGGGATACCCCCCAGTCCAAAGTATACTTTTTCTACCATTCACAAATAAAACTGTGGCCACAGACCATGCTGTTTCAATATTCCCTGTTGACATTTTGGCTTCAACAAATTAACTCAGATATCCATAGCATTATTTCATTTAAACTTTGTTTCCTGTTCTAAAGCCTTAAAAAAAAAATCCAGCAGTGCTAAGCCACATTTTAATAGCCTTAAATATCCCACTGAACTCTAATCATTAAGGCATATAAGTGTTACCTTTGATCCACATAGACAAATTTTCCATTCATTGCAAAACGGGTTATAAATTCAGTTGGTTTCACTTTAATCTCTCCACTGCTCTGTGGGACAATATATGGATGTAATCTTCCAATGGCAATAAGGCAGGTAAAATTACTGTCTTTCTTACTGTCCCTTTCCTCTTCCATTCCAACAATATTTGGAGGCCAGCTTCTCAGGTAACCAGTGCAGTGGATAGTACAGAATTTTCTATGATCTAATTCAAAAGTTAAAAAAAAAAGCATTTGTCAATTATATCTCAACAAAACTGGAAAAAAAATGATAAAAAATGTTCACAAAGCATTTGAATCCTTATGAATAAATTCTTAAATTTCTGATATTGACATTTATGATTATTATAATGTGCTATGAAATATTCTTTAAATCTGCTAAAATGTGAAAGGAGAATAGTATTTCTTTAAAAAGAAATCATCAGTCGACATCACAACTTAATTCTTAATGGGTTATTTTTCTCAGGGACTAAACTATGTATTACATCAAAAAATAAACAGATTGCTTTAATTTAGGTTTAAATAGGTCTATAAGTATTTTCTTTTCTTTTCTTTTTTTTAAAGATTCTATTGGGGAAGGGGAACAGGACTTTACTGGGGAACAGTGTGCATTTCCAGGACTTTTTTCCAAGTCAAGTTGTTGTCCTTTCAGTCTTAGTTGTGGAGGGCGCAGCTCAGCTCCAGGTCCAGTTGCCGTTGCTAGTTGTAGGGGGCACAGACCACCATCCCTTGCGGGACTCGAGGAATTGAACTGGCAACCGGTTGAGAGCCCTCGGGCCCATGTGGGAATCAAACTGGCAGCCTTCAGAGTTAGGAGCACGGAGCTCTAACCGCCTGAGTCACCAGGCCGGCCCAGTCTATAAGTATTTATTTATTCATTTCTAAGTCAATTTTTTTAAACACAGTAATTTATATCTGCTAGAAAAAGTTAAACTCTTGTTCTTAATAAACTGAAACAAAGATTGTTTTCAGTTTATTAAAATTTTGGTGTATTATAATTTATATACATAAGTTTAAAGGATAATTATGAATACCTTCTTAAATTTCTTATGTCAGCACTTATAATGGTTAATAGATATATGATTATAGAAACATTTTAGAGAACATGTGGAGATTTTTATAATAAAAGGTTTTATGACAATAAAATTTGACTCAAATTTCATTTTTCAGAAAAATTCCAAGCAATTAACTCATGGGAAAAAGCTTGTCAAACAGGTTCAACCAGAATAATAAAAAATTGGAAATAATCCATATGCTCAAACATCAGGAAGTGCTTAAGAAAACAATGAAATGCAACACAGGCATAAAAGATAGGAGTTTACAGATTATGGAAATACACAAAAGAAGTGACTTAAAGGTTGAAATGAAGGAACACAAGTCTAGTAAAAATTACTTAAAACAGTTGTTTGTGATAAGATTTAGAAAAGACCAGAACTGTCACTGTTTTAAATCAGCACTATTTAGTAAGAGTGTTATTACAACAATTCTTTTAAGAAGATTTTTAAAAACAAGATGATATGGGTTGTCTTATAAAATAGCAACTAATAGTAACAGCAATGTTTTACAGAACACTTTGTGTGCTACGTTCTGTCTCAAGTGCTTTAAATTTATAATTCACTTAATCTTAATAGTCCTGTGAGGTGTCCTAATATTATCCCCATTGAGTTAGGAATCTGAGAGTTAACGCCTAGGTCACAGCAGGGCAAGGTGGAGCCAAGGCTTATATCTAGACAGGATGGGTCCAGAACTCCTTTTCTGAACCACTAATGCCCTGCTATTTGATGTTAGTGAGAGCTCTGTCACAGAAGGTTCAAACAGGAATTGCTTGGAGGGGAATGGATACAAAAAGGTGTTCCAATCAGACGAGGGAACAGCCAGTGTAAACCAAGTCGAGAGAGCAGTCCAATGTGGCTGATGTGTTGTCTGCAATGGGGAACTGGAGACTAAAGCAGGGAAGAGATGGGTTTTAGCTCCTGTAAGCCATGCATAGGACCTTGTATTCAACCGCTAACACCCATCACCCCCTTCACGGTCCACAGATGCCTTAAATTACAAGTCATTATCTCTTCCAACCCCAAACCATGTCTTTATCACTATTCCCTATCCTGTTTAATGGCACCACAATCAACCCCAATAAGCAGAGCTATCTCCAAAGACCAGAAAAAGAGGTCAAGCAGAGAGTAACGGGCATCAGACATTGGAAACCAGGTGGCATGCCCTTGAAGTGGTAGGTGTTGAAAGGATATGTCATGTGGTACTGATAGCATCTGCCATACTTGCACAAGAAGCCAATGGATTTGGGGTGCATTACTGTATTACTGATTATCTTACCAAGATAAACTTAAGAATTATCTAAGATATTTGACAGCAGTCTTTCATCAGCCTTTGATTTCACAAGTTGATATATGTGAGTAATTTTATCCCTATCTTAGAAGCTTTTTCAAAGTTGGAATCCATGACATCACTGTTAGAATCAGGGTAGGAATGTTTTCAATGTTGATCTTGCTTATTTTTAAAAAAACATTTTATTACAGAATATCTCAAACATATACAATATGAGCGAGAACAGTACATTTGACTCTTGAACAATGAGAGAGTTAGGGGCACTGACCCTCCAGCAGTCGAAAATCCGCATATAACTTTTGACTCCCCCAAAACTTTACTAATAGCCTATTATTGACTGGAAGCCTTACGAATAACAAACAAGTCAATTAACACATATTTTGTATGTTATATGTATTATGTACTGCATTCTTACAATAAGCTGGAGCAAAGAAAATGTTAAGAAATCATAAGATAAAATATATTTACAGTAATTATTGGAAAACAATCTGCATGTAAGTGGACCTGCACAGTTCAAACCATGCTGTTGTCACTCATGGCTAATCTTGCCAATGGCCTTTCATAAATTTTAAATTCAGTTTCAATTAGCATTAAAAGGGCTGCTTTCTACTCTCCTTTTATATTTAAATGTAAATAAAGCAAAACTATGGAGACAAGAGATCAGTGGTTGCCAGGGGTGGTGGTGGGGAGAGATAAATAGGCAGAGCACAGAGAATTTTCAGGGCAGTGAAGATAATCTGTATATTATAATGATGGATGTACATCATTATATATTTGTCCAAACACAAAATGTACACCAAGAGTGAACCCTAAGGTAAACTATGGAGTTTGGGTGATTATGATGTATTAATGTAGGTTTCATCCTTGGTTAAAAAAATAATAATAATACCATTCTGGTGGAAGATGTTCAAAATTGGGGAATCTATGCATGTGTGGGGGCCAAGAATATATGGGAAATGTCTTTACCTCCCTTTCAATTTTGTTGTAAACTCAAAACTACTCTAAAAAATAGTTTTAAAAATAGTTTGAAAATTTAATGTAACATATAGTAAAAGGGAAGAAAAACACCGTTATTAATTTTCATCATTATTAGGGAGTGGTCTTAAAACAGTCAATTACATTGGCTAATTACTACTGGAGAGAACAATTTAGTAGTAACTATATGCAAAATATAATTATTCCATTTGACGACACTCTGCTTGGTTAAACTAGAATACAAAATGATCTCACACATGGGAAGTCATCCATGTGACAAATCAGGGTTCCATTTTGCAGTTACCTTACCCTGGTCCAGGCATCTGTCTACATGTCTGTCTGCATGCAGTTCTCCTCAAACCAGGCACCTCAAGGAAGGGTCATACTGATTGTTAACACATGCCCTTACCATTCCTTAGGCCAAATTGGCCCCATGCCTTTGGCGCAAGCTCTGGAGACTTAAGCGCACACTTGGTTCCAGGGCATGAGTAGATTAAAAAGTCCTTTTTGGAGAAGATATTTGACTCTGACTGCAGGCATCTGTGTGCCGCAGCTTGACGTGGGAGTGAACATTCACGTGTGGGCAGGAACACATTTCTACAACAGAAGCCAAGCCCCTCATTGTGTGTCTACGAGAGAAATCATTTACAATGGATCTCTTTCATTAATAATCTTTGGCATCTAGGAAGCTACTCTAGTAGGTGGCATGGCACAGGAGAAAAGAATACAGATTTAAAGCTCAACTCCTGTTTCTGCCACTTTCTGTATGACTTTAGACAAATTACATAACCTTTTTAAAGCTTTAGTTTCCTCATTTGCGAGACAGAAGGGCAGTTTGCACAGGACTATTATGTAGATTAATTTAGGTACTTATACAAAGTGCTTGCTTGCCATATAGATTTTAAATAATTACTAATTTTCTTCTTGCTTTTATTTTCTTCCTCTCTTTTTGAGCCACAAATAATGGCTTCCATTTATTGTGTGCTCAGTAGGAGCCAAACACTATATTAGCCACATGTAATCCTAACCATACTCCCATGAGGTGCTATATTCTACCCATTGTATCAGTCTCTTAGGGCTGCCATAACAAAATTCCACAGACTGAGTGGCTTAAACAATAGAAATTTATTTTCTCACAGCTCTGGAGGCTAGAAGTCCAAGATCAAGGTTGGGTTTCTCTCTTTGGCTTGTAGACAGCTGACTTCTCATTGTGTTCTCACATGGCCTGTGTTCTGTGTGTACTCCAGATGACTCTCCCTCTTTTTCTTTTCTTTTTTTTTTAATTTATTTTTAAAATTATTGGGGTGACAATTGTTAGTAAAATTACATAGATTTCAGGTGTATAATTCTGTATTACATCATCTATAAATCCCATTGTGTGTTCACCACCCAGAGTCAGTTCTCCTTCCATCACCATATATTTGATCCCCCTTACCCTCATCTCCCGCCCCCCACCCCCCTTACCCTCTGGTAACCACTAAACTATTGTCTGTGTCTATACGTTTCTGTTTCTCATTTGTTTGTCTTGGTTCTTTTGTTGTTTTTGGTTTATATACCATATATCAGTGAAATCACATGGTTCTCTGCTTTTTCTGTCTGACTTATTTCGCTCAGCATTGCACTCTCAAGATCCATCCATGTTGTCACAAATGTTCCTATATCATCTTTTCTTACCGCCGAATAGTATTCCATTGTGTATATATACCACAACTTCTTTATCCATTCATCTATCGAAGGACATTTTGGTTGTTTCCATGTCTTGGCCTCTTCTTAAGAGACACCAGGCATACTGGATTAGGACCCCACTCTTATGACCTCATTTAACCTTCATCACCTCTTTAAAGGTCCTGTCTCCAAATACAGTCACACTGGGAGCTAGGGTTTTAACAAGTGAATTTTGGGGAAACATAATTCAGCTCTTAACACCTAATTTCCACACATTGAGAGGAACTTGCCTGAAGCTGTACTGCTGTTAAGTGGCAGACCATTAAAACCCTGTTGAATTCAGAGCCCAGGCCCATTCTACTCTGTCCTAAAGCCTACTGTGAGGCAGAGTTTAGTATGAGAACCTGGAACATTGGGGGGACTTAAAAATAGTCAGCTCCTTTAGCTCACCACAAAATTCAACTACAAATCAGTTCTAATTGACCATTTGCCAGCTATTCTGGAAATATATGTATTTTTCCAGTAAGATTATCAATATTTATTTCAAAGGAAAGAAATACTCCCTGCCTCTTCTATAAATCTCTGAAACTTATAATGAAAAAATCCTTTTAGAAACCACATGGAAGAACTAAAGTTTAATTATTACATTCTTCAAGAATGACTATACACATGTGTTTGTGCTTAAAATTCAAAATTTACAACACTGCTTCAAAATACTATAACAGTACCATGCAGTTACATGGAGAAAATGTCACTTTCCTTTTTGCATCTTTGCAAAGTGTTAAAAGACCAGACACAGAAAGCATTAATACTTCCAAGATTATCATCAGTGACTGACTTGGACTCCCATATCTAAGAAAAATCCTCCAAGATGCATACATTCAGTCACGTGCTGTTTTAAGGTGACAGAAAGAAGAGCAAGTCCACACATGATAGAATCATACACCACTGATTTGTGACTTGCAGTTCTGTATTTCAAGCCAAATTGCAAAATGCCCATTTGATAAACTTACATTTATTATCAGCAAGGCCCAGATTCCTTTGGTTCCCATTGCAGAGCCTTTTCAGATTACTTCTCATTAGAATTATGGTACAAGGAAAATGATCCAACGTGTTTGCTCTCTTAGCCAGCTAGGACTCCCATAACAAAGTACCACAGACAGGGTGGCTTACACAACAGATATTTATTTCCTAGGATGAGTTCTTGAACTTAATTATCAGATGTCATTTATAAGGATCTCATACAACGCAATAGCAAATAAACAAAGAATTCAATTTAAAAATGGGCAGAGGACCTGAATAGACATTTCTCCAAAGAAGACAGACAGATGGCCAATAGACATATAAACAGATGTTCACCATCACTATCATCAGGGAAATGCAAATCAAAACTGCAGTGAGATATTACCTCACTCACACCTGTCAGAATGGCCATCATCAATAAATCAACAAATATCCAGTGCTGGCAAAGATGTGGAGAAAAGGGAACCCTTATACACAGGTTTGTAAATTGGTGCAGCCACTATGGAAAACAGTGTGGAGGTTCCTCAAAAAGTTAAAAACATAACTACCATACGACCCAGCATTTCCACTTCAATGTAAGTATCTCCAAAACTAGTCTATAAAAGAATCATAAGAAAACAGACCTAGAAATATTTAACCAAAGAAACGCTCACCAAAATTAATCAAACCAGGCTCTTGTACTATTGCAATTTTTAAAAAAGAACTAACTTTTATATTTTAAAACTAGTAATGGAATTTCATAACAAAAGTTCTGTTTCCATATCTTCCAATTTTTCCCCATTTGATAGCCCCCTAACTGCAATTTCAACAGCACCATTAAAATCTTGGGCAATAAAGAATGTAATTACTTGATAAATTTGAAAGATATGATCAGCTAATCTAAATAATTCTGGTTAAAAACAACTTATTTCCTTAAGTGTTTTTGGCCTCAATAATTTGCCTTGACCATATATTTTATTTTTTCTGTACATAAAATATTTTGGACATTAATTTTATACCCATTCCTTAAATCACTTGATACTTTGAAATAATGATACCTTTCTTCTTTGAGTTGAGTAAGGACTCATGCTCTTCTTTCACAGAGATTTTACAACTCTTTATCCGACAGAAAAAGGATCGTCTTGAGCCAGAACACACACGAGTCCTTTCAGTGTAGAAATTACTGTGAACTTGCAAACCAGCTTTCATAGTAAAAGGAGGCAAAAGAAGAAAATAATATTTTCAAATAATATTGAAATTTATCTAACACTTTCTGGTCATCTATTGCATTTTTTTTATAAATTAAAAAAGAGAAATGGCTATTTAAAGCAATTAACATCATTGTACAGTATGTCAGGAAGTGAAACCTACCAAAAATGAGAGTATTTGTCAAGCTATCATTTTGATAACTTATAAACATTTGCAATTTCTCTTTATTTTCCCCCCCAGGGGTACATGATAAAGATAATAAAACTGAAATGAAATAAAAATTTAAAAATGAAAAAAAAATCTCAGTTATAATAATAATGGCATAAAGCATCATTATTTTTGTATTGTAAATAATTACTTGGCACTAAGCATTTTCAGAGATAGTAAGTATTTTTGGAGAAAAGAAAGAATACGTACACCTCCCAAGGACAATTATACAAGGTGTTTCATACTGAAAAGACCTAACCCATGTAAGAGAATAATTATCTCTCAGAATATAACTGAATAATGAAAACTCCAGCAATTTTTTTATCCCAAGTGATACTTACTTGTAAAGATTTTATTAACATATGAAACACAACAAACATGAAGCAATCATATTTTCCTCAAACAAAGCATCTTTAGATGAATATAGTTCTTGTTTTTCTATGTGTATGAATACAAGAATTCTTTATATAGCTATATTGTTTTTTTTAAACTGAGGTTGATTGTGAAGTTTACTACATAATTTTACTCTTCATAAAACCAGAATTAGATAAATGTTCAAAAACATTGTAAAGCTGTATTTTTATTATTAGTTTCAGGTATACAAAACAACATAATGATTAGATTATTTACACCCCTCACAAAGTGATAATCCCAGCAAGTCTACTATCCATCTGACACCATACATAGCTATTACAATACCATTGACTATATTCCCTATACTGTATATTCTGTGACTATATATTTTTTAAATTATAGTTGACATGTACAGCTGTACTTTTAAGTAACAATTATATTTACATTAAATGGTAAGCATGCTAAAATGAGAACTTACTTTTGGCATCTATTAGCTTCTCTCTTGGTGAAATATCAGAAGACAGTTGTTCCTTTACTTTGGCAACATCTTTTGGATGTAAGAAGTCAAATAAGCTTTGTCCAGTCAAACTTGCCTATTTATAAAGCAGAAATTCATTTAAAATCAGTACCATAATTTTTCTACGTTTCTTTATACAGACATATGATAAATATCATTTCGTTAAAGTTGCGTTTTCTTAAGCTCAAAGATACAGCTACTACACTGTGTGACATTAATTTTAATGTTAAAAGTAGGGTCATATTTGTAGATAGAAAAAAATAGATGCACCCAGCACCATACTGGATACACACAAATCACACAAATATCTAACCTCTAATATTCTATTTACTCTGATTACTCTTGTTAATATCCCCCACTCATATA
The DNA here is from genome assembly GCF_036562045.2 of Rhinolophus sinicus. Classification (NCBI taxonomy): domain Eukaryota; kingdom Metazoa; phylum Chordata; class Mammalia; order Chiroptera; family Rhinolophidae; genus Rhinolophus; species Rhinolophus sinicus. The sequence goes on from NC_133752.1 coordinate 162,678,942, forward strand.
TGTTACCTCAAAATCATATTATGATTTACTTTAAACTTTATCCTTGGTAAAGTACAGTAATTATAGTATCATATGGAAGTCACAGAATACCTGTGATTTTATGGTGTGACTCAGAGATTTGCCATACTATTGAAAAACAAAATCTAACCTGGGACGCCTCCCACTTCTCCCAATATACAGAACATTCCTAGGTCTGTGCCTTTGTTCCATGGTATCATCACCTGGAATTCATTACCTCTTCTCTACAAACTCAATCCAGCCAATTATCTTTTACTCCCTAGACACCTTAGATTCCCTCTCTCAACCTAAAATGTTTTCCTTATTCTACTTTGCATGTGAAGTCGTCCCTGACCCACAGTGATCACCTGTCTTCTGAACTCCTTTATTACCCAAGTAGACATTCCTATAGAATATAGAACAAAAGGACCAGATGGTACAAGGAGCCTGGATTGCATGGCAGTCAGTTATCTCATACTAAAAAACCAAACAAACAAAAAATCTAGCAATCTGATTTATACATCCGTCTATTGGGTATAAAGTCTAATATAAGCCTGTCCAGAACTCTGCTTTAGAGCAAATCAGATTTCAGAATCTGAAAAGCTGGAGACCAGACCCTGCACCATTGGGATCCCAGAGCCATCCAGAACAGTCAGTGAGTCTCTTGAATGGTCTCTGAAATGCGAAGTCAGTGCCCAGTGGGACTGGATTCCATGTCCCTAATTTGGAACTGCAGCGCTACTTCGAATTGTCAATTATTTTAGTGCACGTGTATGTGTGTGTGATGTTCTCCATTTCTAATTAGAAGATGGAATAACCAAGTCTTGCCCTGCTTTTGTGCCCCCAGCTATACCTACCTACGTGATTTATTTGGTTCTCATTCCTTCTGAATGTAGGCTCATAATATCTTTCTTTGTTATTTATCTATGAATACCTTATATCTCTTCAAATTTTCAAGTTTTGGGAAAATACAGGCTGAAATTAGTGGGCATTATTTAAGATAAAATCTTTGGGGTATCTGATTTCTAAAAAGGAGAACACAGGTACTAGTTTATTCATTCTGTTGAATTACTTCCAGTGCTATAGTTTTTAAGCAACTAGTTTAAATGAAATGGTATTCAGTAATGAAGAGGTACAGCAATTACACAGCCTGTTAAATAGAAGATGTATTTCAGAGTTTGTCGCCAGAGCTTAGATGAAAAGTTGTAATGCCATTCATATATTATATAACTTAAAATTAGTAATACTGCTGTCTGTTGGCTGAAACAGAGAAGGGTGACTAATATTGTTCAGACACTCTCAAATATGACGGTTTATTTAGTCTTTCCATCCTGAGAGACTGGCCTAATCATCATTTCCACTTTGTACATAAGAGAAAGCTGAGGTTTAGGAAAATGAAATAAGTTGCTGAAGGTCAGGAAGTGAACACTCTTGTCAGTAATAAAAATCTACACTCTTTCCAAATATTTTTTCACCTCTCCTATGGTGACCGTAATCCCACAGCCCAGTGGAAGAAAGGATTCAGAAAGAGAGTTTCAAAATATGTTTGTTCAAAAAAAAACTAAACATAGTGTGGAAGATATCCTCAGTTTTGGATACCTGATCGTAATTAAGTATTTTGGAGACTGATTTAGAAACGAAGAGAATGTTTCCTCTTTCACATCCAATCACAAATAGGAAGCCTTCTGCAATCTAGGATTTAAAAATATGAAAGTAAATATTTTAAAATATCATCTGTCTTTCTCATACACACACATTCAGATGCTGAGGAAATTACTGTAGCAATAAAACTAAAAGAGTGATCATAGATCTAGCAAAATTAATTTTAAGAAATTTTCTTAAGAGATATGTGAAAAAGATTTTAAAAGAACATCGAATTGGACTCCAGTCTAAACTAATGTTTTTGACATGGGAAGTTCACCCATGGAACATTTACTTGAAATATTTCTTAATATAAAAATCACCTACACCAAATTCTATCCTATTGCATACAGAAACTGTGTGAAGATATCAAAACACACCAGTAACAATGACAGACTATGGATATGTTGAGATGGAAAGATGTACAGACTGGGATGAGGAAGGGATGAAAATATTTTGCTGTACACCTTTTTACACTTTTTTGAATAATGATAAGCTATCACTCGATAATGATATAATTCAAAACTAAATTTAAAAAATTTTAATCAGCTACTCCCATAAGATCTACAGAGTAAATCCCCTGTGAAGCAAACTATATGGAAATGGTATGTATGCGCACAGGATGAGTCTGGCACCCTCACTTGACATTTCTTGAACTAATATTTACTAATTGGAAACAAACATGAGGTGAAATAGACAGGTACATTCTATAAGGGGCATAACTGAGGCTATGTTAAGTTATGGCTGAAAAAACAGTTCAAGATTGGCGAGCAAGCTTCCAAAGCATACTGTACATTTCACTATCTTTAAAAATCTTTTGTTGTCTGCAAAACAATGCTTTATATTCCTATCAGGAATATATTTAAATTCAGCTGTTCAAATAAAAGAGGGGCTTTTCAAAAAAGTTGAAAGAAAAATGGACAGAAATATATATGAAGAACCTTTCTGTTTGGTCATACTTTGGGTTAAAGCCCAGCAGACATAGCACAAGATCAAGACACTTAATACCTCCTGGGGGCAGGATGAGTCGATGACATGGTCACATTTTCCATGTCAAATCAATCTCTAGACTAGTGAACCTGGAAACCCATGCATATGACTTGATGAGCACAGAAATGTCAAAGCATTGCCTAACAACTCATTAAGGAAGCAGTGATTGGCTAATGGGCAGAGAACAGGATCCTGTAGGAATACAATAAAGTAGATGGCTTCGAAGGAAGTGGTAATAGTGGGGAATAGATCCTCTGGTATGGGAGGTGAGTGCATTTGGCAGTGTAAGAGCTTAGCATTCAAGACAATCCTTGCTCCATTTTTTTAGAAAGTGCCTATCCTCTGCCTCTATTTTCATTAGCTGAAACTAATAAGACATGATTACTTGCTAACTTAAATTTTGACGCTAAAATAAACTTGGTGTAATAGAGTCCTGTATGTTTACAACAAGAAGCAAACTGAAACAAATTTGCCTCCCATTCAAATAAAATTGCAAGGGCAAATACAACTTAGACAAATATATCTGTTTACTTACGTTAAGGATTAAGTGCCTGAGCTCATCCTGAATAAATGAAGGTCGATAATTATCTCCTGCATAAAAATTTGTCGTACCTAAAAATAAGTCAAAAAGTTACTGAAAATACAGTAGGGATGAAAATGTAGTAAACGCTCAATGAACATTAGCTATGCTGCTGCTGCTACTGGTGAGATAGTGATAGTGATGGTATTTTCTCTGTTAGCACATCCTAAGACCTCTTCTGTAACCGTTCTCCTTCTCTGTCATTACTAGATTAAAATTTCCTGCTTTTAGATTGTAAATTCTTGAAACTACTTATTCATTTATGTTCAAATGTACAGACAGTAAGCACTCTCTACAAAAAACAAATAACAAAATGCAATATATTATCTACATTATAACATGCAACAATATTCAAGAATCCAGTAATTTTTATAGTTTCTTAGCTTATTAAAATTGATCCTATGAATTACCCTGAATGGAGGCGATTCTTCATGGATTCATAGATTTTCCATATGACTCTTTAAAGATCACATGAAGACTTCTGTTCTGATAATAGACAAAAATGTATAAGGTATAAAGATGAAATGATTCATTTTAAGCCCTTAGCACAGAGCTTATTGTATTAAACTGAAAGTCTCTAAAAGCTACTGAAGAGCTGGCAAAAATGATAAGGATTTATCAGGTCCAAACCCCTGCCTTGAGGGCATCCACCACCCTTGATTCACGAAAGCCGTTCACGGCCACAAGGGGGTGCAGGGGACCGCTAAACAGGCCAAGGTGTGCTGTTCTCAGATACCTTTGGGCAAGGCTGATTCTGAGGTAAATCCATTTTCCCTCCTTTATGCTTCCCAACATCCCTAATGGCAATCCCCTCCTCTTAAGAACTGCAAGGAAAGTTGCTTTTGCAAGAGAAAGTAGGGTAACACCCCGAGACATTTTAACCACATATGGGCTCTTGAATGGATTTGCAGCCCAAATCTACCAATTACCTAAGTAAAAGAACGTACCTAAGGAAAATAGAAAACCAGAAAATTAAAAACACCTCATGGTATAATTTGGTAAAGTTTTCTCAGACTGGTAACACCGCTAAGAGCCTGGCATAAGCAAAAGAAAATCCTCTTTTGGAGACTACCTTCTAGGTAGGCGTCAAACAATTCCCCGGAATGATTTCTTCTTCTTGTTATTATTACACCTACTACACAGTATATGAGTATTATTATTACCACACAGATGCTTCTTCTTATTATTTATTGCTGCTGCTGCTGCTGCTGCTGCTACTACTACTATTACTACCACTACACAGCAGCCTGGTAGGAGGAAGTTGAGAAAGGGTGGCCTGAAAGATGCAGACGCTGAGGGACAGGCCAGCAGACAGCAATAAATCAACCTGAGCAAGACAGTGACACTTCCAGGTCTGGACCCTGAGCAAGGTTGTCACAAGGATGCCGGGGAAATCCTGAGTGTAAACCAGCCAGAATTGGTGAGCCCTGACTAGGTGAGCGAGTGTGGCCGACTAAGGAGAAAATGAGGGCAGTGAGAGTTGAGCTGAAGCTAGATTGAGGTAAGAAAATACATGCTGTGTTATACTGTACACCTGCCAAAGAGGGGTAACAAATTTGACTCTCAGATTTCTGATGGCAAAAACAAATGAGGAAACATGATCACTTACTTTTGTTCCACTATTCATCAGGTTAAAAAAAATGACAATATGACAATAACAATGATAATGATCATAATGATAATGATCAAAATGACAATAGCAAGTATGCCTCCTGCTCCTCTTACGCTTACTGCCACTTCCACCATTCATAAACACTGTGCTCACCCTTCAGAAGCACTATTCTTTACTCTTAACAACAAACCTAGGAGGCAAATTCATTATTCCTATTTTACGGATATGGAAGTTGAGTATTAGAATGTTAAACAACTTGAGTAAGTCACATGGCTATTAAGTCAGGGAGGCAGGATGGACCGAGGAGGTTTGCTTCCAGGACCCACATGCACACACCACTGCGCCTACTGTCCCCAGGAATAAGACCACACACACTGAATGCGCACAGCTTTTCTGAAAGTGCATGCCGCAGAGCAGGGCTACTCCAATTATGGTCTGCAGACCAATGTCAACAGCCAACTGTGGCGAGATGAGTACAGAAATTGAGAATAAGCATTTAGACACGTTATTATATAAATGTAATGTGGCATCCCAGCCCACGATCATGTTACCAGTAATCACCTGTGTTATATTTTACAACAGATGGGGGTGTGGGTTACTTGCTCTTCCCCCAGATAGCTTGAGAAGCACTACTGCAGAGTGTAGTAAAAAAAATGATTTCACCATCCTTCTGTCTGTAAAGTAATTATGTAACCCTCTGATGATCCAGTGTCTCTGATGTCAGCCAAGGTGGGGGTACGTTCTGACCTGGGCACTGGGATGCAGACCAAAGCGCTTTAAGTCATCTCACTTGTGGTAGCACTAACTAAAGAGTCTGATTAGGATGTCTGATGAGTACTTGACCACCTCACTTTGGTTTAGAAGGTCCAATGGCAAAATTGACGCTCTGTTCCAAGAAATCCCCTCTGGATTTAGACAGTGTCTCCTCCCTATTTTTCTGACACTCATACTTCCACTGTAATATTTCTCCCACTAGGTTTTACTGATCTCTTCATGAGTATGTCCCTCTTGTCCAGCCATGAATCCGTAGAGCACAGAGATCTAGCCTCATTCATTTTTATATCCCCAGCACTGAACAGGCATCTAGTTGATGCTCAGTTGTGTTTGTTGAATTAATTGATTGATTCATGGCTTCTCCCTTAGGTCCTCCTCCCTCAGGACATTGCAAATGTGAAAATTCTTGGGTAATTTTAGGTTTGCAATCAAATGACCTCAGCTGATCCTGCAAAGGTTCCCTGCTGAAAGATTTAAGGGAAATATTGCATGCAACTTATGCAAGACTCAGATGTAGGCAAAAGAGAATCTTACTTATCTCATTTCACAACAGACTTCTGAAACTAAGACTGCCAATTATGCTCCCAACAGGAAGCCTGCCAGGCAGTATCCGAACACTTGCACTGCTCTGCATGGCATTGAAGGAATCAAGAGCTGTACAGTACTTTCTTTTCACAATTACCTCCTCTCCAGATCTGCACATAGTCCGCTGGAGTGTATGTGCCATTTTTCTACCATATGTGGAGATCAAAGGAAGATGATTTAAGGTATCGATTTTTACAACTTGCACAAGTTACTATTAAATAGGCCTTTACTAGCTATCTGTAGTTTTACTTCTTAATTTGTATATGCTCCCCTCTCCTCTACCTCTTTCAATGTGAACAGATTTTGCAGGGTTTTTGTTGTTGTTGTCGTTGTTGTTCATTATGAAACAAGAGCCTCTTTGTCTAGACTCCAATGTGCACCCAGAGTCCAGGTCAACACTCCTGTCTTCTAAGCCACTAACTCAATTTGGCCCAGTCCTTGTATTCCGACCATATAACTTGCTTTTCCCTGAAACAGATTTTCCTTTTCCTAGCATGCAGTGTAGGACAAAGATCTAAAGAAGATACGTGGTTATCCTTTGCCTATTCCTGTTGTACACTCTTTGAGTCAAATTTCACTATAACCTTTTAGATCTTTACAAATTGGAACTTTCCGAGTCTCCTCTGTGGTCCACAGCTCACTCCTCTGCCAGGTCTTCTCGTCTTCTCAACATAAATGTGTGTCATTAACATTCATGTATCTAAAACTCAGTTCTATTTCCATGAAACTGGCCCCCAAGTTGGAATGGGGTTACTCCCAAAGCAGATGCGATTTTGACTATACATTTACACACATATACACTTTGATTTAAAATTCAAGATTAAGTTGGGGAACTGCTAAGGTCAGGAATGACCAGCCCATGCATACTCAAAGAAGCAATGGTTAAGGATCTCCTTCACCCAATGAGTAATACCTTGAGAATACCTTAGAATAACAGCAAGGTGTAATGCATCTTAAGGTACTACCTATAAATCTGAAAGCAGTTTTAAGAGAAATGGGCTGAATTTAAGTAGATTTGCTTTTCTAAGAATGAAAATCTGACAATAACTTAAAATTATAATAACTAATACTACATCCCAGAACTCCTAAAATACTGAGAGGCATATATGGCAGGCATTATTATCTTCATATTATACATGGGAAAACACGTAGAAATGTAAAGACTTTTCAAGTTCACACACAGAAAGCTTTAAGATAAAGCTTTTAGGAGATCCAAGTTTTGCACCATCCAAATTAGCATTCTCTTCACATACAGAATATGGATGAGCATCAAATTAACACCTCTAAAGCTGAAAGGCACATTTGCATAGCATCTCAATAGCCAGTAACAACAAACCAATCAGAGACCTCAATTACTGTGAAGGCTTCACAAATCTAAGTGTGGAGGCCATTTTCAAACTCACCTTTTAAAGATTTCAAGTGTTGAACGGCCATTCTTAAAACCGTAAGTTTGTCCCGTTTTCGGGCCATGGGCTTGCACTGAGGGATCATTGCTGACAGCTCTTCAATCAGGTTATTCATTTTCTCTCTCCTCCGTTTTTCAGTTTGGCTATGAGCTTCTCTACAAAGGAAAAAGAACCTCCTTTGTATTTCACATTCAGCAGCTCCACAGTAACCCAAACTAGCTGAAGCACGCATGGAGCGCAGCAAACACAGGCCGCTTGTTCTTCTTCCCACCTTTGGCCCTGCAGTTGCTAGTCAGGGAAGAGAAAGGAGCTGCTGGGAACAGAAATGGCACTTGTAAACTTCACAGCGCTTTTACCCCCACTCACTATTGTTGCTCCTTCCTTCCCTACCTTGTTTCCTGAAACTTTCAAGAACTAAGACATCTGTCTAAGAGCCATGGTGGGTGGTTTTTTTGTACTTCCCTTCAGTCTTAGAAGAAGAGATGGGTAGCCTTCTAGTCAAAGCCAACTCCTCTCTGGTATTTGCTTAAACAGTTCTTAGCATCTTAATCTCATTCTCTTTCACAGCTCCTTCCCATGGGTCTATAAACGTGTTAGTCTCTTCCCTCTGAAAAAATAAAGAAAAAAATCCTTTCCCTAATTCTAGGATTTTCTTTTTTCCTTTGCTACTGTCTTCCCTTCTCAGCTAGCTTCCTGAGACAGGGCAGTCTCCACTCTATTTTTCATTCCCCAGGCCCTTTCCATCTATCGGGTTCAATCTTCCGCAATCCCCTCTCCACTAAAACTATTCCAGCAAGGGTCATCGTTATCTTATGCAGTCCCTTGCTGATCCCTGCCTTGAATTGGACACTGGTGACATTCCTCCTACTTTGCCTGGCTTCTGTGACCTCTCCTTTTCCTCCATTCTCCCTGCTTAGCTCAGTCCCCTTCATCTCTTTACTTGGCTCTTCCTCTATCCTTAAATACCAGTGATGCCCCAAGATGCCTTACTTGGCACCACTCTTTCCTCACCCTAGAGCTTCACCCTAAGAGATATCATTCCCTCATAAGACTTTACCACTACTCATAAGCTACTTACTACTAAATCCCTATACATTACCCAGTTCCTGACTTTTGGAACTGGAATTATGTACCTAACTGATTCCCAAATACTCAATACCCTAAAACTCAAGAAATCCCAAACTGAGTGCTTGTCTGCAATTTACCCCATTAAATTCTCCTTTCTCCACTAGCCCTGATTTACTCTTCCTTCTATAGGGTTTATTTTGGTGACACCACTAGACTCATTCTAGACCATTCCTCTTCTTCACCCTGAAGTGCCAAATAATCACAAACTCCTATAGAGTCCAGTCCTTAAAATATTTCTTAAATATGCTTTCTCTCCACCCACTCTGTCACTGCCTTAATTCAGGCCTTTATGATAGGTAGCTCATTGCACTACCCCCAAAAGCCCTTTAAACTGATGTTCCTTCTTCTAATGTCTTCCCCTTCTAGTCCATCGTGCCCAATACTTTTAGAATTATCATTCTAAAACCAAATCATCTAATACCACTGCAAAGAACTGCCAACATGCATTTCTACTGCCTAAGAGGAATGACCAAACTCCCTAACGACATCCAAAGTTTCTCCAGGACCTGCTTCATCTCCAGTTTCACCTCTCCATGTCTTTTCCCTACAGCTCCAAATGTTATCCAGCAGCAATGCCAAGGGACTTCCTAGTCCTCAAATATGCCATGTTGTCTGATGTCTTCTCTATGTGCTGCTCTTTATTAGGCTTAGAAAGTCTTTCCCTTCTACGTTTGTGGAAAATCCTACTCCTTCTTCAAAACCCAGCTCAGTTACTCTCCTGAGAAGCTTTCTTTGACAACTTCATGATCAATCACTTCCCACTCTTGGCTACCTCAGTACCTTTTATGCAACTACCATATTTCACCAAATCCAAGATACATTATTATTTAATGCATCACAGGGAGATGCCAAATAATAGGAAGATGTCATTGATAAGACATTTTCTCCAATGATAACATGTAGGGGGAAAATGTGCATCTTAAATTTCTAGAATTAGGCTATTTCACTCTTCACACTTCACTGTAAACATTTGTCTGTTGTCTCCTACAACACTCAGATCATGGCAACTCTATACTCTCTCTATAAAAAGAATTTAGGGGGAAAAATCTGATGGGAAAGAGGATAAGTGGGAGATTGCCTTGATCTGTTTTTATAGCAACTTTAAATGAGATTAAAGAAAATGTAATTTTTCCACGTAGAAGTGGGGAAAGAGCACTGATGGGGCTGATAGAGTGCATACTCCCCCACCCCACCCCATTCACCCCTGGGCCATGCCACTCCTGGAACAAAATGTGTACTTTTAGGTAAACTGGACAGAATTCAAATTATATGTGTATTTATATCAACTTTCGTTATTTATTCACACCTTGTTCTATTCGTGACCAATTTTTAGATTAAATTTTATTATTAAAAAGTCACAATTATCCTCTTGCTAGAATGATCGCCTCTTCTTTCCACCAGTATTACCCATTAAAATAGACAGTAGCAATGGACGGAAATGCCGGATTCCAGGAAAGTACCCCAAAAGAAGGCATGCTCTCTCTCAGAACTAGGGCTTGGAGGAAGGTGAGAGCAAGGCCACCGCAGAGAACAATAAAGGATGATGGCGGGAGCCAGGAATCTCAGAGGAAGGAGAAATAGCCAGTTTTCGACTCAGGTACTGTACGCGAAGGAGGTACACCTGAAAAAATTTCTGGAGGATTTTATTAAGAAAAGGCATATTTATCCAGAGGCTAGTTCTCTGATTAATATCATTTATCAGGACCCTGGCTCTTAATTCTATATATGTTACTGCCACTTTGAACCATGTCAGTGCTCTGTAGAGTCATACCAATAAAACAGAATAAATGGAGAAAAAGCAAAGCTAAAATCTGGCTATGTTGGCAGATGTAGGAAAACAATTTGTTGATATTGAAACAATTGACAAAGAATTTATTATGACAGATTCCTAATAATCAGATGTTTCTCATAAATAATTCTGATTTGTTTATAGCACCAGCTTTTCTCTAGTGCTTAAAGAAAATAAGTTTTTAATAAACAGCTATTTAAGAAAAATGTAAAGATACGTAAGCCAAATGTTATTCAAGAAGATAGAAGAGAAAGGTAACAGGTAGGTACTTGATAATCACTACTTCTCATAGCATCACATATGAGAAAAACCGAATATTCATAAACCTATTCTATCATGACATCACTTTTTGCTTTGGCTAAAGATGTGCGTGTGTGACCTTTTCCACCCACCAGGTACCATCTCAACAGTTCAAAGTACCTGAAGGACTTCATTTTTACTTGTGGTTCACCATCTTCCATTCTACAAAAAAGCAGGATAAAATATCAAACTACATGAAACAGCTTTTCTATAATTCTTGAGAGAGAAATAAATGTGAGATTACATCCAATCAACCTAATTCTTTTTAAGTCTTTAGTTATAAATGCTACTCTGAGCTCCTAATGACCTGAAATGATTTTTACTGTCTAAATGAACTGTTCTTTGACTAAAGCTGACAGGACCAGCATCTCCATCGGGCTAACTATGTTAACTGCCAATGATCAATAATTGATGCTCTATTTAAAAATTAGCCCAGGACAATATTGATGAAGAATATCATTTTCACAAAAATAACTTGAAAGTGATTCTTTTTAAAACAATTTATGGCTTAACCAAAATTTTTATAGTAGCTGTATTAAAATAGCCTGAAAATACATTAAGAATCTTAAACTTTTATACAAAAAGAATTTATTTTGCCTAAAAATTCATCTGGATAAGAAATATTGAAAACTGTGCTCGCTTTGGCAGCACATATACTAAAATTGGAACGATACAGAAAAGATTAGCATGGCCCCTGCGCAAGAATGACACGCAAATTCGTGAAGCGTTCCATATTTAAAATAAATAAATAAATAAATATTGAAAACTGGAAACTCTGATCAATTGCCAATAATATTATCACATTAGTATATTCCCTAGCAGAATATACTAAATGTGTATGTATGTATGTATAAATATTTGTATATAAATACATATACATAAATGTATGCATATATTCATTTAGAAATGTAGTCACCAGACCACTACTAATGTGAAATATACTGATGATGACAGAATACTTTCCATATTAAAAAATTATGCAGGTTTAGTTTTTAAACAATATGTATTTTAAAAAATATATTTCCAAATGTATGATTTCTTGAAGAAGCATTTGAAAAAGTTGAAGAAAAACACCCATAATCTCACCTGGAAATAAAAAGTTAATATTTTAATGGGTCTCCCTCCAATCTCTTTCCTAAACATGTATTTAGATACACACAAAAAAAACTATTTTGGGAGCGGCCAGATGGTTCAGTTGGTTAGAGCGCGAGCTCTGAACAACAGGGTTGCCAGTTCGATTCCCATGTGGGCCAGTGAGCTGCGCCCTCCACAACTAGATTGAAGACAACGAGCAGCTGCTGAGCTTCCGGAGGCCCAGCAGGATGGCTCTTAATAACAAGGTTGCTGGTTCAATTCCCACATGGGATGGTGGGCTGCGCCCCTGCAACTAAAGATTGAGAAAAACGGCAACTGGACTTGGAGCTGAGCTGCACCCTCCACAACCAGACTGAAGGACAACTACTTGGAGCTGATGGGTCCTGGAGAAAGACATTGTTCGCCAATAATCCCCAATAAAACTTATTAAAAGAAACAGCTTTAAATATTTAAGTTAGCCACAGGGTGTGTATATATGTGTATTTATGTAGAAGTTTCTGTGTGTTTACATATAAATATATAAAACAAAATTCAGATCTTATAAAAACAAAATTCAGATCTTACTGTATAAATGTTCATATCTTGTCATATTCATTTAACACTATCACATGAATAACTTCAAATATTCTTGGAGAACGTGATTTTGATTTGAAAGATTGCATAGTAGGCCATTGGGCAGCTAATTTAATCAATCATTTTCTATTGGATTTTTTAATATTCCAATATTTCCATATTATAAATGATATAGCTAATACTATTGTGATGCATACATCTTTGATTCTCCTAAGATAAACTCCTAGAAGTACAATTTATGGATAACTACTTTAAAGTTTCTGATTAATCTTGCCAAATTTCCTTCTTGAAAGACTCAACAATCCCAGGGGCACAAAGATGGTTCAACATACTCAAATCCACCAATATGATACACCACAAAAACAAAATAAAGGACAAAAATCATATGATTATATCACTAGACACAGAAAAAGCATTTGACAAGACACAGTATCCATTTATGGTTAAAATACTTAATAAAATAGGTATAGAAAGAAAATACTTTAACATAATAAAGGCCCTGTATGATAAACCCTCAACTAATATTATAATTAATGATGAAAAACTGAAGCCGTTTGCTCAGAAACATGACAGGGCTGTCCCCTATCACCTCTTCTTTTCAGCATAGTATTGGAAATCCTAGCCAGAGCAATTAGGCAAGAGAAAGACACAAAAGGCATCCAAACTGGGAATGAAGAAATTAAACTGTCATTTTTTGCAGATGACATGATGCTATGTATAGACAACCCTAAAGACTCCATCAAAAAGCTATTAGAAACAATAAACGAATACAGTAAAGTTGCCCGCTACAAAATCAACGTACAAAAGTCCATTGCATTTCTATATACTAACAATGAAATCTCAGGAAAAAAATAAAAAAACAACAATTCCTTTTGCAATTGCAACACAAAGAATAAGATACCTAGGAATAAAGTTAACCAAGGAGGTGAAAGACCTACACACTGAAAACTATAAGACATTTTTTAAAGAAATTGAAGAAGACACAAAGAAATGGAAAGACATTCCATGTTCATGGATTGGAAGAATCAACATAGTTAAAATAGCCATATTATCCAAAGCAATATACAGATTTAATGCAATCCCTATCAAAATCCCAATGGCATTTTTTAAAGAAATAGGACAAAAAGTCATCAGATTTGTATGGAACCACAAAAGACCCCAAATAGCCAAAGCAATCCTAAGAAAAAAGAATAACGCTGGAGGTATTACACTCCCTGACTTCAGCTTGTACTACAGGGCAACAATAATGAAAACAGTATGATATTGGCAGAAAAACAGACACACAGACCAATGGAATAGATCTGAGAACCCAGAAATAAACTCACATAAATATCGAAAAACAACTTTTGACAAAGAAGCCAAAAGCATACAATGGAGAAAAGACAGCCTCTTCGATAAATGGTGCTGGCAGAATTGGACAGCCACATGAAAAAGAGTGAAACCAGACTGCTATCTGTCACCATGTACCAAAATTAATTCAAAATGGATCAAAGACCTAAACATAAGACCTGAAACAATAAACTGCATAGAAGAAAACATAGGTACTAAACTTATAGATCTTGGGTTCAAACAGCATTTTATGAATTTGACTCCAAAGGCAAGGGAAGTAAAAGCTAAAATAAATCAATGGGACTATATCAAACTAAAAAGCTTCTGCACAGCAAAAGAAACCATTGACAAAACAAGAGGCAACCAATCGAATGGGAGAAAATTTTTGCAAACAACACCTCTGATAAGGGGCTAATATCCAAAATATATATAAGAAACTCACAACTCAACAACAAAAAACCAAACAATCCAATTAAAAAATGGGCAGAGGACCTGAAGAGACATTTCTCCAAGGAGGACATACAAATGGCCAATAGACATATGAAAAAATGCTCAACATCACTAATCATCAGAGAAATGCAAATAAAAACCACAATGAGATATCACCTCACCCCAATTAGAACGGCTGTCATCAACAAGATAAATAGTAACAAGTGTTGGAGAGGCCGTGCAGAAAAAGGAACCCTCATACACTGTTGGTGGGAATGCAGATTGGTGCAGCCGTTATGGAAGGCAGTGTTCAGGTTCCTCAAAAATTAAGAATAGAATTACCAAATGACCCAGCAATCCCTCTCCTGGGTATCTATCCAAAAAATCTGAAAACATTTATCCATAAAGACATATGTGCTCCAATGTTCATTGCAATTTTATTTACGGTGACCAAGACATGGAAACAATCAAAGTGTCCTTCAATAGATGATTATATAAAAAAAGTTGTGATATATATACACAATGGAATACTATTCTGCCATAAGATGAAATAGGACCATTTGCGACAACATGGATGGATCTTTAGATTATAATGCTAAGCAAAATAAGTCAGACAGAAAAATTAGAGAACCATAGGATTTCACTGAAACTGAAAACAATAAAAGAACAAGACAAAGAAATGAAGAAACAAAAACTCATAGACACAGGCAATAGTTTAGTGGTTGCCAGAGGGTAAGGGGGGTGGGGGGTGGGAGATGAGGGTAAAGGGGATCAAATATATGGTGATGGAAGGAGAACTGACTCTGGGTGATGAACACACAATGGGATTTATAGATGATGTATTACAGAATTGTACACCTGAAATCTATGTAACTTTACTAACAATTGTCACCCCAATAAACTTAAAAAAAAAAAAAAGACTGAACAATGATCATCTTGTATACCAATGTGCCTCAGCATTATTCATAATAGCCAAAAGGTGAGAGCAACCCAAATGCCCATCAATAGATAAATGGATAAAAAAAATGTGGTATATAAATACGATGGAATATTATATTCAGCCACAAAGAATGAAATTCTGATACATGCTACAATACAGGTGAAATTTGGAAAATATTATGCTAAGTGAAATAAGTCAGACACAAAATGACAAGTATTGTACAATTCCACTTATAGTTTACCAGGGGCTGGGGGAAAGGGGAGAATTCCTGTTTAATGGGTATAGAGTTTCTGACTGAGGCGATGAAAGAGTTTTAGAAATAGGCAATGGTGAGAGTTACACAACATGGAGTGCACCTAATGCCACTGAACTGAACACTTAAAAATGGTTAAAATGCCAAATTTTATAATATATATATATATATATATATATATATATATATATATTTGACAAAAAACGTTTTTAAAAAAGTACAAAGGCAAGCAATTTTTAAAAATGTAATCTGATTAAGTTCTTTTCATGCTTAAAATCCTTCCGTGTTCCTCATCGCATTCAAGACAATTTTCAGATTCTTTTTTATTGGGGAATATTGGGGGACAATGTGTTTCTCCAGGACCCATCAGCTCCAAGTCATTGTCCTTCAGTCTAGTTGTGAAGGGCACAGCTCAGCTCCAAGTCCAGTCGCCGTTTTCAATCTTAGTTGTAGGGGGCGCAGCCCACCATCCCATGCGGGAATTGACTGGCAACCTTGTTGTTGAGAGCTCGTGCTTGAACCAACTGAGCCATCTGGCTGCCCCAGATTCTTTAGTTTAGCAGACCATCATGCCCTAGTTCACGTTTATCCCTCAGGTCTCCTAGCTCACCCACCTCTACGTGCACTCTCTGCTCTAATGTGACCACCACTTGTTTCCATATCAGCAGTGTAATATTTCATACCTTGTGCTTCTGTACAGCTATTCCTTTTACCTAAAATGTCTTCTCTACTCCTGTTCTGAATGTCTCATTTCCATTATTCATTTAAAACTTAGCTTAAGTCAACATCTCCAGGAAGCTGTCCTGTACTCCTGATCCCAATATTATTTACATCCCCCAATGTTTTTATGGTATAAAACCTAGGATCTCTATTATAGCAGTTATCACGATGTGTAATAATTATTTGTATCTTTCCCATTTGTACAAGTTTCTTGTGTCTTATCTGTATCTCTCCCTCCTAGTCTACTGGGTGTCACAGATGGTACTCAATAAATGTGTAATGACTACATTACAGGGAGTCTTCATCAATAACCCTTTTAAAGAACCAGCCCTCCATTTAAAATCAACAGTGCTGAAGAAAGGGCGAATATGATCATACATTATTCTTCGTTTATAAATATCCAACACTCTGAGGCTCCATCAATGAAATCACTCCATATTTATTGACTGGTTTTCCTGCCGAGTCTCTGGGAAGGATGCTATATAATCAGTACTTTGTAAAATCCATGAAGTACTTTGACATCCATCATTTCATCAGAATGGAAAACAGTAAGATGAGAGGATTGGGGCAAGATAGAAAGGCTCTGGGACAGACAATGAGCAAATCAGTAGGGAGTGTACCCTTTCTTCTGCCACAATATGCCCTCTTCAAGTAGGAATTATGTTAAATGACAGTACAGGACTTACCTGCTGCCACTAGAGGCTGATATTTCTATCCTTGTTGAAAGGAGACAGGTAAAGGGATTCTGAGAAAGCTATTCCACCACTTTTTGTCATTATTTCTGAACTGGAAAGGAGGAGGCCTTGGGGTCACCCCTACCCAGACATGCTGGGAAATGGACAGCATAACTGTCCTCAAGTGCTGGAAGTAACCCCGACCCTGTCCAGTTACGGAAGGAGGGTGTAATTAAGAAATTACCACACTAACAATCAGGCAGACTAACCAGTTGTGTAATGTTTGATATTACACAAGCCGCTTGATATTTGAGTCCTAGCTTCTTCATTTTCTAAAATGTGGGCAATTGGCTAAATAATCTTTCGGGTTGCGTTCTGCCAAAAAAATCATTATCTGTCAGTCCTTTCTTTGCATGGTTATATTTGTCCTACCACTGACCCCATTGATTCCCCAAACCACTGTTAGGTCTCAGCTGTGCCTCCTACATTGCATAAAATTATGTTACCTCTAGTACTCACTGCTCTCACTTCAACAGCCATAATTTTATTTAGATACTAAGAAAAGACAATGGCGCTTATGAGTCTAAAGAATAAGGAAGAAAATAAAAAGGACTAACAGTTACTTCTAGCTTGAGGTAAGTGCGTACTACCAACTGATAATTTAGGATTAAAACATCAAACAGTACTGGATAGGCTGTCACTTGGCCATTTGCAGTTATTTATGATTATTTGCATTAATGGAGACTAAGAGAATACAGACTACCAAAAACAGTAGATAATCTTCAAGTCACTTATGTGTGGCTTGGGAAGCGCATTGGTACTTACATTTAAATAACACTAATTCCGCTATCTTGCAAATTGAAGCTAAATTATAAAGAGTATTGGGAAGAACTGAGTTAAAAAGAGTGAGGATGTTTCATTATGTCCTCATCTTGTCCCCCTACTCAGAGTTGTTCCCTTCAATAGTGATGGAGAACTAGCATCAACTTGCACATTTATATAAAGTACCAGCCTAAAATGAATTGCTCTAGATTGTTATACTGATTTTGTCCCATTATTTTCACCATATGAACATTAGTTTTGGGGAAATCATTAAAGAATATTTGGGGCTACAAACTGCATTAATTAGGCAACATAAATAAACAAGGAGATAGTAAGTATTCTCAGCATTGACTTTATTATCTACTTGGCTTAATAAATGTGGAAAGCAATAAATATGGTTACACGGCCACAGATAACCAAGGGTTGGTTATTAAATAAATGATGAGTAAGGCAAAAAAGCAAAGTGGTAATTATTATTTTAAG
Organism: Rhinolophus sinicus; assembly: GCF_036562045.2. Taxonomy (NCBI): domain Eukaryota; kingdom Metazoa; phylum Chordata; class Mammalia; order Chiroptera; family Rhinolophidae; genus Rhinolophus; species Rhinolophus sinicus. The sequence goes on from NC_133752.1 coordinate 162,697,062, forward strand.
CCAAACTTCCAGGAAGATGTTCTCCACATGCTTTAGTATCTTAATTAGGAAGACAAATCTCTTGCTGTGACCATACACTAAGCAAATCAACCTTATGTTCCTAAGTCTTTCAGACTCCAGTTGAACCTTTTGGATACCTAATAACCTTCAGAGTTGGACTGAAAAGTTCCAGGTCAGTCAGTGATAGAGGTGGCAGTTGGGTGGATAAATAACTGCTCCTATCCTATCTAAATGCTACCACATAATTAAAAATAATAAATGACTTAAAAAGTAATATTTTTCTTTTTTCTCTAAAGAGTTCATGGGGTTGGAGGAACAAATTCACTTACTGGGATGGCTCTGAATCACTTCCTTTTCGTTTTCTTGGAAATTCTGTCGCATGTGGGCTGAAGGATCTCATAGCAGTTGGTTTTGTCCATGTGCTCATATGACTGGAAATCACGGGAGCAATGCACTGGTTGTCTTCTAGCAACACTTCACCTGTGAAACATAATGTTTAATATTGTGCTTCAAGTTTTATTTTATACATATCCCTATCACACATTTTAAATGGTTTTTCTCTCTTGATATTTTAAAAATATCCCCTAAATAACATGAAAGACTAATTATGTACACTCAAGTATTAGTTAGAAATGTATTTGTTAGTCCATACTTTTTAAGTTTATTTTCCCCATCAAATTGTAAAAAAAAAAAAAAAATTTAAATGGATATTGTAGAAAATATGGAAAACAAAACAGTAGAAGTGGAGAAAAACCAAATTTCACCAACAAATGGTACTGTTTACAGATATTTCCTTTAAGAATCTTTTCTTTAGTTGTCATTAAAGTAATTGAAATCACAGTGTATATTCTGCTTTGTTTATGTATCATTGTGATAACTTCAGTGTTATTATAAATTCTTTATAAATTATTCTAATGACTGCATAATATACCATCATTACTTAACCACTCTTCTATTGTTAGAATGTATGTGTTTTTATTTTTCACCATCACAAATATGTATTGTGGTATATAAAGCTTTTTGTCTACTGGTTATTCTTTTGGATAGCATTCCAGAAATGACTTAAAATACTCATGTCCCTCAATCTTGTTAAACCCAGAATTGATAAATATGATACTAGTAAAATCCTTTTTGTCTAAAGTGTGGTTTATTACATGCTTTATAAAATATAAAAATCAGAATCAGACTAAAATTATCTATAATCCAAATATGAGCCTCCTTCTCATATTAATTTGCATATAACAAGTTTAAACTCATTTGTACCTTATCACACAGATTGAAAACAGCAATATTTACAAGAGAATACAATAAATCTACATTAGTGGGAGATTTTTAACACATCTGAATTGGTAACTGATATACTGAGCATTCAGAAATGATACAGAAAATTTGACCAACACAATGGAAAAACTTGATATAAAAACCATATACAGATCACTATACCTAGCAACTTCAAAATCTAGTGTTGATTTGCGGTGGGGTATCCATCAAACATTTGTAAAAATTGACAATATACTCGACCAAAAAGCAAGTAAATCTCAACAATTTCGAAAGACTGATATCATACAAAAAACATTTTTTGACTACAGTCTAACTGTTAGACACTTGTAATAAAAAGATAACCAGAAAAGTCCTTATATCTTTGGAAATTAAGAGATACACAAATAATTCAGAGAAGGAAGAATTCAAATGTAAAATTATAAAATATTTGGAACTAAACAATAAAAATATTATACATGAAAATATGTGAAGAAAGTGAAAGCATTACTGAGAGGAAAATTTTAATACTAGGTGTTTCTAAAAAGGGATTGAAATTTAAGGAGCCAACAATTTAAAAAATTATAAACAGATGAGTAGAATAAATCCAAGGAATTAGAAGAAAGGAAATCATTAAAATAATACTAGAAATAAAGAAATAGAATGCAAACAGGTGTAGATCAAAAAAGTTAAACATATGTTCTTCCAAAGATCGGAAACTCTAATAACCCTATGGCAAGATTTTTCAATAGAAAAGAAGGCATAAATGAATAAAAATAGAAATGGACATGGTGTTATAATTTTAGATGCTCTAGAGATTTGAAAGATAATAAAATCTCAAGAACATTATTCTAAATATTTTAAAATAATAAAAACATTCCTAGGGCTGGCCAGGTGGCTCAGGCAGTTGGAGCTCTGTGCTCCTAACTCTGAAGGCTGCTGGTTCGATTCCCACATGGGCCAGTGGGCTCTCAACCACAAGGGTGCCAGTTCAACTCCTCGAGTCCCACAAGGGATGGTGGGCAGCGCCACCTGCAACTAAGATTAAACATAGCACCTTGAGCTGAGCTGCCGTTGAGCTACCAGATGGCTCAGTTGGTTGGAGTGCATCCTCTCAACCACAAGGTTGCTGGTTCGACTCCTGCAAGGGATGGTGGGCTGCGCCCCCTACAACTAGCAACTGGACCTGGAGCTGAGCTGCGCCCTCCACAACTAAGACTGAAAGGATAACAACTTGAAGCTGAACGCACCCTCCACAACTAAGATTGAAAGGACAACAACTTGCCTTGGAAAAAAGAAGTCCTGGAAGTACACACTTTTCCCCAATAAAGTCCTGTTCCCTTCCCCAATTAAAAAAAAAAAAAAATTCCTAGAGAATTTTAACTAACAAAAACTGAAGCAAAAAGAAAACCCTGAATATTCTTACATTGTTTTTACACACACTATTCCAATATATAGAAAAACTGGGGGATATCATTTTTTATGTGGCTTATAAATTTTGATATTACAACCTGACAATGGCAGTACAATAAAGAAAAACTATAAACCTATCTCATTCATGAACAAAGACACTGAAGTCTTAAAATATTAGCACACAAAGTTGATAAATGTATAAAAAGAATAACCCATCATGACCAAGATATTTTATCCCAGCAATGCAAGTCTAGTTTAATATTAGTAAATCAACATAATTTACCACAAAATTTGATTAATGGAAAAATATAATTATCTGAATAATGTTACTATTTCAATATTAATGAATATTGAAAACATTCTCTTTGCAATCAGAAACCAGAATACCTTTTATCACTAACCCCTTTCAACTCTAGACATGCTAAATACTCCACTAGATGTGCTAGTGGAGTAAGACAAGAAAAAGGAATACGAGGTATAAAAATTGGAAAAGAAGAAAATCATTTTTTTCACTATTATTGGGAAATCATATGATTGAGTATATATAAAACCACAAATAATCAACAGCTAAGTTACTAAAATTAGAGAATGTAGCAAGTTGGCTGTATGTAAAATCAATATCTAAAAATCAATTACATTTCTATTCACTATTAACAAACAGTAAGAAAATGACATTTAAAAAGATATAATTTATATTAACCTCAAAAAATATAAAGTACCTAAAGAATAAACATAATTAAAATGCATAAGATCTATAAGATCTTTATGAAGATAGTTATAAAAAATTGTTTAAAAAGATCCAAATACATGGAAAGATATGCCATGCTAATGGATCAGAGCCCTCAATATCATAAAGATGTCAATCCTCCTAAAATAGAGATGTCAATTCCTCTATCATACAGATGTCAATTCCTCTTTTAAAATGAGTACTCATTTTTTGGTTGTTGTTGGAACTTCACAAACTGAATGTAAAATGCATATGGAAGTCATGACTAGCAAAGGAAAACGTGGGAGGATTTGCCTTATCAGATATCAAGACATTATAAAGCTACAGTAATTAAGACAGTATGGTATTAGCGGATACCAAGCAGGAGATAAATAGGCAAAAGGAAAAGAAATATAGAGCCCAGACGTGCATATGTAGACATCTGCTAAATGTCAGAGGGGAAATTTCAGATCAATGATGGGAAACCAGCTTTTTAAATAAATGGTCCTGCGCCAATTCCAGTTGGACTGAACACCTAAGTGTAAAAGGCAAAAATGTAATAGAGGACTCTAAAGAAGAGAGAATATCTTTGTTATTGGTGTAAAAAGAATTTCCTAAAACATAAAAAGTAAAAGCAATAAAGGAAAATACTGACCAATTCGACCTCCTTAAAATTAAATGAATGTTGATCAAAAGGCACCATAATGAGAATGAAACCATAAGACACAAAAAGATATTTGTTACACATATAAACAACAAAGGGCTAATAGCTAAACTGTATAAAGATGCCTTTGCACCAATATGAAAAAGACTAGCAACCCAACAGAAAACTGGATAAAAGACTTGAATGGGCACTTCAAAACAAAACAAAACAAAACAAAACAAAAAAACGAAGCTCCTTATGTTGTTTTGCACACCTGAAACTATGATAATGAAAAAAATAAAAGTTCCAACTATCAATACACAAAAGCAAAGATAGCCAATCTAACTACTAAATTAGGAAAATCCAAAGTGAACTACAGTGATGTACTACTACATACCCATCCGATGGCTACAATCAAAAAGTGTGATGATGCTAAGTGTAGGTGAGGATGGGGAAGAACGGAACACTCATGCTCTGCTGGTGGGAATGTAAATTGCTACAACTACCTTGGAAGCCATTTTTGCATTACCTAAGAAAGTTGAACACATTGAAATCACATGTTTCATCATTCCATTCCATTCCTAGGTACATAGAAAAACTCTTAAGTTATCTTGGGAGACATGTACAAGAAATGCATGAACAGCACTGCTTATAATTGAACAAAAATTAAAACCTGAGAAAACTGGGAATTAATTTCCATCAACAGGAGGATAAATTGTTTATTCGCTGAATAGAACACTTAACGGCCATAAAAATGAATGAAGTACTGATATACTCATCCACATGGATGACTCTCAAACTAATGCTGGGCAAAAAAAGTCAGCCAAAAACATACAGCATGTTTTTTAAAAATTTAAAGTTCAAAGAAATGTAAAACTCATCGACATGTTTTTTAGCAATATCTACAGTTTGCCACACTACACAGAAAAGCAAAGGAACATGACTCTAAAGTGAATTCTTTTGGGGGGAAGAAAGGGGATGCTATCAGTGAGGGACCGACACCCAGGGAATGCTAAGGAATTAATGTTCTACTTCTTAGCCTGGCTGTGAAGTCACAGATAATTGTTTTGCGTTTATTCTTTAAATTACACACATACACAATTTGTATCATCTTCTGTAAGTATAATAGGTCTCACAATAAAGAAATGGGGAGAATAATTTTACCAATTATGGTTGGCCCCTTGGGAATAAAGTTTCTAGTTAAGGTATCCCATGACTTCTAAGTCTGGACTCTCTAAATGGGACCAATTTGGAATCACCAAATACCATGAGATTAATGATGGCTTCAGTTTCTAGACTTTATTCTAATAGACTGTGAATGGCAGAACACCATCTGTTTCCCCAGAAAAATGGGAATTTCTTATTGATAACAAATCAGTAGAAAAAATTTACTAACATGGAACCATACCACACACTGGTATATATATAATCCCAGACTCCTACCACCCCTCCAACACCCTCAAGCAAGGACACTCTTCCCCACAGAATTTCAAAACAGAAATAAGATTTTCTTTTTTTTGCTTCTTACTTTAGGGTGTATGAGCTCCACATATTTCAATCCTACTTGCGTATTAACCTTTAAAATACGAAATGGACTATCTTTAGGCAGGCAGAATAATATTCTTCTTTTCACAAAATCAAAATCTGAAGCTCCAAGGATCTTTGTGTTCCCTAATGGGTATAGCAGCGTGGCTCCATAATTAGCTATAGGCCATCTGGCTATTCAATCTGGCTAGTTTGGTAGAAGTATATTCAAAACAGAAGGCTTTCTTTAAAGAAAAGGAAAATATAGGTTAGTGGGACTAATGGGTGCTGGATGAAAAGATCTATTCTTTGGAAACAATCCAACATTCAGATAGTAGATTTTTATTTGTTAGAAGGTGACTCATAATTTAAAGAGTAAAGATTTCGTTTTTTACAGACTGGTGCAGCCACTATGGAAGGCAGTGTCGAGGTTCCTCAAAAAATTATGAATAGAATTAGCATATGACCCAGCAATCCCTCTCCTGGGTATCTACCCCCAAAATCTGAAAACATTTATCCATAAAGACAGGTGTGCTCCAATGTTCACTGCAGCGTTATTTAAGGTGACCAAGACACAGAAACAACCAAAATGTCCTTCGATAGATGAATGGATAAAGAAATTGTGGTATATATACACAATGGAATACTATTCGGCGGTAAGAAAAGATGAAATAGGACCATTTGTGATAACATGGATGGATCTTGAGATTATAATGCTAAGCGAAATAAGTCAGACAGAAAAAGCAGAGAACCATATGATTTCACTGATATGTGGTGTATAAACCAAAAACAACAAAAGAACAAGACAAACAAATGAGAAACAAAAACTCATAGACACAGACAATAGTTTAGTGGTTACCAGAGGGTAAGGGGGGGAAGGGGGGTGGTAGATGATGGTAAAGGGGATCAAATATATGGTGATGGAAGGAGAACTGACTCTGGGTGGTGAACACACAATGGGATTTATAGATGATATAATACAGAATTGTACACCTGAAATCTATGTAACTTTACTAACAATTGTCACCCCAAAAAACTTTAGTTAAAAAAAAAAGATTTCATTTTTTTCTATTGACGTAAAATTGGAATATAACATTTTATTAGTTTCAGGTATGTAAAGATTTCTTTTTTTTTTTAAAGATTTCATTTTTTAACCTTCTAGTTTACTTTCATCCTCTACATATACTTATTTAGATGATGAGACCATGTATTAAGAATTGAAATTTATCTCTGCTTTTATATAACTCATTTTGGAGTTTATAATTTCATATTTTGACATTGTCTTTCCTTGCCAAATTGGGTCACTTCTCAATGGCAAATGTAATACATGTTATTTAACACTCAGTGAAATTATTCAGAATTTAGCTTGAACAGAGATACTGCTATTGTCTTTTACAAAGAAAGTTTGTGGTTTTATTTGAAATGTGATTAGCATTAAATCTCACTCCACTCAGTATGCACCTCCCTGGTGATGGTAATCAATCTAACAATATTTTCAAGGTCTACCATTTAGTATCAACTCCTCAAGGATGGAAATAAATTGTGGGAAACGAGAAGCTGCTTGGGTATCATAAGCAGGGGAGACCAAGTAGCCACTTGGTTTAGGTTCATTATTACAAAGGGGTTCAAATTTGGAATCTGACATTACACCGTGTTTCCCCAAAAAGAAGACCTAACTGAAAATAAGCCCTAGCATGATTTTTCAGGATGACATTCCCTGAACATAAGCCCCAATATGTCTTTTGGAGCAAAAATTAATATAAGACCCAGTATTATATTATATTATATTATATTATATTATATTATATTATATTATATTATATTACATTATATAAGACCTGGTCTTATATTATAGTAAAATAAGACAGGGTCTTATATTAATTTTTGCTCCAAAAGACGCATTAAAGCTGATGGCCCGCCTAGGTCTAATTTTCAAGGAAACACGGTAGTGTTTATGGTTTGCTAAAAGAATGAAGTGCATTTCATTGCATTACCCTGGACATTCAAAAGGGAATCTAAAAGAAGTGTGAAATCAGAACTTCCAGATTTATCTTCCTGGGCTGCTGGAACAGGGTGAAATTCCCACAATAAGGAATATGCAGTTCCCCACTGTTCCTACTTCACAAACAAATAGGCCTACTTCCTTCCATTACTTCATTTTTACTGTTTTTAATTCCATAGAAGGAAAAATATACTCAATTATCTGCTGGGAAAAGGGTATTGTGTGATGTGGGATTTAGCAGTCTGAATGACAACCAGTTTTATAGGTTTGTGCTAATGAATTACAATGGAAACCAAATACGGTTTCTTACCACTGACACATTAAGATGCTGAGTCGCTTAATAGATAGAAATGAAGTACTAATTGGCACTATTCAAGAAAAATATCATCTAGCGATAGTACCATACACAAAGTATGAAAAAGCTTTTGCTCAGCAGAAATTTAAAATATTCTATTATTTCACAGTTCTCATCAAGAGCCAGATCTACTAGGTGGAGGATATATTTTAAAAGGTTACAATTAAATAAGTACCTGCTCTCAAGAAACTTATAATCCTGTATATGTTTATGCATATATAGGCACATAGACGTATAAACCAAATACAGAATGAAATTAGACTTAGATGAAGGTACAAGTTCACGCTGCAAGAACAAAGAGAAGGGCACTTAGTTCTTCTGTCTGTGGGAGGGAATAACATTTAAAAAGCATTTTTATTTTTTTGGTCAGTATTTCTGTCTAAGAGAAAACCATGAACAGGAAGCACATGCACTCAGTAAATCCTATGCCATTGTTAAAAACTATGTTTAGTTGTTGAATCAATGAATACGTATCAGTCAGGTGTTAGACAATTCCTCTCCTGATAAAGAATCTGATGGGTAAAATTGGACTTTTTCAAAAGAAGTTTTACCTTCTTACATATGCATAGTATAGAAGTCCTCAAACTTTGGCTGACAACAATAATATCCCACATGTCTGTCTTAAATTCTTCTCTCTCCAGAACAAAACCATGTGATTCTTTCAAACCTTACCCCTATAATGTCTCGTCACTATTGCTTGCTCTAGGCGGCACACACTTTGGCTAAAAATCCTTCCCTGTGTGGTGTGATTGGAATAGAACACCCAGGAGTTGTCTAGTCCCCAGAGAGCCAGAGAGTAGAACTTTTATTGATAATGTTCTGCTTCTACTTTCATTATTTATAAGATTATATTTTACACATCGGGCCTTCGCACTGTTGAGTCATTCATTTATATAATTTTAGAACTGTAACTGACATTACATATGGGCTAGTATAAGTCCCTTGTTTTCCAAGACAGAAACAGAGTTCCGCGGTCGATTAAGGCCTTTGCCCCTTATCATACAGCCAGCCACTGAGGGACGAGGGACTACTGTGGAAGTCCCCTGACTCCCAAAGAGGGCTTTCCTTGGGTAAACCCAAACCTGTCTTTCCTATAGGCTGTTGTTAAGCCACTTCTTCACCATTTCATACATCTGCATATTTTTTATACTTAGGTGCTGGCCCTTCTTAGTTGTTGTTAAGTTTAATCTTCTTCTGTATCACCCTATCCGCATCTTTTTGCATTCAGATTATATCTAACAGATTGCCTCAGCCTCCTCAAAATATGCCATCTGCAAAAGTGACCAGCATGACATTTACATTTTCAAACTCTCTGGCTGGCATATTGAACAAAAAAGCCAAAGTGAGAACAGCAGGGAATTTACTCACTGTGACCAAATACAGTGGACGCAAAGTAAGAGCCCCAGGAAGAGCTACAGAGGAAAGCAAAAGGTTGACAGTAGGGATGTGACAGTAAAGGTTAGAATGGACTTAGTCACTCAGCAGATAGGAAAACTGGACTGGCTGGGTTGGAGAAAGCAGTAAGACTGTGAACAATGCAAGGGTGTCAGAGTCTCAGGGATTAAGCTGTGCTCGCTGCATGGCTATTGGGCCTCGTGGCTTAAAATGAGCCAGAGGGGATCTGGTTACCTATGTGACACATCCTTCCTATGAGTAAGGAGGGGTCAGGTATTTCCCAGGCTTGCTCAGGGCAAAGGCATATATATCCCAGAGTACGTGTGAGGTAAGACGAGGATTTGCTTACATCACTCCCATCAGACTATGTACTAACAATGGCCTTAAAATGAGCCAGCGCCCTGGATCTCTTGCACAGTATACACTAGGTTCTCCATATCTGGTCATGAGGGCACAGCATTCGGGGTAGAACACACGCCAACTGCATGCGTGTCAATGGGAGAAGCTGGATTCAAAGAGATAGGAAGTTTATGACTTCTAAACTTTAGAATGAACTCAAAAATCAGTTCTCCAGCTTGCAGCACAGCCGAGTACAAACGAGACGGTAGGAAAGGAGCCAGCCTATCCCCCTATGGGGACAGTCACCTGGTTGAGTGGAACTTGTCAGCTGTGGTCCTATAATATCCTGCATATCGTTCCGTCAGTACATATTCTTCAAGCTACTATAAAACAGACACTGTGCTACCAGAACTGGGAATACAATGGTCACCAAATGGATGGCTGCTTCATGGAGCTTAAAATCTAACAGATTTTCCTGTGCGCCCTGCACTTCTACCAGGTATTAACCAAAGGCTTCAGTGCTGATGGTGGTGCAGTAAAATGAAAGGGAAGGACAAAATTATCAGGAAATGGTATCATTTACACGTATCAGTGAATAAACTCTAGTACATAATCTTGAAGTGTTAAGGTACATGGCCAACTCACTTGCCTGTGTGACATTCAATGACAAAGATAGAATTCCTATAAACAATAACAGTTCCTAAGTTAATTAATTTGTTCACACATTGTTCCTCCTCTAATAGAGTGGGGAAAGGGACGATTTTCTTAGCTAATTTTTATTTTATGATGTGATTCAACTACAATTAAGTATTGCCTTTTAAGTATCTGTTTTGATCTGGAAGAAACAAACTAGTTTTGCTCTTGAAAGTAAAAATTCCTATAAAACACTTGGAGAAAACCCTACAAAAATATCTGGTTTTCTTCCATTGCAATAAAAGATTAAGAGGAGGGAAAAGGAACACAAGAAACTATCTTGTCCAACTCACTCACCTTACAGCTGAGGAAACTTGGGCTCAGGGTGGGAAAGAATATGCCCAGCTGTGTGTTACACTGCAGTTTAAACAGAGGAAAAAGAAACAGAACTTAAATAGCCTCTTTTGGAGAAACAGTTCTCATACATGTCCCACTCTCAGTCACTACCGAAATTCAAAAGGAACAAAACACACTAAGCAGGAATTTCCATGCCACTGAGAAGGCAGTCCTGCCTCCCACTAGCTTTTAGCAAGCAAGGAGGGGGGACACTTTTGGAGGAAAGTATTGTAGTATTGCACTGAAACATTGAGGAAAGCTATAAACATAGTGTCTAAATTTCAGTAAGACATTTTTTTCAAAGTTGGAGAGTTAGTGAGTAATGTAAGCCTCCATTAAAGCCTTGAGGAAAAAAATAAAGACGGAGAGAAGAGATTTTAGGCAGGAATACCAGTTAGGAAGCCAACCGCAGCAGTGAACCAGAATGAAGAGAAGCATGACAAACATGGGTTAAGTCACTATTGTGAAGAGATCACAGCCACTGCTGCTGTCACTCACCCGCCCCCCACTACCTCCACCACCACCAATAAATTAGTATTTTACTGAATCCTTCCTTACCAGGCACTATACCCTTTACATACTTTATACACTCCTCACAGCAACCCTACCGTAGTGGTTTAGCATATGGGGAAACAGGCTCAGAGAAAAGAAGTAATTTGCTATGATATTCTTTTTGTGGTGGCCACAGCCCTCAGTTATTCAGTCAAACATGAATCTAAGTGTTGCTGGGAAGGTATTGTGTAGATGCGATTCAAGTCCAGAATCAGTTGACTTTACAAGGGAGATTATCCTAGATTATCTGGGTGGGCCTGATTTAATCAATTGGAAGTCCTTAAAAACAGAGTGGAGGCTTCCCTGGGGAAGAAACGCTGCCAAAGGACAGCCACTTCAGTCTGTGCCCAAGAGAGCCAGCCTGGCTTTCCTAAGGGACAGCCCTGCAATTCCAGTCTTGCCCAGCCTACCCCCAGACTTGCATAAACCAATTCCTTGCAATAAATCTCTTAATATACAATAAATCTCCTACTGGTTCTGCTCTTCCAACGAACCCTAACTGATACACATACCAAAGATCACAAATTATTAGGTGAAAGAGCTCAGATTCTCTCCAAGCCAAAAGTAGGCCAGTCTTCCAGACTCCCTCCCACAGAAGTGCACTTGTAGACATCAGCACTTCACAGAAATGACACCAAGTCCAAATGTCTAGCAGACATTGAAGGAAGCGTAAACAGCTCTGGAGGCCAGTCTGCCTGGGGTCAAACCCTGGTCCTGTTACTTACTATGCACCTTTTCCTTGGGCAATGGACTTAAATCCTATGTGTCAAGTTCCTCATCTGAAAGGTGAAATGATAATAGTACCTACCTGATAGCTGCTGAGGAGTCAGTGAATTATACCAGGTAAAGCATTTTGACACGTAGCACATAGTAAATATGCAGTACAGGTTAAGGATTACTATTTAGCGGAACCAAAGGGTGAGAATGATCCGTGCTAAGCCTTTGAAATGGGGCAAAGAGGAAGCGAAACACCCATGATGACTCTCAGGAAATCAGAGTCTTGGGAAAGCAGAATATAAGCAGAGTGACAGATGCACTGAAGAATGCTTCCCTGACTACAACTATTCTAGAGAAGGCTGACATTTCATAGGCATTACAACCTAATCCAGGGATGGGAGGAAGCAAGAAACAGCAGTTCATCAGAATTTCAGTTCCACATCGAAACAGAAAAGTCCCCAACTAATTCGAGGCCTGATCGATCCTCATGCATGGAAAAGAATACAGGGTATCAGCATTTCCGGCATCAGCAGGTTTTTCTAAAAGGCACAAAAATGCATTTAGATTTGGATGGTCTACACCCACATCATTATTCCACACGGAAAAATACAATTCTTGCAGGTTATGAGTAAATAGAGGACACAATGTAGGCTAATACCGTGATTAGCATTAGGCACAATTGGATACGCCACATTTGACACAGAACCTATAAAAGATACAATGGTTCCTGACATCTACGGTATGAACAAAATGAGACACCTTTAGTGTAACTTTGGGGAAAAAATTCATCAGTGTTCACAAAAATACTTGTGTATCTTTTCACTGAAAGGGAATTACCCTAAAAAGAATAAAGACCCTTTAAAAAGGTGGGGTAGGAGGGGCACTGACACTGCCCTAGGCAAATGGTAAAGTTCCACAAAATGAAATAGAATATGAGTTTTAAAAAAGTACTGAAACAGGTTAGCTCAGTTGGTTAGGGCGTGATGTTGATAACACCAAAGTTGCTGGTTCAATCCCCGCATGCACCACAGTGCGCTGCGCCCTCCTTAAAAAAAAAAAAAAAAAAGAAAGGTACTGAAACCCAAAGTGACATTTATGACTTTAATACTATCTCAGCATAACATGCTATAGTTATAGTAACGATCAGAATCTAAAGCTGCTCTCAGGGTCTTCCCAAATAGCTAATAAAAATTATTTTTAAATCTCTTAAAAAATAAGTTGTCGTAGATGCCTTCTCAAATTTGAGGTGTGAATTTGTATATCCCTCTAAAATCAGGCTGCTTTGCTGACAAATACGTCCCAGAGGCAGCTATCATTATTGTTGAAAGGAATTGACAAGCCAGAAGTGCTAGTTGAACCCAAGATGAAAATTAAAGAAGAGGAGAATTATCCTAAAGAAGCCACTAGCACCAGAGTGCATGGAGAATTGGGTTTGGTCTCTCTTTTCTAGGTCAGTGCTGTTGCCTGGGTGACTCACTGAAGAAGAGATGGCCTAGCTAGAATGCAATAGTGTTTGTCTCCATGGTAGTGCAGGCACAGCCTACCTCTGGGTACCCCGTAACTCGGACAGGAAATCCAATTCTCCAATCAGAGAGCTGATAAGAGAAATAAATGTAAGGCTGGAGATCATATTCAATATTTCAATCAAACTTTTCTCTAGGTCTTTGACAAAACAATTATAAATATTTACAATCTTTTATTCATTTAAACCCCCACTGATATCCACTCTGTATAGAGTTCAATTTCACTTGTGTCTATCGTATACTGCTCTATCTTTCAAAGTCTGTATTTCTGTAAAATATCTACGGCTGTGCATGTAGGCTCAACAACAATCTATTCTCCCTACATTCTCCTCTCCTAAGAAAATAAAGATGAAGAGGTATTTTGGTGTATTTAGAGCTTCTGCTTTTCAGTAACTTCTAAGCCAGAGATCCTCTGCATTACATCATTTCTGATGTTTTCACACATAGGTGTTTCCATGAGTGCTCTTTTCACACGAGGGCACTGGATTCCTTTTGGTTTATAAACCTTCACTAGGTGTTTGGATTGGAAGTGGAGCTGCATGGGAGGGTCTGAGAGCCCGCCTGGAGCACCTGTCCATATCGTGGGGACATCAGTGATGGGGATGGGAACAACATAGGTCATTATGTCAAACAGATGAGGGAAGTCCAGATACCTGCTTGCCAACAGGCTGTGATGGGAATAAATGAAATAGTACCTGTGATGCTTATCAGAAGAAAGAACGTGGAATAGCTTTAAAGATATAAGCACCTACTTCTTCAAGGAAGGAAAGAGGATGAAGGAGAGTACAAAGTGGCCCAGATGGACTTGGAGTCAAAGCTAAGATTTAATAGCCAATCACCTGGCAGGAACCAAGACCTCTGCTTGTTTTCTTTCTCATCAGAAATATGCCACAAGCAGCCTTTTCAAAGTGATGCAAAAGCTCTGTTGCTGACCGTGGACTGAAAAGAAAATGCAAATATGTTTCCTTTCAGAGAGCAGGTAAATCCGCTGCCTATAACTCAGGCTTCTGTGTCAGCTGTCCCGTCACGTCACACATGTGGCAGGGGCAGCCACCCCAACTCCAGCAATGCAACTTCAATGGTCAGTTTTTCCTTTTCCACTTTTCCCATCCAGAGCCAAAAAAAATACTAACATCATTTCTGCCCAGCACATCACTGATGATTTTCCATTTCCATGCTAATCTATGCCCTGAAAGACTCCTTCTTCATGATCTATCCATCAATGCTGACGTTGGCACCTTCCCTGAAAGCCTTCTGTGAGTCCCTCCCCCACGAACATATTTTCTCCCAATGCTGGGTAGGGAAGCTCCTATCAGCTAACTCCTAGCACTGAAACCATGAATTTTACTACGTTCTATCTTGTCTTACAAATATTTTCACCTAGCCTAATACACTTTATAAGCTCTTCAACACTTTTCTTGCTTTATCCGTTTCTCCATCTCTGTTCACCTCCTACAGCAGTAAGTACATATTTAATGGATACTTTATGAATGACCCAGCCCTGGCCACACCTCAAACCAGCCACCATTCATTTTAAATCAACAGAATCTTATTAGGCACATAATAGGTGCAAGGAGTTGGAGATTGTAAAGATGAGTAAGAGCCAACCCTGCTCTCCTAGGAATGTGTGACCCAAGGGTAATGCTAAGAAACCTACCTAAATAACTTGTGGCAAGCAGGTACAGGTGTTATATATAATAGGCACATAAAAAAATTACAGTGTGTAGATAGGAGAGGCAACCATGGGGTGGCAGGGTGGGGAGTAATTCTGGGGAGGTTTCATAGGAGAAGAGGAAAAATCATTTGTTGAAGATCAGATTTCATTAAACAGTTTGTAATCATCTCATTTAATTCCCACACAAACCTCCAAATTAGGTTTTTTTTAAATTAAAGTTTATTGGGGTGACAATTGCTAGTAAAGTTACATAGATTTCAGGTGTACAATTCTGTATTGCATCATCTATAAATCCCATTGTGTGTTCACCACCCAGAGTCAGTTCTCCTTCCATCACCATATATTTGATCCCCTTTATCCTCATCTCCCACCCCCCACCCCCCTTACCCTCTGGTAACCACTAAACTATTGTCTGTGTCTATGAGTTTTTGTTTCTCATTTGTTTGTCTTGTTCTCTTGTTGTTTTTGGTTTATATACCACATATCAGTGAAATCATATGGTTCTCTGCTTTTTCTGTCTGACTTATTTCGCTTAGCATTGTAATCTCAAGATCCATCCATGTTGTCACAGATGGTACTGTTTCATCTTTTCTTATTGCAGAATAGTATTCCATTGTGTATATATACCACAACTTCTTTATCCAATCATCTGTTGAAGGATACTTTGGTTGTTTCCATGTCTTGGCCACTGTAAATAAAGCTGGAATCAACACTGGTCCACATATGTATTTATGGATAAATGTTTTCAGACTTTTTGGGTAGATACCCAGGAGAGGGATTGCTGGGTCATATGGTAATTCTATTCGTAATTTTTTGAGGAACCTCCACACTGCCTTCCATAACGGCTGCACCAGTCTGCATTCCCACCAACAGTGTATGAGGGTTCCTTTTTCTCCACAGCCTTTCCAACACTTGTTACTATTTGTCTTGTTGATGATAGCCATTCTAACTGGGATGAGGTGATATCTCATTGTGGTTTTTATTTGCATTTCTCTGATGATTAGTGATGTTGAGCATTTTTTCATATGTCTATCTGCCATTTGTATGTCCTCTTTGGAGAAATGTCTCTTCAGGTCCTCTGCCCATTTTTTAATTGGATTGTTTTTTTGTTGAGTTGTATGAGTTACTTATATACTTTAGATATTAGCCCCTTATCAGAGGCATTGTTTGCAAAAAGCTTCTCCCATTTAGTTGGTTGCCTCTTTATTTTGTCAATGGTTTCTTTTGCTGTGCAGAAGCTTTTTAGTTCGATATAGTCCCATTGATTTATTTCAGCTTTTACTTCCCTAGCTTTTGGAGTGAAATTCATTAAATGCTCTTTGAACCCAAGGTCCATAAGTTTAATACTAGGTACTTTTTTTTAATCCCCATTTCATAGATAAGGAAGTTGGGGCTCAGAGAAGTTAAGTAAGTTGACCAAGGTCACATAGCTAGGAAATAATCAAACAGGCAATCACACTCCCAGTGGCCCAGTTCCAAAGCTCAGGCTGATGTTCCTACACAGACGCCTCCTCCTCCTCATGCATATAAAAACAGAGTGATACCGGAGGGCAGCTTCTGTGATGACATCTGACTTCCACAGGCACCGCTGGAGGGAGGGCAGTGGCATTCCAGGAGCAGCCAACAGACTGAAGATGGGCAAGGTTAAGCCATATGGGGAAAGGCAGATTCCCTCCCATCACTGAGGCTAGGACATACAAAGTGGAGATATTTTGAACGAGAAAGCCTGTGGATGAGTCTCCATTTTCCCTGTGATGTACTTGGAACATATGGTAAAGTGCATTTCTTATCTGCTTAAAAAAATAAATGAAATATTGCAAGCAAAACATTTTCAATGTATTTGAAATTTGTTTTATGACAATAAACTTGACCCTCAATTACAAATATCCGATAATGCAAACTGTGTTGGGTAAAAGACTGATTCTCTCTATATTTCCTTTTCCTCCAACCTTCTTCGTTTTTCTCTCTGTAAAGACGTTATCTGGAGATTTAAACCATAAGAGTCAAGACTAAAGAAACTAGATACCAATAATTCACTTAGGTACATGAAAAAAGTCCTTTCATGTCAATGATGTCAACTGACACTTAAGTATTTTCAAATGAGAAATTTTTGTTTTTAATTGGGGAATATTGGGAAACAGCATATTTTTCCAGGACCCATCAGCTCCATGTCAAGTCGTTGCTCTCAATCTAGTTATGGAGGACACAGCTCACTTGCCCATGTGGGAATCGAACCTGCAACCTTGGTCTTATAAGTACTGCACTCTAACCACTGAGCGAACCGGTCGCCCATCTGTGGCTCAGCTCCAAGCTCAAGCTATTGTCTCTCTCTGGCCCATGTGGGAATCAAACTGATGGCGTTGGTGTTATGAGCACTGCGCTCTAACCACTGATCCTACCGGCTGCCCAAGAATTTTTCTATTAGATAACTGCATTGATTTAAACATTTTAAGAAGTTTAAAAATATTTTAAGTTAAAAACTGGAAGTGAGAAAAATGAGATATTATATCCTAAAGTGATATACATAGTAATGTGTCAGGGACCATTAAATGTGACATAACCCAAGTAAGAGAAGAAAACGCGGGTGTAATGCAGGGTGTCAGCTCCCACTCCCCGCACACAGGACATGGTGAGGCCAACAGGGAACACCCACGGAGCCATTGATAGGGGAGTCATACCACTATTTCTCACTGGCAGCTGGGTTGGAGACACAGGAAGCAGGAGCCACACTATCTGTAACCTGCTGTCCACTTCTCTCTGCCAACCAACCAACCAACCCCGTAGTGTAGCCACGGCAGTTATATCAGTGGTCAATGGCTAACTGGTTACAGCTGACGACCAACTAGCCACAGCTGATGGCCATATACTACCTGAGCCAGCACCTTTCCACATGAGGTCAAGAGCCTGGAAACTGCACTCCTGGCTCTGTCCCCACACTCCACCCATCCTGGGTCTTGCCTCACAACCTATGTGACAAGCATCTTCCACGAGGGGCCCTATGCGAGGAACCTGGAGGTATCAATATCCTGGGCACAGCCAGTCTTTCTTAGGGTACCGCCAGTCTTTCTGGGCACAGCCAAGGTTTCTCAATGATGTTCGGTCGAGACACAGGAAGCAAACATCCACCTGTACCCCAACAAGGGATCTTGCTGCACCCCAGTCTCACTGGCGGCTGGGTGAGACACAGGAAGCATCTGTCAGTTCCACTACATGGTGGTACGTTCCCAAGCAAACAGTCAAGTGGTCCATCAAATCAGGGATGGGAGGCACTGCAGCGTGCACAGGTGGCATCACCTTATTCAGTTCCCCATAGTCCACAGTCACTTGCCAGGGCTGCACGTTCGCCTCACAATGTGTGCCCTCTCTGCAGGACGAGGGCTCCAAGTCCTCCCCAATGGGGGTGAGGGACGACCTTGACCTCAGCCACACCTTCCACAGAGGACTCAACAAGCGTTTCCTCCTAGGACTACAAGTCCTGCACCTGGGCCGCCCCAGCAAGCACCTCCCAGCTCACACAGCCACAGTGCCCTTTGCTTTCTCTGGCCTATGCTGGTTGGAGAACCGTCCACATCTTCCCACCCCTCCATGGGGATCTAGCTCTCCAGCAGTTGCACGGCTTTTCCTATGCTGGTTGTAGAGCCATCCACATCTTCTGAGTGTCCATACGCACAAACTGCTCCACTGCCCCTTCAGAGAGCTTTGGCCGGCACCATACACTGCTCGTGAAACTGAGCTTTCATACGTGTAAACTGTTTTATTACCCCTTTGGAGATTCTGGCCAGTACCATACCCTGCTCACTGCGCCATGTGTAATGCGGGGTCTCAGCTCCCACTCCCCACATCAGAATGCAGTACATGGTGAGGCTAAAAAGGACACCAACAGAGCCATGGATAGGTGTTCATACCACTATATTCTTCCTGGTGGCTGGGTTGGAGATATAGAAAGTAGGCTCCACTTCTCTGCCAACCAACCAACCAACCCCTTAGTGTAGCCACGGCAATTATATCAGTGGCCAATGGCTAACTGGTAACAGCTGATGGCCAACTAGTCACAGCTGACGGCCATCTACTACCCAAGCCAGCATCTTTCCACGTGAGGTCAAGAGCCTGGGAAACTGTTCTCCTGGCTCTGTCCTGACAGCGGGTAAAGTGGGGTGGGGAGAGGGGAAGGGGTAGGCATGTACAGCTAAGTGCTTCATAAATTACCAGTAAATATCCCAAACTACTCGCTACTACAGAAAACAACTTTCACCTGTGGTTCCAGATGCACTAAAAGCTTAAATTGTAGGTTCTAATTTCTCACAGCCTCTTGCCCCTGGGAAGGAGGGAGGCACTAGATGGGGCAGGGGCTACAGAAGGGCTGGGATTTTTAGGGGAACACCAGTAAGCAGATTGGCAAAAACAGGACAGGAAATCACTGCTGCCCAGAGCAAGCAGATGTCTCAGGTACACTCGTGTCTTACAGGGCACCTGGCTCAGGGCAGCTGGCTCCCTGAGTCCCTGATATGCTGATGACAGGGCAGAGGCTGACTAACGCCCCAGATCCCAGGTACTTGAGCAAGTCAGCTGCCACTGTGGGAAACTGGAGGTCTTCAACTAAATGGGACCATGGAAACGAGGTCTATCAGAATGAAATGTTATTACCCGACTCATAGTTTCATAAACATTTTATAAAAGGAGAGATTTAGAAAGGATGCTATTGATAATCAATGTTCACAGCACAGAAAGAGAACATAGTAAACCATTTCCATTAAGAAAAAAAGTAAAGTGAAATCACTGTACTTACTTATTAACGTACTTAATATTTTGGCTTCCCCTATATAGTTGAAACATTCAACATGATGGGTTTTTTTTTTTCATCCTGGAGTGGAACTTTGACGGGGTGGCAGTGCCTCCCTTCTCTCTTACTTCCATCCCTCTTCCTCCCTCTCCCGCTTTTCCCCAGGGCTCCTTTTCTTCTACTCTCCCATTTTCCTTTCCCATTCCCTCTTGCATCTCTCTGTCCTTCATCTCTTCCCCTTCCATTCTCCCCTGGCTCTTCACACCTTTCTCCCCATCTTGTTCCCTTGATCTCTCCTCTTTCTTTACCCTTCTTCTCCTTCCCCTTGTCTCTTTTTCTCTCTCTTTCCTCCCCCTGAAACATGTGAAAAGCAATTTTAGTCCATTCTGGTTTATGTTGAGTAATGCAGTCCAGACTGAAACTCTGCCTAAGGATCCAGGCCAGGAACAGTAGCTTATGCAAAGCTGACTGGGACATGACTTCTGATTTCTGAGTCATATAAATGAACTTAAGCCACTGTAGCTGCAGAACTATACCTCAAGAGTTGGGTCTGAGAACATCACCCTGAGAACGTGTGGTGGTAAGCAAAGGCAAGGAGAGAAAGCTGCCGTACAGATGCCTCCACCTAAGACTATCTCTGGCAGTCAGTCCGGGAAATACGCTGCTCTCCCCCACCCCCGCAACTGCCCTCTCCCCAAATCCAAAGTTTCTGGGATCATTTACCAGGAGGATGCCCAGTCACTAGGCAGCTTGCTTAATGTTGCTGTTTACCATAAGCTTGTCAAAGAAAGTAAGAGGGCAGGCAATTATGTTAGGCACCAGCTGATTTTTGGTGGTTATCTTCAAAGCGAGGAGTGTAACCAAACTATGGGGGTTTTCCTCCCCACCACCAGTTTTAGATTTTTATTTTATACCAGGGCCTTAATGTCAAACTGCCTCGGAAATAGGAATCTGCAGGGATTTTCTGTAAGGAAACATGGCCTTGGATTCTGATACAAAAAAAACTGTTTTGTTTTTCCCTCCAGGGATGGAGGGAACTTGTAACAATATTTTTTTTCACCTCTTTCGATAAAGGGTGTCTGGACATTGCTCATTAGCACCACCCAGTGAGACAGGAAAGAAAGGAAAGCAGCATGGGCAGGAGTCACAAATTGTAACTGCAGTTTTGACACTTTCTAGCTGTGTGACTGTGGGCCAGCCTCAGTTTTCTCATCTCATTTATGAAATGGAGCTAATGCCATCTATATCACAGGACTGCTATGAGACTAAGGAAGGTACCCCTTATGCTTTATGCCTGATTCATAATAGAACCTCAATAAACGCTGGCTCTCCCAGCCCCCACTGAAACTTGATACTCATACCTAAGAAGGATTAATTTTGGTCATTCCCAAGTTCATATTTGTTACTCAACTACAAAATAGCAATCAACTACTTGTCAAAAAGCAGTTGGAAAAAAACTTGTCCTAAGTCCATAGGACTTATCTGGTAAAAGCTGCCTGTTTGATTAGTAGGTGCATTTTCACCTACTAATCTTTTTTTCTATAAAGCCTAAGTATGATTTCAATTTGGCTAATTTTACTTGTGTGGAACAACACTTTCTTAATGGATTAGATAAAATCTATTAACTTCACAAAGCAAATTGGAGCTGTAAATATATATCAGGCCAACTATATTAAGCTAATGTTCATGGAGTACTTCACTATTTCCCAAGCATTAGACTAAGCACTTTATATATATTTAAATGCATTTATAGCTCATCCAATCAAAAGAATGTTATAAGACATATACTGTAATTATCCTCATTTTACAGATGAAGAAAGCTAAGGGTAGATAACCTGGGTGACACAGTAAAGGGCTGAGCTAAGTCACAGCTGAGAGCTGACAGGTTACCCCAGCTTAACACTATACATACTTCATTCTCTCTTCAAAACAGTGCTTACTCACATCTTTATATCATCCAGAAAGACTTGAAATATTCAAATGATAGGAATTTGGCAATCTCCCTATGATCCAAATTCCCAAACTAGATTGTCAAAAGCACCTCTTATTATTGCTGTATTTCAGAGAAGAATCTAAACTCATTACCATATTCCAAAAGGAAAACTGGAAATTTAATCAACTGCGTCCCTGAACTTCTCACTCTGCCAGTCTCCCGTTAGTTATTTCTGCCTCCAATCTGTCTTAAATAACAGATATTTTATAATCATTCCATAACTGTGAGTAGTCCCACGAAAGAGACCGGACAGGGTTGCCAGTGAATACTAGAGAAACGAAAAAGACGTAGCAACGCTTCCAACTGAAGTCACAAAAACCCCACAAAAGTATAAAACAAAGCAAACCAGCTCCACTGACGGCTTTCCTAAAGCCGTAATGGTAAAAGACAAGAGCCGCCTCTCGCTTAGGCAAGGCTGTCGTTCCCGAGTGTGAGGAATGTGATGAACCCGCTTCAACGCGCTCACCTGCCCACCTGCCCGCCCCAAGGAGGGGCAGTTTGGGAAGCGGGGAATGGAAGTATTTCCAGTTCTGAGTGGATGGGCTCGCAGAACCCGAGCTCCTTCAATGGCTAATGACAACTGGTTTATACAAAAGATGAAATCTCACAAGTCCACGCAGCAGTCTCTGCACACTGCGATGGGGGCGCCCCGTGGTAGGCGGAGGGCTGCCGCTCGCCATCACACGGTGGATGGTCCGTCGCCAGCTCACCTCCGCCAAAACGTCCAGCCTGGGGCAAAGAAACCGGGCTGCGGGCAGATCGAAAGCCAGCGGCGATCGCCGCCGTCAGGCCCCACCTCCGCTCCCAGGGAGGACACGCCGGGCGCTGCGCCGCACCTGTGCCCCAAGGAACGACCTTGGCTCCGAAGCCAATCCGAGGCGATGCCGGCCCAGAGGAGAGCCCCCAGCAAAGTGTTCCCACCTGGCGACGCTGCGCCAGCTGCTCGCTCCACAACTCCGCCAGAGGCGTCTCCGGAGCGTTGGGCCCCGCGTCCCCACCTGGGGACGCCCTCCCGCAACCTCACCTCTCACCGCAGCCTCCTCTTCCGCCGCCATCGCAGGAGCCACCAGGCCGGCTCCGCAGCCCCAGGTCTGGCAGCATCGAAAGGTACGGGCCTGCCCAGAGCCGGCCCAGGTGGCGACCCCGGAGCAGGGGCGCGAGGACCCGCAGGGCTGTTCCCGGTGCCGTGGCTGCCGCCACTGCAGCCCCGGGGCGCACAGCCAGTGCCGACTCGCCGCCCGCCCGCCAGCCGAGGATACAGAGCATGCGGACTGGGGCTCGCCCGCCCGCCAGTCTGGGTGCCGCGGGGCTCCAGCAAGACAAAAAGACCCGGCGCGGGGCGGAGTCACCGTGGGCACCTCCCCGCCAACCCCGCGGCTGGAGGCAAAGTGCGGAAAGGTTTGCGAGGTAGCACCTTGAGCCTTTCTGGAAACCGGCCCAGTTAAAACAGGTTTCCACGATCACTTTAAGATTCATTGTCTGAGTGTTCCAAAGGTTGGCGTTCTTTCCCTTGGGGCAAAGGTAAAGGATGAATGGAGATCATTGCAGGGGAAGGTGGGTGCGGAGAGGGGAGCTTCGCTGCAGAGACAGAGGTGTAGTGACAGAGAGGGGTCACCGAGGAGGAAGTCGTTTGACATCCTGCAAAGGTTGGGTAAGTCCAGAAGCAAGATCCTTTGGGGATCCCTTGACAGCCCTCCATCCTATGCCAAATACGCTGTTTCTCTCCCCGCGCACCGGTCCTTGGTTACAGTTTGTCCAGTGGAAGTACTGGAGGAAGAGTAGCAGAAACACTAAAATAGCCTACGTCTATTAATTATCCTACCAGGACTCTTCATTAGAGCATCTTAACTAGCTGCTTGCGTGTCCTGGGGGCTACTTAGGGCTGAACCTGCGCAAAGGAGCTGGAAGCATGCCCATGACTGGACTCGTGCAGTCTTCAGTGGGGACTGAGACTTCATGCTGCTGGAGGCGGAAGGGGGTGGTAAGAACTGTGCTGCCCTCCATAAAACACCAAGACACATCGTAATCAAAACCATTTTTGAAATGTCTCCTTCCTAGCTTTGACATGGAATTCTACCCCATACCCAAATTCTGCTGGCAGCTCAGAAAGAAAAATTCTACAGATAGAATTTAAGACTATTTGGCAGGTAGTCTTAAAATCTGGCCTAGGGTTCCCTACGCGTGTTCAAACCCTGGCTTTCCAGACAAGTGTACACTGTTTTGAGATGGTTTTCCAAGGGTGGTGTTGGGGGTGAAGGGATACCCTTAGACCTGGGCATGTGTTAAATGCCAACTAAATGGTGAAGCAGAATTGCTAGGACTCTGATTAGAATGTGTAGTACAGACTATATACATTGTCTTGCTTGGAAAGCATTTTCCCCTTATCATCTCATGTGAGCCTCACAACTACTTTTTGTGAGATGTTTGAACACCTATAGTTCTTGTGTTATCGGTAGGCAAACAGAGGTTTGGAGATGTGAGTATTTTGGCCAGGATCATTCAGTAGATGGTAGAAGCCAGACAATAAAAGTCAAGTCTCCTTGATAGAAGTTCATACTGTGGTGTCCAATAAACTTGCCCATGAATCATTGCAGTCCTCATTTCTTAGAAATGATTCACTTCCACCAAAAACCTGAAAGCCAGAGAGAAGGAATCCAGCACTTAATATGATAGCAGGGAGTGTAGTGTAACACACAAAAAGAGACCCACTGGAGTCTGTGGAGCAAATCACTCCCATAGTATTTTTGCTGAAGTTTAAATCCTACTTGGTACTTTTCTTTATGCTCTGGAGTTTTACTTTCTAAGACATGATTTAAAAAAAAAACACACCACAAAACAAACAAACAAAAAAACAGTTCTATTATACCTCGTAGGATATGACATAGATAGAGAGCCACACAGTATCTTGATAGATGGATCTCTAATTTCCAACCAGTTGTTTTCTCATATTTTGTCCTTGGGCAAAATGTAACAAAAGTGGGTGGTGGATGAGAGTAAAGGGGATCCAATATATGGTGATGGAAAGAGAACTGACTCTCGGTGGTGAACACACAATGTGATATATAGATGATGTATTACAAAATCGTACAATTGAAATCTATGTAACTTTACTAATAATTGTCACCCCAATAAACTTTAATTTAAAAAAAAGTAACAAAAGTGATTTGAAACATAAGATCGCGTGTATAAGGTCAATGTGGTTTCCTTGCTGGAAGCCCAGGAACAGCTTTGCTCTTCAGGAATTATCTCCAATCCTAGAGTGAACTTAATGTGTTCATTAATTTTGTTTCACTGCCAAGTACTCAAGCAACAAGAGTACTGGAATTAGGAACCACTGCCTCACAAACTACAAATTCTTACACTCCTCAACCTTCTGCTAGGAGTGGAATAATGTTATTAGTTTGGGGGTTCCTTTAAGGCCACTTAGATATTTTAGTTGGTCCAAGACCAAAAAAAAAATCCATCTGCTTCAGAGTGTAGGTAAATTGAAGAAAAATACTATGTTTCCAATGATGCTTACATATAAAAATAAATAACTATCCATTAATGAGCTCCTAAGTGTCTGGGGAAAATAACTAAATTATTATCTAAATTACCCTTTCTTATCTGCTCCTTTCACCTCCATGCCCAGCATTCTATGGAAGGTGAATACTGGGGAGCATTCTTGGATTTGTTGAGCAGGTTAATGAGTGGGAATGCCATTGGGGGGAGGGAGGCCAAATGTGCTTGGAGGGATCAGCTTGGCCTATGAGGGAGAGAA
The DNA here is from genome assembly GCF_036562045.2 of Rhinolophus sinicus. NCBI lineage: Eukaryota > Metazoa > Chordata > Mammalia > Chiroptera > Rhinolophidae > Rhinolophus > Rhinolophus sinicus. The sequence goes on from NC_133752.1 coordinate 162,722,725, forward strand.
GCAGAGAAGGTAATTGCAGGGTATATTCATGAGAGAGGGCTAAGGTTATGGGGGCAGCTACCACAGGGAGTGGAAATTTAAGAAAGATCTTTTAAAAGGGTATTTGGTGAGTTTCATTGTGTAATGCAAATCTACTTAGTTTACTTTTCTGGAAAATAACTTTAGCAAAAGCTACATTCCTTTTCAATGCTTTTAGAACTGATTTATGTTGTTAATTAAAAGTGAAAACATTTTTAGATTGGCCTTCGCTGGAAAGTAGGGCCACCCACAGAATATAGTAATTCATTTGTTCCCCAATATTTACAGAGTGCCTACAATGTGCCAGGCGTTGCTGTGAGCACTGACTCCTACTCCACTTCCTGTGCATCCCTTACTTCATGTAGATGTTCTCATGACCATCATTGAGGCAGTATTATTTTGTTTTGGAAAAGTCCAACCTTTGTCCTTTTTCCTTAGTTCAGTGGTTCCCAAAGTTGCACATGCATGAGAGTATGTAGACTTTCAGACCCACCCCGAGATTCTGATTTAGTAGGTCTGGGGTGAGATACACTAAATCTTTATTTCAAATAAGCACCCTAGTTGATTTGGAAACAGTTGCTCTGAGTACTCTAGGAAATATTGTTTCAAAGCATCAAAATGAATTTTTTAAAATTTTTATTGGGGAATACTGGGGAACAGTGTGTTTCTCCAGGGCCCATCAGCTCCAAGTCGTCCTAGTTGTGGAGGGGGCAGCTCACTGGCCCATGTGGGAATTGAACCGGCAACCGTTGTTCAGAGCTCGCACTCTAACCAACTGAGCTGTCCAACCGCCCCCAAAATGAATTTTCTTAAGCCTAGGTTGTTGAGCGGGTAAGTTGTGTATGTGTGTGTATTTTTACTAGTCAGAGGACAGATGTAACAATAAACTAAAATTTTGAGAAATACAGAGGGCAGAACAAAATTTAGGACAATGAAGAAATGGTTGTACAGACATCTTTATACATGGAGTTATTGCATACACTTATTTTTCCCTTAGAGATTATGTTTGTGTGTGTATATAATTGTCAAAAGCTGAATTTTTCCTTTTGCGGGTTTTGCATGCTCTTAAAGCAAGTGTGGTGTCCCAGGGCCTCCTCAGTCCTCCCAGTATTGTACAGAATTGTACAGGAGAGTTCCTCAGGTTTGGTTCTTGATTATCTTACCCAAGAGGACAAGAAAGGCAGAGGAGTTTCCCTTTCCTGTTACCGGTTTCTCCCTTTGGAAGAGACTTAAAAGTCATCCTATGTTTGAGGGTTTGATAAAGAATGCATTATGAACAGGAGAGGCATTCAGAGATAACTTTGGGGTAATTAGCACAAACTCACCTGAGAAATGTTTTGATTTCTGTTAGTTAAAGCCCATCTTCTCCAGTTAGACAAAACAGTTGAGTCAATAGTAATTAGGCCACCCTACCCTGTCTAAATCTTGGGGGAGGGGAGGAGTCGATGAGGGTCCCTATTACCAATTTAACAGCTTTGGGGGGAGATGGATCAATGAAGAGATGAATAGGAACTGGGAGAGATGGCAAAAGTACTAAAAAGACCAAGCCCTGGTCACTGGGTCATCTTGCCATTCTGTTTGTATGATGTCCAGAGACCCACTCCTACTCCTGGTTCTTGAAGGACAAGGAACCTGGGACCCCAGTAGATGAGCTGTGGTCTAGCTCAGTGGCACTCAGTACTCCTATTTTAGAAGGAACAGGAAAGACGTTAGTGGACCAGCCTTCAGTTCATACACAGATAATGGCAGAACCAGCAACAAAATCCAGGTGCAGTGGCTTCAATTAAGACCCATTGCTATAAACCTGCGTAGCACCTTTTTGGTTATCTTGGAGCTTGTTAAATGAACTCCCATTTGATCCTGGTGTTAGGTGGCCATGTACTTTGGATGAGCCTCACCCTACCAGCAATGTGAGTCCTGATTCGTTTTAGGGTCCATCACCAGGCCAGGTACTGTTGTAGGACTGGATGGATGACATAATCATGGCCAATAAACTCTGGGGTTACTTTGCTTGTAATGCTTTTGGAAAAGATTTTCCCTGCTGTTAAAAAAGGGGGTGACAAGTAGTTCTCTTTTTAGGAATTAAGTGTTGTGTGAGGATTTGATGCTGAGTCCCTGTAGCCATCTAGTCTCTTGAGAAAACAAGACCAAGGACAAAGCCAACTCTGAGGATGACAAAGGAGAAAAATGGAAAGAACCTGTGTCCTTGATATTTTTGAGATGCTAAATTGACTACCCTGGAAGCTCCCTATCTCATCTTGGTGTTACACGAGACATTCATTTTCCTTACCCGTTGAAACTGTTTTTACTTGTGTCTTCTGACATTTACAATTAAAAAGTGAAAAGTGTCACTAGCTGCCCATGTATTTTTCTGAGGTCTAGAAGCATATGAGGTAATTTGTCAATGAAGCATGCTCTGTGGTTTGCGGGAGCAGAAGGAGCGCTGGATTTGGGTTCAGGAACAAGTTCTTACCTGTGTTTGGGTAAGTCATGCTCAGCCTCATAGTCACCATCTGTAAGGTGATGGTAATTATATTTATTTCACAGAGTAGTAGTAAAAACCAAAATGAATAATGTAAGTAAACTATACAAACGTAAGTTCTTTTTATCACAAGATGCTTTCAAAAGAAGATGAATTTAGAGTCTCCAAGTTTGCTCCAATGTCCAAATTTTGACATCCAATGTTTTCACTGTTTTGTCTTCACTATCGCATTACTGAATTGATGTAAGTCAGAAAACAGTTGGGAGCAGAGGTAGGGTGAGCAGGATTCTGATTGACTCCTGAACTCGGCAGAAAGAGCATCCCAAATGATTATGGTGTCTTTCACGAGACAGGGTGTACTGGTACCTGGATACCTGGGCCTATTATATTACTGGTTTCCATGCTATTTTGAGGCATTTTCAATTTCAATTCTGCTTGCTAATTGGTTTTGGCCTAGTGTGGTAGTTGTATATAAACCTGTATAACTATCTTTATTGTTCAAATGTAACACAATTGAAACTTCAAATATTTACTTTATTCTTGATGTGATCATTAAGTGTAAAAGTTGAATACATTTACAAAATAATCTTTGTTGAGTTTTATGTAACACCTATCTCAAAACTCAAAAATAAAACCAAAAAACCTCACCAACAGAAATTATTATAAACATAGTTTTTATTTTTTTCTTACCTTCAATGAAAAAGGCCTCATGCCACCAAAACATTTTTTTTAAAACTCAGTAACTGAACACAGAACTCAAGAGCCTGATGATGATTTTTCTAGACAACTGCTGAATAATTTATATTGCTTTTTAAAAAATAACTTAGATCTATTTTTTCACTTCTTTCCTTTTAATGTAGCAATATCCCCTCATATTTTTTCATAAAAATCTAAAATATCTCTAATAGTCCCAAGTGTGTTATATTTACATTTGTTCTGTTTGTTTCATTAAAATTTTTCAGAAATAAGTGCACTTCTAAAGAGAAAATAAAATTTAAAGACAAGAGAAAATAATCACGGTTGTAGCAAAATAGTTATTTTGAATATTCTGAATCTTAACAATTCAAAGAGAGAATGTGTTTAGTAGCCAGGGACCTCTCTATTGATTAAAATTTCAATTCTTTCATTTGTAGATCGTTAAAAGAGGGACAGCTGTTTCTCTTACCAGTATATACTAATTGATTGGTTGGTTGATTGTCTGAGCAGGGGTGTCCAAACTGTGGCCCGCAATCCATTGTTAATTGGCCCGCAGCAAATTCCAAAAATATATTTAGTTTACTTAAATAAACCAGGTGAGGCAATACATACTTCACCTCGAATGAGTGGCCCGGCTGTTTGTGTATTTTACCGTATATGGCCCTTGGTAAAAAACGTTGAAAAATGTTTGGACACCCCTGGTCTAAAGGTTTTCCACAATAAAACGCCAAAAATAAATGTTCTTAAAACTATTTTAAATTTTACAGATTTCCACAGATATACAGGTGTTTAGAAAACAGAAAAAGTATACTTTCATAGAAATAAATGAAACCCTATCTTTAGCCTCAACAACCAAAGTTTGGAATATTCCACATTTGAATATTCCCCATTCAACTGACAGCTTATTAAATCAGGTACAGATTCCATTCAGAAAAGGTTGATTTATAACAAATTTCTTGTATTCAGATAGCACTGTGCTTCAATAAATTTAAAGATTTAAAGCTACGTTAATAAGAAAAGCATAAAAGAAAAATAACATAACTTGCTTTAATACAAAGGTTTTTTAATAAAAAAGTCAAAGTCTACATTAAATCAGGAAATCAATAAATCTGAATTATACAAGGTTTCTATATGCTTAGAAAAACCAAAAACACACACTTTATAATAAAACTCTTTAATTCAAAATAGAGCCTAATTTAAAGAAAATGTCATTATGCCCAGTGATTAGATAAGGTTTTGTCACTTAAATTAAATTTCAGGTTCACCTGAAATATGGGAAATGTACAATAGAGAAAATTCAATCTCAAAGGTACTTCACAAATTATCTAGCTAACTTGCATCATGAATCAAATTCTTAGCTTCCAAAGGGCAGACACAGTCTTTAATTGCTTTTAGATAGGCACTTAAGAAATGCTTTTGATGAGGAGGAAACCCCAAAGATTGTGAATCACTCTTTTAACTCCAGGGAAAAATGAGACTCTGAACAAAGTAAACTTTTAGAACTGCCTTTTCACTGCCAAGAAATCATAACTATTTCCAAGTCCTTCCTGTTAACAACAATGAGGGAGAAGGAAAGTAAAGTACTCTATTCTTATTCAATTAAGAAGTCAACTTAGATAATTCAGTTCATTGATCTATCTCTAGCTCTCTCTCTGTGTCAACTTAATGATATTTTTCCGTACGAGAATATTAGAACTAGAAAATGTTGCAATTTCCTCATATCTTCTCCATTCACTACCACACTAGCAAAGCAGTCCTTTAAGAAAAGGGGAGGTGATAAGGTGGGGTGAGAAAAATCTTATAAAACTGAGCAGAAGTTAAAAGATTTTTTAATATTAGAGGCAGCTATAATTGGAAAATCCAGAGTTAGTATAATTGAGATAACCCCAGAATTTTAATAGTTCTCTCTCCTAGATACTCAGCCACATGATCCAAACACGAAAAATGGAGGCAACTATTGAATGAACACCAAATACTAGAAAAAAAAGAATGAAAGGGAAGGAGGAAGAGAGGGAGGGAGGAAGGAAGGAAAGGGTGGCAGGGAGGAGAACCCAGGATGGCCTTATTGAAACATACTGTGGAACTGTGGCAGCCTGTGGAACCTGGCAGCAACATTTATAAAAGCTTTTGTAGATTTGCATAATGATCCTATGCGATTATTCCCCATTAAGAGGAATATTTCTAGAAATAAATCATTTTAGATTTTGATCATAGATCATTTGTAATGGTTATAACTGTTGTATCTTTAAAAAATTCTATCACCAGATAAGACAAACATTAGGCCATTCTTTGATCAAGTATTATTCCTCAGCTAGTACTTAGGAAACCCAAACCACAGAGATTCATTTTAGAATTAAAATGTTGAGCTAGAAAGGATTATTTAATTCTTAGGCAAATACCCAAAGAATTTGATGCCGACACCATCTCCCCTGTCCTCTAATCACAACCCCTCTGGCCTGCATTTACCTCCTTAATTCCATTTATAGTGACCACAGTGATGTAGCTAAACATGAACAATATCGTCCTTCAACAAGCTGACCTCTATCAAAGATCTGTCATGTCTGAGTACAGCATTCCCACAGGAAAGTAAAATTCTACTCACTTGTGAACACCACTCTGTTCAGGATCTTTGGTACATTTGGAGTATAAGAAAGTAATGGCACAATAATACAAGTACTATCAAAGGAAAAATTTTCATAAAAAAAAATAAAAGTTAACCAGCCATGATATGTAACAACTTTCTAAAAAACCAAAGTAAATAGCTCTTTGTACTCTACAAGTCCATTTACACAATCAGAAGTCTGACATTTAAAAAAATAGTTTAATAAAAATACACTAGTTCTACAAGCAGCCTTCGTGGTCATTTCTTATATTCAACTCACCATAAACAAATTAAAATAATGTCATGTCCTCTTGTTAAAAAAGAAGTCCTGTTGTCACAAGAAAAGCAACTTTACATTTTATATAATACAGTACACCTCCCCTATGAGTATACAGACTACGTTTATAAAGGTCACCAGTATTTCTGAATGCAAAGTAAATATATTAGTGGAGTGCTTGAGTGAAGGTGTTAAACTTCCTCCTTCTTATAAACATGTCACTCCCTACTGTGGAGTTTATGTTGTAACATGATGATCAATTCTATTTTTTAAATAACCAGTGTATTTTCTTTTTTAAATTTCTTAAAACCATGATAGAAATTGTCTTCATATATATTTTATAGATGTCCAAACCAATAGGGCAAGTCTTCTTAACACCAACTATGGAAGATGGCTTTTATTGATTATCTAGACCCAGAAGATTTGCAGTAAAACAGCAATACTGCAGTATTACCTACAGGTTAGCCTATGTTGCTTTAAATGATATGTGTTTCTCCTGAATTGATTAGAGGTGTTACAGTACAAAGCCACAGCACACACAGGCAGAATGGACCTTAATACGCATGTAGGCAGTGCAGTTAGAAAGGGATGTACGTTTCTTTTATTCCAGTACCTTCGTATAATAAAGTTAACAAAAATAATAAAATATTAAAAAAAAAAAAAGCCAGCTGGCACTGCCAACCAATTCCTATAGTAGTCTTAGAAATCCTAGTCCTGTAGAATTTCCTCTTGTAGTCATAAGCACCACCGTCTCGGGAGTATTTCAGTGTATTATTACCTACGCCAAGCAAGCCTGGTGATGCAGCTACCTGAGTTCTCTTGGTTGTGGGCGAATGTGATCTTCACTCATAATTTCCCAGCTTTCATGTATGTGGGAATAGAGCCACGCTGAGTCAACCCTTCAAACCTTTTATAGGTGTAATTGAGAAAAACCCAGTCTTTGGATTTGTAGTCTGGTTCTGTGGTGTTTGGCACTAGAAAGATAGAAAAATTAAGCAAGAGCAAAGGAATTTCATTAGTGAAAAATGTCATCATCTTCATAGACTTTTAATAATATTGTGTTTTAAATTGTCTTACCTGGTTGTAAAATATCAGATTCAGGAAAGTCATCAAAATTTGAAGTATCATCAATGCTCTTGATTTCTATAGGGATTGCTGCTGGCCTTTCCCTATGAAAAGGTATTGAGTAACCATGGTCAATTTTCTTCAACTCTTAATTTTCCGAAAAACAATTCTACTTGAAAATTCTTCATGCTGTTCTATAGATATCAGAAGAGCTAAGGAAAGTTACTCTGGATTTGAAAATAGTTAAGTGGACTTCATAGTCGAGTATAATTTTTTTATTAAAACATTATCATTTATTTAGAATTTTTATTTCTTTATACCAAGACTTTCTCATGCTGTTGTGTCTTTTTTTTTTAATGGAAAAACTAGAGCTAATGAAACAGGAAGTAAAACATAAGAGATTTTATTTAAAAGATTTCATAATTATATAAAGTATGCTTGATACTGTGGGGTCTGGATCCTCCCTAATTAATTTAGGAATAAATTTCTTCTAGGAAAGGGTCCATAAATCAAAAGTCATTTAAGAAAATAAGGGGCTCAAAGGGTGAAGGGACTACACATTTGTGATGAAATCTGAATCTAAAAACTTCCGTCATATAAATTTTAAGGGAATCAGGGACACAAAATATCAATCATGAAAATGCCTACTTACCATGTCAAAAATGTTTATGTACAGAAATAGTTAAAAGAAGCTATCATTTTTTTATTGCTTCTATAGTATCAACAAATATTTATTGGATCTATTAGGTGATAAGTTTACAAAATCATGTAAAAGCATACATACATTTTTCCCACAATTGTTCCAACTTACTTATACTTACTAAATTTATATTAGTTTAGTGGAAAGAACCATAGGCCTTGGTGCCCTCAGATCTAATCTCTTCACTAACTAGCAGTATGACCTTAGGCAGGCAAGTCTCTGCTCTGTGACTGTTCCTCATTATAAAACTAAGGGATTGGACCGGTAGTCTCTAAGCATCCTTATAACTATGAAGCTCTGTTCAATCAGATGATGTATAGAAGCAGACAGTATAATACAACATAGCAGTTAAGAGTCAGAACTCCAGAAGCAAACTGCCTAGGTCCAATTCTCGTTAGTAATTCTAGCTAGATCATTTCCTAGCAGTAGCACTGTAAGCAAATCACTTTTCTATGCCTTAGTCTCCTCATTTGCAAAATAAGGAAAATAATAGTACCTATTTTATAAGGTTTATTATGAAGATAAGAAATTTATGTAAAGTACTTAGAACAATGCTGGACATACAATAAATCATCAAAAAATTAGCTATTATTAAAGTAAAATACGTAGAGTGCCTAACTCTTAGTAGAAGCTCCAGTGAGGATCTACATGGAGGAAGTGACACATAAGTGTCTTAGATGAAAAGGAGCTGGTTTGGCAGGGCAGGGGTAGGGCCAGGAGAGGGCAGGGAGAGGAAAAGAGCATTTCTGTGAGGTGGGAAGAGTGGGGAAAGATCATATAAGAAGCAACTTGTACTGTGAGGTAAGAGCCATACCCCACAGTCCTGAAACACAGTTAAGGATCCTTAATTTTATTTTAAGTGCAAAGGAAAGGAAGACAATAGCATGGTAAGATTTGTTTCTGAACTTGCTATGCGTAGAACAGGCCAGAACTATTGAAGGTAGTTTGGCCATAAACTGAACAAAGACAAAGGCTCACAATGAACAACTGTAAGTAAATTCTTATAAGATACTTGCATTATTTAACTATTCCCACAATGTTTAAAAAAGGGACTGTATCTTCTTATAAATTAATAAAGAAGACACAATATGGTATATTAAAAGGAGGACAAAAATGAAAGGTTATAATGTAAAATGTAAATACATCTTGGTTGTGCTAACAGCCTTCATCATGTAACTCTGGATATAAAAATCTAAACAGGTGCAGAATATGTGATTTTTTTCCCTTAAAGTGTACATTAGCTAAAACAAGTCATTTAGCTATAGCCACTGGAGTCTCATGCATTTGTGTAACCCAGAAAGCACTGATTTAATAGCACTATAACAGTGTTACTTCTTGTATTTAATCTAGAGGAATCAGAGAAAAGTTAATCGCTAAATCTCGTTTACATTTTATTTTACTCAGACCTCTCCCATTCAAAGCCCATTAACATACCTGATGTGCCCCCAGTCTACACCTTCAAAAAAGGGATGACCTTTTATTTCTTCTACTCCACTATTTCCAATTCTATTTTCAGAATCAATACAAAATCTAGAAAATGGACACAGAAATCATATGCAAATCACACTTAAAGTACTCTATTTGCATTATTTCAAACATTTCTTTTTTTGTTTGTTTACTGAAGTTAACTGTTTACTGTGGAAAATGTGGGAGAAAATATAAATCACCTGTCATCAGAGTTAACTACTATACACAGTTTGAAGTCATTTTCTTCCAGTCTTTTATTATAATTTTCAAAATATTGTGTTGATACAGTAGTTACTATATTAGGACTTTTTTATTCACTGAGTGAAGAAAATTCACATAAAGAAAATTTCCCAAAGTCATTAAAATTTTTTCTAACTTCATTTTCTAAAATCTGCATATGGAAATATTAACAATTTATTTAGCCAGTCCACTACTGTTGAACATTTAGATGGTGTTCAATTTTTCATTATTAAAAACAGTATCACAATAAACATATTGTACCTAAATATGTACACACATCTGATTATCTGCATAAGCAAAAGTCCTAGAAGTAAAATTGCTGGGTCAAAGGATATATATATATATACACACACACACACACACACACACACACACACACACACACACACACACACACACACAGCTTAAGGATTTTTGATAATATGCTGTCAAGGGCTCTTCCCATAGGTTGTCCCGATTTATATTCCTTCCAGCCATTCATAATCAGTACCAAAACACTTCATCTTAACTGAGAAACAGAATAGGATCTTTTGCTTAGATCAGATTTCATATAAATATTTTTGTGATGTGAACTGCTACTAACAATTTATTTTCTCTTTTCTCTTTCATGGAATAGGGTCATGCATTCTAATAGGAGTGACCTCTGAAATAATACAAGACCTCTTCCCTCTTCTTAACTCTTATTTTTTTCCTGCATACTTCCTTTTAAGAGTTTTCATTTTATTAAAACACCTCTTCTTTATTGATCTCTCTGATTGTATATATCAGTGGTAGTCCCTTTTCTCCCACAAAAGTGAAATGGGCTATTCAGTCTTTCAGGCACCTAATGTAAAGTTCTACATTAATATAGTTTATAGTTTTAAGATACCACAAACTCCTCTAGGGGTTTAACCACTAACCTAAGAATTAAATCCTTGGCTTTCTCAGATATAGGCACCTCCGGAGGAAATACCAGAGTTTCTTTCCAGTTCATCACTTTTCTATATGTTTCTTGAGGTGTTTCAGAGCAGAAAGGTGGATATCCTACGTATCAGAGAAAAACAAATGTTTTATCAGGTTTAATGATCAAGTATGCTATACCTGCTATATATGTGTCAAAAGAACCAACGTAGCCCTGAGTGCTCTATTTCACAATTAAAAACGCCACCCGTCATCAATTTATAAAATTGCTAATGAAACCAATAAAATAAAGGATTTAAAGCAATGCCCCTCCTTTACCTGAAAGACCATGCAAATACAATTTTGATATATGGGAGTTTGGCTTTAATACCCGCTTCCTGAAACAAAATTCCCAGGGAGTTCATTGGTATTCATTGTGTATTTAACATACTGGGATGTCAGAAATCAGTTTTAAAAGAGTTCTGATATCTTAGCCCATGGTCTCTGCAATATGTTCAATCAGTGACATTCAAGGTAACTTATGTAATGTGTACATAAATGGATAAAACATACCTATTAGCATTTCATACATAATTACTCCCAAAGACCACCAGTCACACAATTTATTGTATCCAGTCTGCATGAATACTTCCGGTGCAATGTAATCTGGCGTCCCAACTGTGGAATACGCCTGCAAAGGAACAGTTTGTCCAACCTACATTAATATAGTTTTATGAAAGACCTGAGTATGGCTCACTACTGTAAAAGGCAATATATACAGAAGTTAATTTTTCACCGAATACTTATTTTGTATGTTTATCATGTATAAGACTTAAGTGATAGGTACTGAGTCAGATAATATATTAAGACATGATTTTTGCTCTCCAAGAAGTTCAACTAAGTGACTTACAAATTTAGCTCTAAATTCATTTCAAAAGAATAAAAAGGTTGAGTCCAGTAGGCCTGGCTCCTGCACTCACTACTAATGTGTTCTTAGGAAGGTTATTCAACCCCCCTGAGCCTCAGCTTCTGCAAGCATAAAATTGGAGTAACAATACCTGCCTGAACAGCTGATACGAGGATGAAACAAGAAAAGTAATGTGCTTTGCAAACTACTACAACTTATTATATAAACATCAGGTATTTTCATATGAACCTAATTCTAGGCCACTGCTCATCCATTAGGAAACAATAGTTTTTCATTCTTAATTCATATAAAATATGATAAATACTATTTCTTTAAGGACATAATTCTCAGCTAAAGAAAGTGCTCTAGGGGCTGTTTGAAAATGTGTGACTGTAGATTGTCATTTTAATGACCTGGGGGAGGACATGAGTGGCATTTAGTGGGCACAGGATACAGCTTCTAAAGGAATTTCCTACCCAATATACCAAGAGAGTCCCCTCTGCTTCTCCCTTAAGAAATACTATATAAATCATGATGATGGCCATGAGAATAGTAAAACATGTACATGTGAAATCATCTGTAACTATTCTGTAACGGGAAGGGGGGTACAGAATTCCCACTATATTTAAGCAGCATTCATTTTTCCCTTAAAAGTACGAAATACTGCAATTCGTTTCTCAATTGTAAAATCTGATCTAGAAGTGACACATTTAAAAGTAGAAGGAATTTTGTTGTTGTTAATGCATAGCTCAATACATTTTTAAAACATTTTTCAAACCTTTAATAACAGTGAAGTGTTTTACAAGCACAGGAAGCTTGCAATTACTTGGGCTAATGAGACGATGAGCTCAATAATGCAAAGGTCATTTTATTTGGTTTGAGAGGATCTCAGACTATTTTCAGCCTATTTACATTCCTGAGGGAATACTGAATTAGCCGTAATTTCATTTACATCACTTGGCTGAATTTAACAAATATAGAGTGTCTGTATGTGCCAGGCATTGTACAAGAAATTAGGAAAACAAGTCAATGGCACATTCCTGACCTTGGGAATGTTCCAAGACCTAGTTAACAGGATAAAGGAAAAGAGGAAAAGGCGCAAGCAATTCTTATGTTTGCTAATAGAGGAGAAATATTGTGAGGTTAAAATAGACAGAGTTAGTCCACATTAAAGGAGTAATTTAAGTTTATTTGTGATAAAGTCAGCTTTCTAATTTTATTGATTTATTGTAAGAATGTTATAACACACCTTTGCCTATAAAGAAGTTCTTAGAAACAGACAACTACCTCAGGTGTGCTGACTGATATTTGTTTTATCAAGACAGGTATAGAAAATGGAAATCACAAGGCATTCACTACGTTCACACTCATCTCAGTGAATTTTATACAAAGCGCTAATTACTAATAAACAGACAGATCACTTAAGTATAGATATGCTTGGTAAAATACTCTAAAGTTAAATTATCAAGTAAAAATCAGCATTTCACTTTATAGGCAAGGAAACATTACAGAGAAACTAAAAAAACTTGTGATCCCAGAACAAGCTCTACCATTGCTACAAAGTAAGGACTAATTATTATGAAAGACACAAAATATTTAAGCAAAAACCAGAGCTTTTAAGACTAGGGCACCAAATTCTTTCTTAAAAACATGGCGAACTCACCAGTTGTCTCCTGTTCTTCTTCCATGTTTCTGCTTTCCTCTTTGAGTTCATGTTCTGAAACGCTAATTTCAACAAGACAGAATTGTAATCGTGAGAGAAAAACTTTCGCCCCAAAACAAATTCACACATATATATTTAAAATACACTGGTTTAAGGAATGAGGAGGAGAGAATCTTCAGTTCTCAACAGTACTGAATTAATCCAACTATACTACTTTAACCTGAAAAAAAATCAAACTTACAGAAGTCACTTGGTGGATTGTGTGTAAGGTTTCTGTAGAATTCAGTCCTGTGAGCTTTCTTTAATCCCGTGCATAAACCAAAGTCAGATAATTTCACATGACCCTAAATTTTTTTAAAAAAAGGTAAAATCAATACTTTTTGTTAACTTTGAAACTAAATCTTTATTATAAACTCTTCTTCTAAATGCAATTATTATAAAAATTCTTAGCTTAGAATTCATACAAGTGAAATGTACAATTATAACTATATGATGATGATTTAAAAAGTAGAAAATGGAAGAAGACAGCCAGCCAGCCATATTCCCTTGATGTCATTTTACTCCAGAGTAGTTTAGCAATAATAAACATTGCCGTTGTCTATTTCCAATAACAAAATCAGCTCTATTACTCCATAAAATAATCATCAACCTAATAATTCACCAGTTTAGTCACATGCCTTGGCATCCAATAAAAGGTTGTCTGGTTTAATATCCCTATGGATGAAACCCAACTGGTGGATCGCATCTATTGCTAGAACAGTCTCTGAAATGTAAAACTGTGTTTCCTCTTCTGTCAAGGTATCTTTCTTCATTAGCAATGTCATCATGTCACCTATAAAAGGAAAAATAAAGAAAAGTACACATTATCTCACAGCTTGCTCTATTACTCCACTGTTTCTGAGATCTTATTGTTGAAACAGACATAGCTCCTGACTTTCAACTACTGTAAAATATTTCGTCACATAATTATACCACATTTTATTTATCCATTCTTTTACTCGTGGACGTTTATCTTGCATCCAGTTTTTCACAATTATGACCAGGAAAGTAAGTATGTATTGCCTCAAAACAGGAATACCTTGTAAAAGCTGTCTTTGTATTTGTACAATGTGTGCCTGACTTTTGCATTTTATGATCCACCCAGTATACCTCTAACCATCTCTAGGGCCAAATGAAAAAAGTGTCATTACATTAGCAAAAGTTGCATGACATTTAATGGGATTAAGGGCGAAAGTATGTGAAATCAAATCAAAGCAAAGATGACAAGGAAGCAATATCTACCACTCAATATCCAGAATAAGTTGCTGAGGAAAACACGCTAAACTGATAAATGAATCAGTAAGCACACCTAGAAATGAGATATATTCTTTCAAATTCAAGTTTCAAAAGCACTCAGAGCTCCTTGGGCCAGCAAAAATGAGACATCATACCACTGACAGACTCACCTCTAGACATCCTTTTATTTTCAAGGAATTTTTTTCTTTGAAAGGAGGCAAAGAACAAACACCAGTGAACTTACAACTCAGAATTGACCAGTGTTAATATTTTTTCATGATGATTCAAGTCTTTTTAAAAAAGTAACATGTAGAAGTATTCTGTGTCCTCTGTTCCCATTCTATTCTCTTCCCTTTTTGCTAAGTAACCATCATCAGGGGTTTGGTTTGATGTGTATCCTTCCAGCTTATTTTAAAAATATTTTCATATATTTATATATTAGTCTATGACTTTATAGTCTTCTATAGGTTCTTAAAAAAATTTATAAATGATATCAACTGTACACATTATCTCACAGCTTGCTCTATTACTCCACTGTTTCTGAGATCTTATTGTTGAAACAGATATAGCTCCTGACTTTTAACTTCTGTAAAATATTTCATCACATAATTATGCCACATTTTATTTAGCCATTCTTCTACTGGTGGAAATTTATCTTACATCCAGTTTTTCACAATTCTGACTATGCTCAATGAGTATCCTTTTGTAGGTCTCTTGTGCGCATGTAGGGGAGACTCTCTAGGGAATACAGCAGGCTATGGAACTGCCAGATTGTAGGGTACATACGTCTTCCACTTTTGTGGCATCTGAATTGCTGTCCATAAGAGTTAGATATTAATTTACATACATGAGAGGCCAGTTTCCCACACAGCCTCATCAGACTTTTAATGTTTTTACTAATCAGATGTGTGTGAAATGGTATCTCATTCTTGTTTTAATTTGCATTTCCCTGAATATGGGTGAGGTTGAACATTTTCCTATATATTTATAGACTAGCCAGAGTTTCTCTTCAGTACATTGTTTATCATTTCCCATTGGGTTGTCTTTTTCTTGAGTGACTTATTGTTCTTAACACTAGACTTAAATACAGTAAACGCAGAATGGTAGTATTTAAAATGTGCCAACTTTGTCATTCCTTCAAAATTTGATTTGTGGTCAAAATTAACATTACTATGGGAGGAGCTATTGGAAAACCATGACTGACGATGAAAAATCTCAAAACTAGGGATAGAAAGTAAACCCAGTCAATAAAACTTTAATTATATATAACAATTTGCCTGTGTCAGTCTGTCATTGCTTGTATGTTTGTTTTTACCTCCAGGGAGAAATTCCATGATTAGATAAAGATTCCTCTTATCTTGAAAACTGTAAAACATCTTCACCACCCAGGCACCATCTGCTTCTACCAAAATATCTCTTTCTGCTCGGATATGAGCCACCTAGATGAATATATTTTGAAAAAATAATTGTAACACATTACGCATTTTTCAGGCTTACCTCTTAAAATCCAGCTCCTTAAAAATCACAAAGGAGAGCTGGAGTTTTAGGAAAGATTTGAAACATATACACATGTTCATATTCTCATTAAATATGGAGAAGCTCTAGAAACAGTTCATTTCAGCTTATATCTTTAAGCCTGAAAAGGTGGGCTCCAGAGGTATTCTAGGGGAAGCCAAGGCCTTTGAGGTAGAAAAATGACTAGTGTAAACATTTTCTAACCTGATTCTCAACCTAGCCACGGATCCTGGTTTTGTCCAATAAATTTAGGGCCCTAGTCAGACTTTTAAAAATTAAAAGTAGTAAGCAGTGCCCTATAGAAGTCAGGTCCTTAGCTCTTCAACTTCTGGCAAAATATTCTAAACCAGGGCCATCCAATAAAAATACAGTGCCAACCACATATGTAATTTTAAATTTTCTAGTAGCCACATAAAAAGTAAAAGAAAACAGGTGAAATTATTTTTAATAATTATAATTTATGTAGCCCCATATATCTAAAATGTTATCATTTCAGTAATGTAATTAATATGTTATTGAGATATTGTACACTCTTTTGTTTTTTTGGTACCAAGTCTTCAAAAGCTGGTGTGTACTCTGCATTTACAGCATATCTCAATTCAGACTAGCTACATTTAAATACCCAGTAGCCACATGTGGCTAGTAACTATCGTCTCTATCTGGAACTAACTGCTGCCTTTCGTCCTTCCTCTAAAACCCTAACCAGTACCAATTCTATTATGATGTCGTTAGATTCCTAGTTATATCTTCTTGTCTCTAAAGCTCTGCATCTTGATCCCCAAAACTTTTTCCCATCATTATCTATAATTCCCTGTGGGGAGCCATGGTTACAGGAAACTCTGAGCTTTACAGAATGGCTCGGTTTATGCTACCTGTTTCCTCCCCCTGAGGCAATTGTCTCTGCCTGCACCTGAGGGGAGCTTGAGCTTGTAATCTGCTGAGGAATTTGGTGGGAGCGGCCAGTTCCCGGACACAGAAGGCTGATGCCTATCAGGGCAATTGATAAGATAATTACTTGTGAGAGTTTCGGTGAATGTTGTATCCTCTATGTGAAAGTTAAAGAATTTACATTTGTTATGTTAATACATACTTGCAGGTGCTCAAACTGCTTATATGGGTGCAGTAAAATAAACTTAGTGTCTTCAGGATCACTGAAGTCCGCGATCGCCATCATCATATGTGAGAGTGTCTTTTATTCATTCCCACTCCCCCATTCGGGAACCCATCGACTCGTGGCGGCTGGCCCGTCACAATTCCCTAATAAAACTCAGTATCTCAGCCCTCCTAGTCTTCCAAACCTCCTCCCTCTGCAGTCAGTCTCTTCAACAAAATCCTCTATCACCTTTTATCCTAACTGAAACTAGGCTGTCTGCTAAGAGTTCTGTCTTCCTGCAGAGTGAGTTTTCAAGGATGGCCTGTTCTTCTCTCACATGTAGCTGGGGGGCGGGGGGCGGGGGTAGGTTTCCTGCTCATTCTCCTCCTGTTGCTTGTGATACTTTCCTTCTCTCCAGCTCCTCTGAAGTACGAGCTGTGAGCCTTCAGCAGCGCCCATCCTTCTCGCAGCTATCCTTTATAAAACTCCTGGGCGGCCCCCTCACTTCCTCCTGACTTTAGCTCATGGCTTACCAACTGCTTTCCATCCTTTCCACTCAGTGGATGGATTTCAACACCCACAAGGATGAGCCATCAAGTTCCCTATCTACACAGTTCCTTGACTCCGTCCTCACCTCCACTACACCACATCGCCTTCTTGTCCTTCTCATCAGCGACGGCAGCCCCTCTACGATCTCAACTTTAAGGAACTCTGTTTCTGAGTTTCAGGTCTCTTATTCTTTACACTTCAATCTGCATTCCATGCACACTACCACTCTCCTCATAACCTCATTTCTTTCTCTGCCCAGCCTAGATCACTATGATCCCTCTTCTGCAAACACCTTGAACTCCCGGTCCTTCTCTGCCTCCACTGTATTTGCCTGGCAAAACACCAACCCTAGTTAAGCCCAAATTTCTGTCTAGTATGTCTGTTCTGCCCCAGAGCAAGTAAGTATTACTAGAGAAAAAATCACCTAATTATACCAACTTGTTTCACTTTACATTCATGATTGCAAATCTCAGTGGGCATTCAAGTGTATTTCCCTAATAAGTCTGCTTCCCCACTCATCAAGTCAGTAGTCGTAACTATTTCACAACTTCTACTTATACCTCCAATAAGCTATCTACCCCCTTTACTCTGACTTGATGACCTCAATTATTTGCACTCTAGCAGGAACTCAGCACTTCACACTGTCAGATCAACCATACAGCATTTGTTCCAATTTTGTCTGCTTTTCCTTCCTGTGTGAATGAGTAGGCCCCTAGTCCTATCAAACATCAGCTCCTGTCTTCCAGTGCACTCCTGTCATTATCTGCCCTCTTTCTCCTGCACCGTCGCTTTTTCTCTTCCTAATGAGTTCTTCCAATCATCACTGAAACACTTCCTGCCAAAACAAACAAACAAAACCCAAACCTCCTTTTGACCCTAAATCTCACTTTACCAATCTAGTCTTGGTTCTGCCTCACATGAAAGATTTATCTATACTCCCTTCCCGTTTTCTTTGCCAGCAATCCAGTTAGGCTTCTGCCTGCCAGTACATGGGAACTGTCCTTGCTAAGTTATTCAAAATCTCCACACTGTGACATCGAGCGGCCTCGCTTCCTCCTGCTCTCTCTCTTAGCAGCAGGCAACGTAGTTGCCCACCCACCTCCTCCTTTAAACACTTTTTGTCCTCTTGGCTTCCCTGGCACCACATTCTCCAAGGTTCCCCCAATCTCTTGGTCTCCTCGGCTGTATTCTCCTCTGCCTACTGTTCCCTAGAGTTTGGATCCAGGCCCCCTTTTCTTCTCAGTCTATATTTGTTCCCTAGTCAATTTTATCTTGTCCTATTACTTTAAATATTATCAATATATTGATGAATTCCAAATTATATTTCTAGTCAAACTTCTCCCAAGCTTCCAGCCAACTGTCAACTTAATATCTCTACCTGGATATGTAATAGGCAGCTCAAAGTTAACATGTCACAAAAAGAACTTTTGATTCCCACTGTCTCCAAACCTCTTCCTTCCTCAGTTTTTTCTAAATCAGAAAAGGACACCGTAACGCACCTCATTCCTAAGCAAAACTCTAGGTATTATTCTTGATTCTTCCCTTTTTTCCCCTCACTACCCTCGCCCTTCCTCTCACCCTGCAACAGAGTATATCACAGAAAATCCTGCTGTCTCTTCCACTGAAACATAACTAATCTGTCTGACTTTTTCCACTTTACTCTTGTAACCCTAGCATAAGCCACAATCACAAACTGGCTGGAATTGCTACATAGGTCTCCCTGCGTCAACTCTTGTTTTTCCTGTAAATAAGCAAAGGGATTGCTTCATCTTTGTAGAACATCAATGAGACATGCCACCCCCTAGTTACACAAAACAGTGTCTTCCTACTGCATTTAGAATAAAATCCGAACTCTGCATCTTGGCCTTGACAGCCCTACAAGATCTGGTCCCTGCATACCTTTCCCACTTCATCTCTAACCACTCTTCCCCACTTATTTCCAGTTACAATGGCTTCTTTCTCTTCTTTGAGCAGGCCAAGATTATTCTTGCCTAAGGGCCTCTACATTTGTTACCAGGATATTTGTTCTGCCAGATCTCTTTATGTCATTCTTTCTCATTATTCAGCCTCTCATCAAATTTTCCCTCCTGAGAGAAACCTTCCCTGATCTAATTCTCCCTCCTAAACCAACAGCATCTGTATGGCTTTCTCCTTCAGTAGAAATTTTCTGCATAGAACTTATCAATCATGACTATTTGAAATAGCTGTCTGCCCATTTTCCCCACTATTATAAAACAACAAGGGTCAGGTTTGTTCTGTTAATCACTGTATTCCCAGAACCTAGAACTTGTAAATGTTTGTTGAATGAATGAAATAGAAATAAAGTGAAAAAGCAGTGAAAATTCAGGTTGGCCATATCTAAGTAAACTTATGTTATGGTACTGTAATAACAAAGTAAGCTACAGGTGGGGACTAAAAGACTGAAATAAAGCATTAGGTTCAGAGAGATCCCATCTCCCTCTATAAACCCTGTTTATAAAGACTGTTGAGTCTTTCACTAAAATGAATATGTATTCAATTTAGATTTCTACGGAGTGTC
Source organism: Rhinolophus sinicus (assembly GCF_036562045.2). Lineage (NCBI taxonomy): Eukaryota > Metazoa > Chordata > Mammalia > Chiroptera > Rhinolophidae > Rhinolophus > Rhinolophus sinicus. The sequence goes on from NC_133752.1 coordinate 162,742,692, forward strand.
TATCCAAACTGCAAACACAGGTAAATACATAAAATAATACTACTGATGTTTTCAGATTTATGGCCTTCCCATAAATGTCATAAGTCACTGGAAATGTGGAGAGAGCCCAGAACTATGAAACTAGAAAGATTACAGATTTTAGAAATAGGTTAAATAAGCAAATCCTCCTGAGAATTTGATATGTAATAGGGATTGAGGGTACTGAGAACTGTCCTTTATTTTCACTGAAGGCATTTTGTTATGGACTGAATGTTTGTGTGGAGATACCCTAACCTCCAGTATGACTAGATTTGGAGATGGGGCCTCTAAGGAGGTAATTAAGATTTAAGTGAGGTCATGGGGGTGGGGGATTAGTATCCTTACAAGGAGAGACACCAGAGATCTCTCTCTCTCTCTCTCTCTCTCTCTCTCTCTCTCTCTCTCTCCACACACACACACACACACCAAGGAATGGCTATGCGGGGACTTAATGAGACAGCAGTTACCTGCAAGCCAGGAAGAGCCCTCACAAGAAATTAAACCCTGCCAGAAACCAAACCCTGACAGAACCTTGATTTTAGACTTCCACTCTCCAGAACTGTGAGAAATTCTGTTGTTTAAGACACCCAGCCTGTGGTATTTTCTTATGGCAGCCTGAACAGACTAATACATATTTAGATTATAAATTTAGAAGAAATTTTAACTATAAGAATTGAGAAACAATGAAACAGGCCATCAAAAGATTAATAGATTATATAGTGAGATGTATAGATTTCTTTTTTTTTTTTGAATTAAAATTTATTGGGGTGACAATGGTTAGTAAAATTACATAGGTTTCAAGTATACAATTCTATAATACATTATCTATAACTGTGTGTTCACCACCCAGAGTCAGAGATTTCTTTTTAAAAATTCCAATATCAACACTTACTCTAACACCTAGTCAGCAGATGTTCCTTCGGTTACATGTGTTAAAGAACATACCTGTTCTTTTTCAAGCATATCAGCTTTTCTCAGTATCTTCATTGCATAGATATGGCCTGTATCTTTCTTCTGGACCAGTCGAACCTAAAATGTAAAAATTGATGACATTATAAATGTTAAATAGTCATTACTATTTATTTAGGAGCCAGAGGTAGGTTCCTTTAAAGAAAGCAGTGTTGCAACTTGCAACTGATGGTATTTTAGGAATTCTATTAAACTTAAACTAGTTTAATCCATTAAACTAGTTTAATACATATTAAGCTATTTTAATACATAGGTTAAACTATCTTAAGATATATATTTTCAATAGCAGTGACTTTTAAAAAAAACCACACCTCTCCAAACGCTCCTCTTCCAATAACTTTCAGAGACTCAAAGTCATCCAAGCCAAGTCTGGTCCTCTTGAGCCGTAAGAACTCGGTTTCCTTACGAGCATGTTGTGATCGGCGTAACTTTTTCTATTAAAAGAAAAGATAGTTTAAAAAGATGACTTTAAAATCAGATTGTTTCAAAGGAAATCTACAGTATTAAAAGATGAGACAACAAAAATGGGGGTGAAGTATCTTAAATATTATATACTAGTGCTACAACTTATTTACCAAAGTCAAGTATTTATTAACTACGGAAAGAATAAAATAATCTAAAGAAAACTGTAAAACTTTTTAACAACTGATAAAACTTTATTCTTCAAGTGCACTCCATTAAATATTTCATCTTAACTAGTTCATAATATTCTTTCATCTATATGCTAACTTAATTGAAAAATAAAAATTAAACTTTAAGAAATGCTAACAGTATTCTGATATTGATTTTTACCTTCAAGAAATATACTTTGCTTCAATTCCCTAAATTCAAAGGTTTCTCTGTCACAATTTCTTATGAGACTTATGACACTAAAATAACACAATGGCAGTATTTTCATAGAGATTTACTTATGGTAGAATTTATTCTTGGGCAAATTTTAATAAACTGCTTGAGACTTGGCATACAACTTCCTGAAAATATGAACTTGCATCAAAAAATAATTACATGAATAAGTCATTAAAATATTCATGTCATAAATTTCATAATTCGTTCTCTAATAATCACAAAAAATAATGAGCATTCATAAGAAATGTTATGAAATACCTGAAGGTACACTTAGAAAGGGCATTTATTTCATTGTTCTATATTCTGTTTTTTTCCCTCACCAAACAAAATTCTGTTTTTTGACATAGTTCCTAGTAGAGGTAACATAGAATGGGAAATAAACAAAATCAGGGGAAAATGAACCCCCTATTCATCTTCAGCTGAACTCTAACAAGCTTTCAGTGGTTCAGGTCTGAGAAGGAAACAAGTCAAAATGACCGTAGCAGCTCAGAAGACTTGTTCCTAAGTGCAGCTCCAGATATAACTACCGAATAGTCCCTTTCTACCCGTGTGTATTTGTTTTCAAAAGGGTAAGTTGAACTATTAATTAGAAATATGTATCATCAATGCAATGAATTCTTTTACTTCTAACAAAATTAATCTAAAGGACGATATTGAGGAATTATGTCTCCAATTTAAACAGCTAAATGAGGTTACACACACAGGCACATCAACGATGGACCAACAGTGAAGACTATATTTGTGTTCAAAAATGTCTTTTGAATAATACTTTAAAAAACTGAATTACTAGTAAAACAAAAATATTTAAAAAGTAGTTTTCAATTTTAAGACTATAATTAAAAAAGCCACATGGTGGCACTACAGCACTGTCTTTCAAAGCAGTAAAGGCCTTTTTAAAATTACGTAAATGAATAAATACAAACATTTTGAAAGACATTCTGGATTTCTGACTTAATGGATTATAAAACAGAGTATAGTTGGATGTAGTTTCAGTAATTTGTCTAGCCTGAACGGAAAAGCTGACCTTATTTTTATACAGTTGTGTAAATTACGTTCACAATTGACAGATAAGAGAGAGGCAGCTAGAGAAAATAATGTTCATTAATATCTGATAGGTTGTGTAATACAGCAAGTAAACAATGCTTACGTAGTTAGGGACAGCTATTATATATCCCGTAACTGTACGGGATATATAATCCTACAAAAATTGGGATATCACCTATAACATTGTAACATTACTTTAAAAAAAAAATCTATTCCATGATATTCGTCATTTTGTATACACTTCTTAACTCTAACGTAAATTCTACCTAGTTTTTAAAGATTCAAATCAATTGTTACCTCTTCCATGAAACCTTTTCTGGATTAGGCTTTTTCCCCCCTGAATTGGGGGTGGGGTGGGAATCTCTATTTTTAAAGTTTCCCACATTCTATATGTAAACATATTTTTACACACACTCATATGTAATCTCTCCTCCTAATCTGGAAACTGCATTGTTTATTTATTCCCCAAGTACTTATTCTAGCCTTCTGCCAGCTTTGGAGATGTAATGCTACATAAGACATTATGGAGTGTCTGCTCTGGAAAGAGGGTATTTTAAGGCTACCTCAACGGACAGGAACAGTGTTATGGTAGAAATGAAGGAGTACCTCAAGAGGTCAGGGAAGATTTCCCAGCGGAAGTGATGCATAAAGTGAGACCTAAAGTTTCTTGAAAAATAATGGGAGTTAGCAGGAGTAAGGAAGTTCCAAGCAGCAGAAATAGCATGTGAAAAGGTCCATAAGCAAGAACGTAGAAATTAAAGTAATTCAATACCATTGGCCAGCATGGGGGTTGGGTGGCAAAAGATAATGCTAGAGAGGGATAAGCAGAGGCCAAATATCACTGTCTTGTACACCAGTTAAAGAGTCTGCCCTTATCCCGAGAGTCCTCAGGAGCCAATGAAGGACATTAAGCAAAGAGTGATGTGATCCAATCTGGTTTTAGAGAGACAACTCTGGTTGCAGAAAAACCTTGTAGGTGGGAGTGGGCCCAAGATTAGCGGAAGAAAGACCAGTTGGGGGCAGTTATTCTTAGGGTTGAAATATGTGGTAGTTTAAAAATAGGGTAATAGCACTGGACTAGAGAACTGGATGGTTTTAAGAAAATTATTTAGGAAAAATTTTGAGAGGATTTGACAACTGATCGATTCTTCTTGGAGGCCTGTGCTTGTTCCACAAACCTAGAATACTGTAGATATTGTTCATTAAATCTTTGTTCTTGGAATTATAAAGCTGCCTCCTTTTAAAAATATCCATCATAGCAACAAAGTAAGAAGCTCATATCCAAGTGATGAAATCTACATTATCTAAGAAGTTTTAAAATCATTTGACATCAAGCAATGCAAAAGTCACTTGGGTTACTTTTGTACGGTTATTACTGTTTTTTCCCCTGGCTTTCTTCAGATATAATTGACATATGACATTGTATAAGTTTAAGGTATACAATGTGATGATTTGATACACATATATATTGTGAAGTGATTACCATAATAAGATTCATTAATATATTTATCAGCTCATATAACTACTATTTTTTTTGTAGTGAGAACATTGAAGATCCACTTTCCATTTAAGATCAACTTTCAAGTACAACACTGTTAACTATAGTCACAGTAATTACAGCTAACATTACCTCTTCATCTGCTAATCCTTCTTCTTCCATGGCGACTTCTAATTTCTTCTGCCTTAACAAAAGAAAAAAATAATTTAAATTTTAAATACATTCCTAACTATTCCCATTTAAGAAATGTACATTTATTTACTCAAGTTTATCACTTCAATTTGCTATGTTTAAAATAAAATATTTCAAATTGAATCAAAATAATCACTAAAAATACTTTTCTTTCTAAAATATAAACTCAATTCAGATTTAACTTTCTCGTATTAGCCAAAGGAAAAATTTACTTCTAAAGCTGCCTAAAGGAATTATTAGCAAAGGTAACTGATGTTTTATTAAGGAAAATTCTGTTATCTAACATTCAAACCACCAAAATCATTAACATTTATCAATGTTTAGATTAGAAGTATATAAAGGTAACTGTAATGACTAAAAGTATAAATTTTTAAGGTGGATACCCATTTGAATACTCATTCTAACAATTAGCTAAATGAGCTTGTCTAAATCCTTCACTTAAAATCTAAGCTTGATTTCCTAATCAATCAAGGAAAGATATTCAATGCAGTTGAGTGTATTTTATTCTATTACAAGTCTTTGTAAATTGGAAAGTCGTATGTGTATATAAAAAGTAACTAATTAATAACCAGAACATTTGCTTTTCTAGGTATAGCCAAGTTCAGTTGTTCATTATTTTTAAATGGTACCCTTATAGTCAGTTAAGCCAAGCATTGTGGGAGCAGGGAGGATGAAGGAACGACAGGATGCATGAAGTAACTAGAGAAATGCTTGTGGTATGAATTTTGCAACTCATTTCCAAGTGAGTATAAAGTATTTTACTTCTGTTGTACTGGTTTTTCCTACAGATAAACCTGAGAGAGCTCTTCTGAATTAGGGTTGGAGTATGTTAGACTAACTTTCCAGGATTTATCCACATGAGTATAAGGGTTGGGGATTGAAACCATAATACACATTGTTTGGTATTTGTTATTTATGACAATATATCTAAAGGTCAGCTCTGTACTAACCCATTATTAAGACCACTTCTTTTTCTTTCTCAAGGAAACTTCCCAACAAAAATATCTAAAGCATGCTCATACATCAGCACCCCAATGGAGATGAGACTAATAACGCATTCTTCACCCACTTCCTCAGCATTTATAATAGGTACTTTGGTGCTTACACACTGATTTTTATCTTTCGTTTACATATTATTCCCCTAAGCCCAACCTTAGAATGGAATGAGCGCCTAACATCGGATTCTGTGCCTGCCATCATGCACCACTCACTGCAGAGCTGTCTGTTAAATGATTCTCAATTTTCGCCTCTGCAGAAAGAATCCAATGAGTAAGAGGACCATGAATCTAGGAGGGCTATCAACATACAAGCGACTCTATTCTTCTGTCAAATCTCTATTGCCCCCTTTCCTTTCCTGGCCAAGACTAACATTCCCTCATTCTGGGGAAAGAGGCAGTAACTTTCATCTGTTTCCACCATAACTTGATGGGAACAACTCTGACTACTCTTGTGCCTTTTAAAAAAATAGTTTTCTTCCTAAAATGCTCTGAAATTTTGTTCTGATTAGTAGTTTATTTGCCTTATGTATTTATCCAATTAGTTAAGCCTTAAGAATTCATCATGTTTCCTTAAAGTATAAACTTTTAGAAAGTAGGAGCTATCTGATATGACTCCAATGGCACCACCAAGTTGAGACTGTTTTTTTAAATAACAGCAGATACTTCTACTCTTCCTTTCCTTTGTTTGGAGGACAAAACTGAATTACTTTCAGGTTTCAGCAAGAAAAGGCAATGAACCTCTAAAATTCGGATTAATAATTTAAATTCCTGCCTCCTGAATATAGGTCTTTCTTTCCTTGGTTCTCTTCTACTTTGTTCACTCTCCTTGATGATTTGATCACTTCCAGAGACGTTCATCACGTTTACAATTAGTGTAACTCCTTACATATTTGTATTTATTTCTAACTTATTTTGTGTTTTCTATTTGTGTCTATTGGTAATTTGGTACTTCAGTTTTTCTTTTTCTCTTGCCTTCTTCTGAACTGATTTTTTACCCCCTTATTTCATTTTTTTTTTTTTTTACTAGTTTGGAAGTTACAAACTTTACTTTTGTTCTTTTAGTAGCTACCTTAGAAATTATAATATGTACACTTAATTTGTCAAAGTCTGAAATTAATCAATCTCTATGTTATATCTCTATCCTTAGAGATACAAAGATATCTAAGAACACTTTAATTCCACTTACTTCCCTCCTGACTGATAGTCTAGTATTAGAAAATATTTTAATTCTATTTTTTTTATATGCTGACGGCATTATCATTATTATTGTTGTTTTTATACAGTAGATTTTTGTTGAGATTTATCCATGTATTTACATTTAGATCTTCTGTTTGTGATCACTTTCCTTCTGCCTAAATTGAATCTTTTGGAATTTCTACTGATGACTAACTCTTAGTTTAACTTGTCTCTGCTCCATTCTCTTTCCTCCCTTTTAGGAACTCTTATTAAAGATATGATAGCTTTGCTCTGTTTCTTAACTCGCTTTCATATTTTCTTAATCTGTCTCTCTAGGTGGACTTTTGAATAATTATTTTCTAGTTCTAATTCTCTCCTCAGCTGTGTCTAATCTATAGTTAGACCTGTACAAAATTAAGTTCAAAACTTGAGTCTTTTTCTCAAGTCCTATTTTCTCTAAAGTTATACCTCTCTCTGTTTGCCCAGGCATGACATTTCAGAGCCAGTATTGACTTGTTTCTCTTACATTTCTTATTTGGTTACTTTCCATGTTTTTCCAATCTTTCTCACCCATCACTTTTTCTCTGTTGTTACTGTCACAATCTAAATTCAAGCCTCCTTTCTATTTGCTTGGACGACCTCACTAGCCTTTCCCGTTTCTAATCCCTCCTCCCACAGTCCATTCTCTACATTACAACACTCTTCTAGAGAAACACCTGCGATCACTTGATCTTGTGTTCAAAACTCATGGAGGTTCTCTATTACCATGAGAATTGTTACTGTTAACAAAGCATCCAAGGCTCCCAGGAAATGTGGAAATCCAACTTGAGCTAAATTGAACGTTGCCTGACCTAGCACTGACAGTGACTTCTATCACTAATATTCTTCCTCCTGCTCTGCTACCTTTCTTCTCCCTTTTATGTCCTATGTATAAATAGGACTCTTCCTGTAGAGCCCTGTTTAAAGGCCAACACCATTTGTGAAGCCCTCCCAGTAGCCTTAGGCAAAAGCAATCTCTCTCTTCTTCACCTTTCTCTTAGTGATACTTTTCACTCTTTCATGTAATATTTATGTGCATTATCTCCCTTACAATAAGTTTTCTAAAGGCAAAACAATGTCTTTCATTTTTTATTCTTCCATTCCCATTTATATACATACAATACTATAAAGGTATTTGGATTAAAGTCAGTTATTCATACTGCATCCCTCTAAAAGAAAGTATAAAGATACATCATAATTTCAAGGTTGAAGACATTTTGTTTAAAACATCAAATGACATTTGGGCACACAGGACAAGAAACTATTCTGCAAAAATAAAAAAAGTAACGAGGTCCTGTCAGTATAGGAAACTTAAAAACAACACACAGGAATCTATAATATTTCTACTCTTAACGGACATGTTGACAGTCCACCTATAGCACGACAGCTTATTTAACCAAACAGAAAACTCTGACTAGCCTTTACTATACCTGGTTTCTCTCTCTTCATGCTGTAAAATTAGGTTGCTGTAAAAATTCTCCAGTGTGAGCTTGGCCACAGTCACTCTTTCCCGGGTATGATTGCTCATAGGAAAGGTGGGTGTAGTCCCTGCCGTCATTGCCATAGTAATGGAAACTGAAATAACATATAAACACAAATCATTCAGTAATGAAAAAAAACAACAACACGACTTTCTACCCTTTATAACAAACTCTAGAAATGGTTTGATTTCTACTAAACAAAAGTCTACCCTAACAGTTGAGACATCCAAATATTTCACAGTATAAATAATACAATGCTAGTAATTAAAGAGAAAGCTGCACTATTCCCAAAACAATAGAAATTAATTTTGTGCTGGCAAAATCAGGGGTGAATAACAGTAAATAAGCACTAGCGACAGTCCACACACAATATAAATACATTTATACACAAAAGGTTGTATTCAAAAAGCATTCAAAACAAGAAAGTTTCAATTTATTATATATTTTTTATTGATTACTAAATAAAGTCCACAAGATTTTGCTAATTCTTACGTCCTCAATAAATGTAAATCTCCTAAGAGTTAATGTTGTTTAGTTAAATAGTAAGAAATAGCTTCTGCCATATAAATTTTATGAAACAAAGTGTTGCATCAAATAAGCACATAAATATAAGTCTTTCTTATGGGTATATGAGCATGTGTTAGGGGAAAACTACTTTTAGAAGGAAGCCCCTTTAGACGGAGTCTATGTCTGTCCTATTTCATTCTGAATTCTATGTCATTTCAGGTAGTGCTATTGCAAGGTCTGGTATGCTTCTCCAGACTATGAGGTCCATTTCATTTTCAAATGATACTCAAATGCCTATAGGAACGAGGCAGGAAACAAATATATGAGTCAAACCAGGTGACAACAGGAAAGTTTTGTGGACTAGACAGTGTGTTTCTACTTTAAAGTCATTCAAGTACCAACTTTTAAAAATCAGAGGCCCAGCTAAACAAAGTATTGATTTGAAGAAAATAATCTGGACAATTAGACAAGACAAGGAATGTAGCAAAATGACTCCTTCATAAAGGAACAGATTGAATTCTGGTGGTTGCTTTGATGGGCACTGACCCTAAGGGATTCGCCTACCATAGTCTACACCTGGACCAAAACCAAAACTGGAATGGTTCCATACATTACAGAGATTTTTGCTTATCTAGATGGGGATCATAACAGACCACCCTAGAGAAGATCCAGATTGCTGAAAGTGAGCGTCCAATGTTGCATCCTTGGCTGAAATATTCCCCCAGACCTGCCACCTACTCCTCAACACCCACCTCTCCTTAATTACACAAAGATACAGACCCCTGCATGTGGACCTGAGCTGGACTAGAACCCAGGCATAATGGAATGAACCAAAAGACCTTTCTTGTATTTCAATGTCAAGCAAGTCAAGTATAGACTGAAAGTACACAGTTAACTATGGCAAATTTTCAGTCCCACTGTCATCTTATTGGGTTTATGTCTAAAACTGAATCTATTATTTTAGCATCATAAACTTGCTCCTCTACTGAGTACTCTAAATCTTTTTATAACAAGAAGCTGATCACATTATTTGTTTAAAATCGTTCACATCACCTCACTGCCTACAGCAAATCAAATTAGCTTAGCAAGATAAACAAAGACAACTCATATTCATTGAACGCTGGTACCTATCAGGAATTTTATATTTTATTCATTGAATCTCCCTCTTTTCTCCTGAGGATTTAAGATCGTGGCACTTCCTATGCATGACTGCATTTCATCCTCACAACAGCCCTGTAAGGTAAGGAACTGAAGCTTAGAAAAGCCACATGCACGTAGCTAGCGAGCTGTGGCGTCAGGACTATGACCCCCAGTACTGTCTCCAGCTTGCCGTTCCAGCCTCATCTGCTGCCCTTCCTCACAGCTCACTCTTCTCCCAACATACTTGGTCTTTCACGTCTCCAAGCCCTCACATGACCTATCCCCAAACCAGTTACGTCCCGAACGCTTTGCAGGAAACCTGCTGATTCTTTATGGCACAGTCTTACCATGGATACTTCTCTAACATACCCTCCCAGCAGAGACACAATATTTGCCATTCTTTCATGTGTGTTCTCTAGCATTTGTACCAATATATCTCAGGTATATTCATAAATGAATGAGTCCACCTATCACATGGGAGGTGGGGGAAGCGTTGAAAGAATTGGCTAAAAGTAAAGTACTCTATGCAGGCTGGCTAAGAAACAACTGGGGAAAAAGTCAGAAATTTACAGATCTAATCTAGGCCCTGCTGCTAACTGAGCATATGGTCTTATTCAAATCACCAGAACACTGAACTGAAGTCACTTTTCCCCAGACAGGCATTGTAATATTTGCTCTGCCTAGTTCACAGGCACAGGCTATGGCCATCTGAGATAATACACAGCAAAGCCACAATGGCTTATACAATTGTAAGACATTATTTTAGGCACTTAGTTTAATGTCTTAAATGTGCAAAATGCTTTAATAATAATATTATTTTTAAACACAATAAATAATAAAAATCAATGACACTCAAGAATTATCATGGCCAAATGATTTTGAAGCACTAAGCTGTTCTCAGAATGCTATCTAACGCAATGGGCAATGCTATCAAACCATTTTTGGAAATATCAGAATCACTGCGTTCATGTTCTCAGTTTCAGGATCAACTGCAGAAAAGTCAAAGGAAAAATGGAACACACATGGTATATAGCAGACATCCCAAATCATGTTTGTTAAGTGGAATTTGGGGTTTGGGGGAGTGAGGAAGGAAGCTGGGGAGGATGGACTGGAAGTTGAGGAATTCAAATAATTTGAGGCAATCTAGACTATATAAAATTAAGCAACTTTCTTATTCCAAGACTTTCCAGCGTCTTTAGTAGTTAATATGGTCCCTAAGCCCTCGAAAAGGCGATAATGTACACAAGTTGCAGTAGTAGTCTAGGGAGCCTCCGTTAGGTATATAAAATTTGAGCTCATAGGTAATTGTCTCCAAACACCAGTAAAAATGTGCCTATTACTGTTTTTCAACAAACATTTAGGGGTGGAGGGGACTTAGAAGCTCCAACAAAGAGCTGCACTAGGGATTTTAGAGTGCTTTCTGTAGGCCCAGAAGTTCTATAGCTGATAAAGCATCTTCAAATTGGTTTAACAGTTTCTAGCAGGAAAAAAAATCAAGACCCAACTCTAGTTGTCCAAAGTCTGTATTTTCCTTTCAAAAAGTTTATAAAATGTTATGAAAACATTTTATAATGCCTCTTGGAAGAAACCACACAAAGAAATAACACATTAGTAAATACTTTAGAAGTCAAAAAGGAAGATGTATGATGCACTCAGGTTGTGGCCTTGGAAGGCAGCTGACTGGCTGCCAATGGGCCTCTTAGAACAGGCTGATCTGCTCAGTCTGCCAAAGGGCAAAATCTGGCCTTCAGCTGCCAATGTCCTAGGGCAATCAAATTCTGGAAGCTACTTTATCTTAAGAGAGTTCACAAGAGACTGATATACAAGACACAATGGCAATTTACTGATTCACACAGTAAGAAATTGAGTAACAAGGAAGAGATCTTTGCAGCTTCTGGCAAAAGCATTCCATCCTTGCAGGCGAGCTAGATGTAAAGCCATAATAAGGATCAGAAGATTGCTTCGTGAGCATGGCATCAGAAGAAAGGAAACTGTTGTTCAATTTAAATGTTTAATGGCATCAGGATAAGGTGGAATCTTTAAAATAATAAATAAATAAAAGACTAATGACTATCTTGCCCAGGGCACTTCTGTCCAATTTAAAGTGGCTGGAGATGGCCAATATTAAGCTGTGCTGCTGATTGGGCTTTCCCAGAATGAAACAAAATGGGGGGGGGGGGGGGCGGCATGGGGGCGAGGGCCAGGGGGCTAGAGGTGGGCAGAAATATTACTGAGCAAAACTTTTGGGGATATTTTTATAAAACGTAAAAAAATGTTAGGGAATTCAAAACAATTCCAAACAACTAGGAATTGTTTGCGTTACCAATACAAAAATAAATATAAGGTTGTTTTAGATAAAAATTTATGAACCTGGGGCCTTTATAAAAAGAGGGGTACACAGAAGATCAGGTTTCTCCCATCAAAAAAAGAGTAATGAGTTAAACTCCAAAATCCAGAAGTGGGTATCAGGTAATGAAAAACAATTTCCAGACATTATGTAATTGAATCATGATTACTGTGTTCTTCCATTCTGGTTATATATACATGCAATTATGTATGCCGTGTTTAAAAACGAAATCACAGCAAAACCTATGTCTCTTCATCCTTGTAATGAAAGTACTACAGCACCTGGCAAAGTGCTGAGCACACAGTAGGCATTCTGTAAATAAATGATGGCAAATAACTAAACTTAAATTTAATGGATTTTAAATTATATATTTCATATAAAATAACTTCCTTTGGATTGTAAACTACAGAATCACTTAGTGTTACGTTAACCTTCAGAAACAAATCCTTCTGGAGAGATACAATTGCAGAAAAAGCCATAAATTCTACCCTTAGTCTTGATTAAATAGTATCTTTTAGAGATCAGCTTTAAAAACAAGAAAAAAATATTTCCTTCTAACCATAATCAAATAGGTTTTAAAAAATTCAAATTAAACAAAACTAAGAACAGACGTGACCAAATTATTGCAAAGAAAGATATGGATGACTGGCACTTATTATACTGCAAATTTATTCCTCTAATGGATTTAACACTGTTCTTTGTCTTTTACTGAAGCCTTTCTTTAGCCAGAAAAAGAACAGGATATAATTTGCAAGTCTAGAATTCCTGGACTGATAAAAACAACACTAGGTGCCCTTGAATTTCCTGTTCACGTGTTTTCTCCAGACTTCCCTAATTCATTAATGGAGACACTACCAATAGTTAAGTCCAACATTCTTTCGTTTATCAAGCCTGGGGAAAGGCGATAACAAATTTGGCACTCAGGCCATCTATAAATAGATGTGGTGTCTCCAACCATTTACCATCAAATTTCTAAAGTAGGAAAACAACTGCCTTACCTGAGGTAAAACACACTATTTAAACTGGTGGTTTGACCTTAGTTCTCACATACTGTAGTATAGAGGAAAGAGTATTGCCTTGGAGTATTAAAAAAAATTCCTAAGTTCATCATTAGTTGCAACCATTATGATGTAACAGGTCCTCATGTTAGATACTGGTCCCTGATGACAGAATAGTCACAACTTCTTTTCTCTCTGAGCTACAATCCAAAGAGTAAGAAATTCACAGGCAAGTTAAGAGTTCAAGTCCCAGCACTAACTTTTACTAGTTGTGTTATTTCCAACCAACATTTAGTGCAGATATACGCTGCGTGCCAGCACTGCACAAAGTACTGCGAATATGAAAACTGATAGAGTCCCTGACCTTGGGGAGGTTCACAGTTTTACGGGACAGAAGGAAGGGAGAGATCAGCTCTCCAAGGGGAAGTGTACTCTCAAAGATTTAATAGAGGAGGCAATGCTTGAACTGAATCTTAAGTGGGGTAGGGGAGACGAGAGTTCACAAGTCAGACGGACAGAGCGGAGGAGGAAGAGGTGTAAGAGCATGTAGCAGGTTGACATACTTGAGTACACAGAATGGCTTGAGTACATTTGGTGAAGTAGCAGAAGGGAAGATGAAAAGACAGGAGTCATGATAAAATACTTTTAGTGTCATGTTAAAACATTATCCTGAGCGTAAGTGGGAGTGAGTTAAGTCTTTTAATTAAGTGAAGAACTAACATCCAATAAAGAACTTTTATCCAGTGCTCACCCGAGTACCAAGACCTGTTCTAAGAATGTTACATGCTGCAATGCATTTAATCCTCCTAACCACCCCTAAAATCCTATTTGATTGGCATTTTGGATAGATTATACTAGTATAGGGAGGATGGCAAAAAGGCTGGGGGCAGGTTTGAGGACTGTAAATCAGGTTAGGGGGACTATAATAAATCGACATTACATGCTGGTGGCCTGCAGCCATATTTTGTTTGGCTTCCTCTGTGATTTAGAAATTGGAAGATTTCACATAAAAGTCCAGATTCTGGTTCCTCTTTAAAAATTGGATGTCAAATCTGAGCCCACATACCTGCCTGGAAATAGATCGCTGGAACAGAGCAGCAGCCTCCTAGCATCCTGCCGAGGCCACCAACTCTCCTCCCTCAGGCCCAGCCTACCTTCACTCATTTTATTACCTGCCTGCTTCCTGGGAGCATGAGATTACAACCCTTGGCTTAGAATAGAAGAATGAGGCCCTAATTTAAGAGACCAGCAGAAGAGACTAAAAGAAGGGTTCAGCTATTCAGCTGGGAAGATTGAAATCTATAATTATCTCTGGGTATCAGCTTTGGATGACTGGAGGAACGGTGCTATCATCCATTAGTAACGATAAGCAGTACAGGAAGAGCTACCTTAGTGGGGAAATAAAATAAGTTCAAGGCTGATCCTGTCTGAGTTCTTTAACCAGACTCAGGATCCATGTCTCTAAAATGGAGAGAATACATGCCAACCTTACAGGGTTGGCATGATGCTTCAAATGGTGGCAGAGCACAGTGGTGAAGGGCCAGATTGCTTGGATCTGAATTTTGGCCCAGACACTCAATAGTTGTGTGACTTCAAGCAAATTACTTAAATGTTCTGTGCTTCAATTTCCCGTTGACTAAAATAAAGATAACAATGGCCAACTTGTGCACATGTTGATTATGTTAATATAAGACTTATAAGAATTAGGAAAGTTGATATTTGTAAAGGACTTAGAACAGTGCCTGGCACAGAGAAATGTCATGGAAATGTTTGGTAAATCAATAACTTAAGTGAGAGACTATTTTAAAACATCTCTTAACTCTTATTAAATGTGCAAAACTGATTACTTTCTTCCCTTCCCAGTCCAATCTTCCTGCTCACTCCTGCGTTTTGGGCGGCTATCCTAAATTAGCTTGTGAATTTGGTCTCCAGGGCATGTTCCCTATCCCTCCTCATCTTAAAGCCTAGTTGATTTGACAAACTAGATTGCTTTGCACAGAGAGAGGAGAGAAATGTATTAAAAAGTACATATTAGTTTCTCAAACAGAAAAACTTGAAATAAAAACAGAACTCTTTGTAAATGTCATCCTGGAAGTTAGCAGTGACTGGCAGGTATAGCAGAGTAGATGGAAACGTTCCAGGGAGGAACCAATCACTTCTCTCACAAGATGCCGTAATTCCTGTAAGGCAACAGACATCCAATTTATTTATAATCTATTTACTGCATTTAGTGTCAAGAGCTTTTGTTTTGTTTTTAATTAATGTGACTCTCTACATGTGCTGTGTGCCCTGTGCACTAGTCCAGAGAAGCGAATTCATAGATACTTTTTCTTTTTTTAGTGAATCATAACCCTGGTGGTGATGGCACAGTGATGCTGAAGTTAGTATCATCATTGTTATTTTCAGTATTGTTTTAGAAAGAGACTTTTTTTCCAAGCTGACAAAAATATATTTCAATGGTTGAGTTTCCAAAAGTTTTTTTGGCTATAGTAATGCTGTTAATGGCAGCCTACTTGAGTATGTGGATCCAAGTAATTACTAAATATCCCTCTGAACTTCAGTTTTTTGGTTTTCTAACTTGCAAAGGGAAGGAGAAATGTTTATAAACCAAATATAAACAATTAAACTAGGAGATAAACTTGCCAAACAAAAACTTTATCTAAAAACTGGACAGTTTATTCGATCTTAATGTTCAGGTAAGGTAACATTCTATTTTTCTCAAAAATATTCAGAAAGGAGACATTTGTTCTTATAATATTTATGTGATTGAATTTATTGCTATATCCCTATTTAGTAATGCATTAGAATTTCTCTGCAAAAGATGTTTAACTGAAAGATGTTTTACCAAGTTATAGTTAACTTAAAAAAAAAAAAAAAAACAAGAAAAAATTACCTTAGCTGAAATGCCAAACAACTGCAGATACTTAAAATTTAGCAACACAACAGGAAAACAATACCAACAGTTAGATAGTACAGGTATCCCTAAAAGAACTTTAAATCAATTTCTATTAATTGGTGCACACACAAGCACACACAAGAACAGAGAGAAAGAAAAAAATCAGTCTGCAAGGCAAAAAGTGGAGGATACAGAAAGGGGAGAATGGGGGAGGATTTCAAAGCTATTTGTAAAGGAGAAACTACTCAGAGGTGAAACAAAACAACAAAAAGAACATGGAAAACAAGAATTAAGACTATAAATACACATAAAAGTTGGTATATCTTTATTTCATTCATGTTTATATAGAGAATTTATGTATCTAGAAATTTATAGTTTATAGACATAAATTTAGTAGCCTAGGTAATTCTTGTAGAGAACAGAGCATGGGGGCAGGGGATAGGGGAGATAACTAACAATGGTCTAGAGAATTCTGGGGTACCAGATTAAACCTATGGTTCTGAACTGGAGATCTGGAGGAATGAAATGAATAAAATTAGATATCTAATGCACCCAAAAGGAATTATCCTTCCCTTTGTCTTGTCAGCTGAGCCATGCTTCCATCTACTTCCCATAGCCAAACATCATTGAGTTTTCTTCTGTACTTTTTACTTCTGTTATAAAGAATATGAGTCAGTGAACAAAACAAAAATATTTTTTAAATAAAGAGTTCCACTTAAAGTTTTTAAAATACCTTTAAAATGTAATTTTAAACACATAATTTAGAAATGGGAAAATAATCCTGTTCACAAAACTAGCAAAGAGGAGGAGCTGGAGAACAACATTCATTAAATTCTTAATAACCGTGACTCAAAACAAACAACAAAAAAAGTTGGCCTTTTTATGAGGAAATCTAATCATAGATTATGGAAAGAAGAGACGAATTATTTAATTAATGGTGGTGGAACAACTGGTTATTTATTTGGAAAAAACGCAAGTCAGATATCCATTTCACTCCAAAGGGCAAAATAAATTTCAAATGCTTTAAAACGGTGAACATAAAAATTAAAGAACAAAAAGGAAAGGAAAGGAGGGGAGGGAAAAGAAAGGAAAGGAGGAAGGCAATAAAAAGAAAAATTAAACTTCAGAAAAATTACAAAAAAACAAGTATCTGATCTTTGAAAGGGAAAGGACTGTCTTAAAAGGAAATCATCACAATGAAAATAGTGCTAGGTATCAATTATACAAACACTTGGAATATACATATTGTGTATCAAACAAGATTAAAAGACAGTAATCTTGGGGAAAACTGCTATTGAGTTGTATGAGTTCCTTGTTTCTTGTATGTTTTGGATATTAAGCCCTGGTTCTGGGCTTTTCTTTGTTGGCAGATTTTTGATTACTAATTCAATCTCCTTTCCTGTTATTGGTCCATTCAGATTTGCTATTTTTTCAGGATTCAGTCTGGGGAGGTTGTAAGTTTATAGGAATTTATCTATTTCTTCTAGGTTGTCCAATTTGTCGGTGTATAATTGTTCATAATTATTTCTCATTATCCTTTGTATTTCTATGGTATCAGTTATAATCAGTCTTTCCTCTTCCATTTATTATTTTATTTATTTGGGTCCTCTCTCTTTTTCTTGGTTAGTCTAGTTAAAGGTTTCTCAATTTTATCCTTTCAAAGAATGAACCCAGTTTTGTTAATCTTACTATTATTTTCTTATTTTGTACTTATGAGTATTTCTGATCTAATCTTTATTATTTCCTTCCTCTGCTAACTTTAGGCTTTTAGTCTTCCTTTTCTAGTTCCTTTAGGAGTAAAGTTGGAGATCTTACTTTTTTCTTAATGTATGTATTTATTGCTATAAACTTCCTTCTTAGAACTGCTTTTGGGGTATACCATAAATTTTGGTATGTTGGATTTCCATTTTCATTTGTTTCACATATTTTTTAATTTCTCTTTTGACTTCTTCTTTGACATTGGTTGTTCAGGAGTGTTTTGTTTAATTTCCATGTATTTTTGAATTTTCTAGCTTTCCTCCTGTTATGGATTTCTAGTTTCATACCATGGTGGTCAGAAAAAATAACTGACATAATTCCTATCTTTTTGAATTTGTTGAGACTTATCATGTAGCCTTACACATGTGATCTGTCCTGTGCACTTGAGAATTTATTCTGCTGCTGTTGAATGAAATGATCCTTTTTTGTCTCTTTGGCTCATTTGGTCTACAGTGTTATTCAAATTGGCAGTTTCCTTATTGATTCTCTGGATGATCTATCCATTACTGAGAGGGTGTATTAAAGTCCCCAACTGTTATTTCCTCTTTTAGTTCTGTCAGTACTTGCTTTACTTATTAAGTGCTCTGATATTGGGCACATAATTACTTATGATTGTTATATCTTCTTAATGGATTGATCTCTTTATCATTATAACCCTCTTTGTCTCTTTTGACCATTTTTTGCTTAAATTCTATTTTGTCTGATATAAGAACAGTTACCCCTGATTTCCTCTGGTTACCAGTTGCTTGAAATAGCATTCTCCATCCCTTCACTCTCAGTATATTTGTGTCCTTAAAGCTAAAGTGAGTTTCTTCTGTGTGTTTTTTTAAATCCATTCAGCCATTTCATGTCTTTTGATTGGAGAATTTAATCTATTTACATTTAAGATTATTATTGATAGGTAAGGCTTACTATTGCCATTGTTTCCTGACTTTCGTAGACCCTTTGTTCCTTGTTTCCTCTCTTGCTGTCTTGTTCTGTAAATGATGACTTTTTTGGTGGCAGTATGCTTTGACTCCTTTATCATAATCTTTTGGGTATCCACTAATAGGTTTTTCCTTTGTGGTTACCATAAGGCTTATATAAAATATTTTACAATATCCTATTTTAAGCTGATAACTTCGATAGCACACAGAAACTTCATACTTTTACTCCCCCCTCACATTTCAGGTTATTGATATTATAATTTACAACTTTCTTATAGTTTGTATCCAATAACATTATTGCAATTATGATTATTTTAATATGCTTTTCACAACTTTTAAACTAGAGTCATTAATTATGTACTACTATTACAATATTAAAGAATATGATTAAATTATATATTTACTATTACCAGTGAGTTCTGCACATTCATATGTTTTTACGATGCTAATTAGCATACTTTTATTTAGACTTGAAGAACACCCTTTAATATTTCTTATAAGTCATGTCTGGGGTGACAAACTCCCTCAGCTTTTGATTGTTTGGAGAAATCTTTATCTTTTCATTTGTGAAGGACAGTTTTACCGGGTCTAGTATTCTTGGTTGACAGTTCTTTTTTTTCAATATTTTGAATATATCACCCCACTTTTTCTCCTGAATAGCAATTTCTGAGAAATCTGCTTATAGTCTACGATGGTTCCCTTGTATGTGACAAATTGCTTTTCTCTTGCTGCTTTCAAAATTCTTTTTCTTTGACTTTTGACAATGCACTTAATTATAACATGTCTCAGCACAGCCTTTCTTTTTCTCCTTTATGAAGATTTTACTGGGGAAGGGGAACAGGACTTTATTGGGGAACAGTGTATATTTCCAGGACTTTTTTATTGGGGAACAGTAGTAGTGTGTTTTTCCCAGGACTCATCAGCTCCATCCAAGTCAAGTTGTTGTCCTTTCAATCTGTGGAGGGCGCAGCTCAGCTCCAGGTCCAGTTGCCGTTGCAGGGGGCGTAGCCCACCATCCCTTGTAGGAGTCGAACCAGCAACCTTGTGGTTGAAAGCCTGCACTCCAACCAAATGAGTCATCTGGGAGCTCAGCGGCAGCTCAGCTCAAGGTGCCGTGTTCAATCTTAGTTACAGGGGGCACAGCCCACCATCCCTTGCGGGAGTCAAACTGGCAACCTTGTGATTGAGAGCACGTGCTCCAACCAACTGAGACATCTGGCCACCCAGGAGCTGAGTGGCAGCTCACTGACTTCATTCTAGTTGCAAAGGGTATAGCTCGCTTGCCCATGTGGGAATCGAAGCGGCAGCCCTGTTGCCTAGAGCTTGTGCTCTAACCAACTGAGCCACCCGTCCACCCTAGCATAGCCTTTTAGGTTCAACCTATTTGGGGGTCCATTGGGCCTTTTAAATCTAGATGTCCATTTCTCTCCCTAAGTTTGGGGAGTTTTCAGCCATTGTTGCTCTAAATAAACTTTCTCTCCCGTTACATTTCTCTTCTTCTGGGGTTCCCATAATATTTGTATCTCTTGATCATGTCCTACAAGTCCACAGGCTTTCTTCACTTTTAATTCTTTTTTTCTTTTTGCTCCTCTGACTGAATAATTTCAAATGACCTATCTTCTAGTTCACTGACTTTTTCCGCCCCCTGCTTGGTCAAGTGTGTTATTGAAGCTCTTTATTGAATTCTTCAATTCAGTCACAGTATTCTACAGGTCTAAGATTTCTGTTTGATTTTTTTTATATAGTTTCTATTTCTTTGTTGAACTTTTCATTTTGTTCATGCATTGTTTTCCTAATTTCATTTAGTTGTCTGTGTGTTCTTGAATTCACTGAACTTTGAGGATTATTCTGAATTCTTTATCAGACAGTTCAGAGATCTCCATTTCTTTAGGGTCAACTACTGGAGTTTTATTAGTTTCCTTTGATGGTGTCATGTTTACCTGATTCTTCATGTACTTTGATCCCTTGTGTGGGTATCTCCACAATTAGGTAAGTGTTCTCCTCCAGACCTTTTAGGTTCGCTTTAGCGGGGAAAGACCTTCACCAGTCAGCTCAGCTTGGGATACTGGTAGTGTTTGTGGGCAGGCGGGGCTTCTTATCAGGATCTCTAGTTGGCTGAGGCCACTGCCATGCTCTAAAGTGAGGAGGGGGTGCTTCTGACTGGGCTGAGTGGTTGCATAAGCCTGCTGGCTGTGTTCCCTGGCAGGGTGGTACCACTAGATGGATTCCATAATTGGGCAAGGCCACAGCCTGGGCTTTGTAATCACTACTGGTTGGGCAGAATCCCAGGCTGTGCTTTCTGATCAGCTGGTGCTTCTCACTGGATTCCATGCTGAGGCAGGGTCGCAGGCTATGGTCAGACAGAACATAGCCTCTAGGATGTTCTGCAATCAGACAGGGCTATAGGGTGTGCCGTGAAGTTAGGCAGGGAGTCAGACTGGGCTTCACAATCAGGTAGGCTACTGGCGGGGCTCCACTATTAGACAAGGTCGCTGGTTGGGTTCTCTGGTTGGGAGGAGTCTCCAGCTGTGTTCTGCAGGTGAATGGGCTAGAGACTATGCTCTGCAGATGGGCAGGTTTGCTGTCCAGGCTCCCACATCAGGTGGAGCTGCAGGCTGTGCTCTGCAAATGGGTGGGGTCACTGGCTACCTCCTGCCTGGGAGAGGCCACTGGCTGCGCTCTGCTGCATAGCAGGGCTATAGGGTGGGCTCCACAGCTGGGCAGTACCATATAACAAGTCTGCCTAGGGTCACTATTCAGGCTTCCTGGTGATGCGGGGTCAGGCTATGCTTAAGTGTATACTTAACAAGGCTGCTTAACAGTATCCAAGCAGGGCTGTAGGCAGCCCACAGAGGGTGATTCAGCCTCACCCCTGGGTTCTGGGATTCTCACAATGGTGTCTTGTCTATATATAGTTGCTAATTGGTCTTCTCATGAGAGAGACTGAAGCTGGGAATGACCTATGTCACCATCTTGACGACTGTGTATGTTAACTGGTAGGTGTTGCCACGCTGCAGCCTACCCGTCTGTCTCCTCGTACCTGCCCCCAAAGAAAGGAGAGTCTGTGAGATGGATCCTTTCAGGGACTTTGCTTCATCTTTACGTTTGCACCTCATGTCTTCCTGTTTGGTCCCCAAAAGATGGCTGGTCATCTAATGACGAGTAAGATTCCCCATGGGGGACAAGTCAAGCCAGGCACAGTAAAGTGGGGACCAACAGGAGAACCCACGGGGTTCATAGAGGTGGGCACAGCC
This sequence comes from Rhinolophus sinicus, assembly GCF_036562045.2. Classification (NCBI taxonomy): domain Eukaryota; kingdom Metazoa; phylum Chordata; class Mammalia; order Chiroptera; family Rhinolophidae; genus Rhinolophus; species Rhinolophus sinicus. Next base: position 162,764,779 of record NC_133752.1, read on the forward strand.
CCCGACAATCCCCAGACTAAGGAAAGCCTCTGCCTCTGTGGCTGCATTCCTTCCCAAAACCTGCAAGGGAAGTGATTCAATGATGTGCTCTCCATCTATTCATATGCATGAAAGTTTTGTCCCTTGGGGCAGTACACGCATCCTGAGACTTATGGTTCTGCTGCCTGCAGGCAAGGGTGATTGGCTTGAATCAGTTTCCTATTATGATGTGTGGGATTCACAGATCTTGAGATTGACAAGCTTTATCTCCTTTATTTTCCCACCTAACTAATAAAAGCTAATGCATAGGTCCAATTCCGGGCATCCAGTCCTTGAGACTGAGGGTCCCTTGGCGCTGCTTATAATCTATTATTGGCTATAATCTATTATTGGCTACCGTCTTTTCTTAATCCTGCGCTGCCCTCCTCGCTCCCCACAACTCTCCTCACGTGGGATGCAACAGGTAGAAATGTAATCCTTTCTAAGAGGAACTATGGCAATTTGTATCAAGAACCTGAAAGATTTTTTGTCTTTTGACATAATAATTCCACCTTTAGGAATCTATCCTAAGAAAATAATCAAAATTACAGCAAAGATTTATAGAGTTGTTTTGTTTTTTAATAAAAGCATTATTTAAAATAGCAAACAAAACAAATGTTTAAAATTAGGTAAAATGATTGGTGGAATGATAACATGAAACACCATAAAATAACAATGAAGAAAATTTTCCCCAAAAACATTAACGGCATGACAAATAATGTTAAGTAAACAGGATACAAAGTTCTATCTTCATGTAAAATATGAACTCAATTATGGAAAAACAGGTAAATTATGGTGTGAAATTATGGATGATTTAAATTTTATCCTTTATCATTTTTTGAATTTTCCAATTTTTCCAATAATGAGAAACAATCATTTTTATAATAAGAAATAAACTATTTAAGAGTAACTGTGTATGAGTAGACATGGGAGCAGTAAAAGGGAATCAACTTGCACGTTTCAGCCCACAGAGCTGGTTTTCTAGGTACCACTGCACTTGGATTTTTTCCCCTACGAAACAAATTTTACTTCTGGTTTAGAGGAGGATTGTGAAAAACAACAAAGAGAGTTTGAAGTCATGGAATAAAACTACAGACAAACCATAAGAATAATGGGAATTCTGAGAAAATTTTCAGCCACCTGTGACACTTCTTTTTAGGGAAAGAGTTTTTTTTTGGTGGCTTATGCCTGTGCATATTTACAAGGACTCAAACAGTCACCTTCTTCTCAAATAGCTTTTCTACTGGTGACTCAAAAGGCCCTTATCAAAATCAAAAAGCAGGGCAGCACAAATTTAGCTAAGCTAATTTCCCTTGTTATAAGTAAGGAAACTACTCCAAAATCACAAGAGACAAAATAAATGCTCTTGCTTTAAAGATGATCCTTACTTTCCTTTATTCCTACTTTGCCTGTTTAAAAGAAGATAATGCCTGACTGAAAATACCAGTACAATCAAAAATGTCTATTTTGTGCTAAAAGGGGAAGGTATGGTGTGACCAGAGAACAACCAATGAGTGGACAAGGCAGGGGAACGATGAGTGGTGAGAGGTGGTGTGACACACTATAAAGGAAAGGGGAGGAGCAGCTTTGGGAAGCAGCCCAAACACATAAATCACTCGGGGGCCCAACTCTAAAAAATTGGTCACTTTTGTGGTCAACTTTTGTCGTTCACTTTCTTAAAAGTAAGCTTTTAATAGAAGAGAAAGAGAGAGCGAGAGAAAGAGACCAATAATCACACACAAAAGTGAAACTTGAAAATAGACTTCACTTTAAGTGAGGCTGTAAAAATATAAATTGCTCAAACATGACTTTAATTGAAACTCTAAACTCATATTTTAATTTTCCCATTCAGTCAAAAAATTAAAAGCTTTATCACTGAATAACTTCAGGAAAGACTTATGCGGATTCCTCCTTTGTACCAATTTCTTCTATATTTCTTAATTTTAATTTGAAAGTTACCATGTTATTTTGTTTACAGTTCCTTGTCAAATGAAAACCACTCACTGAAAGAGACCAGACTAATTTAACAACTAAAGAGCCAGACGCAGCAGTTCTTTTTGAGGGCAAAAACCAGATTAGACTAAAATTAAAACACGATATCCTCAAGCTCACAATTCCAAGATGTAAGTAGTTATGAGTTACTTTTAGTTATTTTGAGTTAACTCTCCCAAGAGACTTTTTGGCCATCACAAGTGACCAACGAAATCTTTTTCAAGCTAAAAGCAGACATACCACGTGACTCATCAGACTCAGATATTGTGTTAAACACAGACTACATGACTTCTGCAACCGTGAGAAAATCCAGGAGGTATCCACCTTATTAGGATGCCAGAGTATAAAAAATCTTCAAGCAGAGTCTTATTGAACAGCTTATTGTCTAAGCATTAAACAGGGACATACCATTTTATTGACTTCTGATCTTTAGAACACAATTCTGGTTTATTTGGAAAACAAAATACCTAAAATGGAATGAAAAGTAAATTGTATGGTTTGTTGTTACCAAGGATATCCTGTAATTCAAATAAGTATACTGGAAAACCCTCCCATAAATCAGCTCATGAGTTCGATTCTGTTCAGCACTTTACTAGAATCTACTTAAGGTCTAAGATTGCACATTTACTTCACAAACAGGTATTACAATCTCAAAACTTGAACATAGCAGCTATATTATCTAGACCATCTCCCTCATTTTACAGAAGTGCTGCCCACAGTCATTTGGATCCAGTGAAAAGCTTAGACTAGAACAGGTCACTCAACCTTCAGGTGGAGCTTCCAATCTAGCTGGAGAGTCCACAGTGCAGTGGCAGCTCTAGGACACTGTACTGCTGCTCCCGCAAAAAAAAAAAAGGGCTATTAGGACAGGGGGAGCCAGGGCTGAGCGCTGGACTGGGTGGTATCTAGTAGTTCTAACACTGGCGTCCACGTCTGACACTAAAGCACTGCTTCCTACCTTGTGATAAGGAATCTGTGGATCAAATAACTGGTCTCTGTCTGCTCTTTTCAGATGACTGAGGACATTTTACTTCAAACTTTCTGGAAACCAAAATATTACAAAAAAAGGCTTCTCGAACGCTATTAGGATTTTGATTACAGAAGCTAGTCACATTAAGTGATGTAGATTTACTCATACTCTGATTTTTTTTTCTTAAGTTGTATAAATTGAAATGATTTAAACATTCGCATTGTGGTATGATTTCAGCTATTTAAACTACCTAAAAATGAGCTGTGATAATTATATTATTCAAATATAGACTGAATCTCTCAAAGAATGAATTTTTTCCATATAAAAATTGGCAAAAGACTGAAATCAGGCAGCTTATAAAAGAAATAATTATTTAAAATATCTGAAAATATGCTAACTCATTTTAGTCAAAGAAGTGCATAAGCAAAACTAAGATGTCATAGGTCCTTTTTAACCAATCAGGCTGGCAAAGATGAAAAAGATGGACAGTGCCCATTATTGGCTCTGTCGTATACTTGGATGGTTAGCTGGTCCTATCTCCCTGGAAAGCAATCTGGCAGTGAGTATCAAAATTTTAAATATGAATATTCTTTGAATATAAATATAAAATTTTCTTTAAATATAAAATTCATAAATTTTAAACATGAATATTCAATTGCACATCCCGAAGTATGCAATTAGGATATAAAGGAAAGAGTGTGCAATCATTGATCTGATACATCTACGAAGGTGCTTTATTTCATGCGAGAACTACATACAGTTATTACATTAGAAGGAGGGCACACTTTCTCATAAACCAGTAGGATCAAATCAAAACGGTTATCACGCAATCACACAACTCAAAGGTTAAGAATGTAGGTAAAAACATAGTTTTCCAAACTAAGATTTTCTGTTACTCAGATATGACATTAAGCCCCTACTGTTTGGACCCTATTTATTTGGACTAGCATATACAATTTACTTTTTTAAGGCAACCAATCAATGTCCTTGTCGTTGCCATGACCGTCACTGTCATCACCATGGCTACCATTTATTCCGTACCTTCTCTGTGTCAGACAGTACTATATGTGCATTATGTCCCATAACCATCCTAACAATCATATGAGCTAGGTACTATTTCCCCATTTTACAAATGAGAAACCAAAGCTCAGAGAGGTTACTTGTCAGAGGCCTCTCAACTAGAAAGTGGCAGAGCTGGGATTTGATCCCTGTCCGCCAGGGCTATTGTTCTATTGTTCTGACATCATCCCTACCCTTTATGGACCAGACTCAATTAAACAAAGCAAAAGCTAAAAATAAATCTGTAACTTCCTAAAGGCAAGTCAAGAGAATTACTGTTCTTAACATGCTCACCTTACTTATTCTTGATAAATCTTAAATCGCTGTATAATTCCTGATTTTAATGAAACTTAAAAGATCAACTCACCGTCCTTCTACCAGAGACAAGACTATGTCAGTTTTCCTCCCACTTAACCTGCCCTCTTGCCCAAACAGCTCTATAAACTGTTGAAAGAGTTTTACAATCTTTGTTGGAAACTTTGCAATTATTTCATAGATTATTTAAAATACATATTGTCTATCCTATGTTGTCTGTCCTCAGTTACTTGTCTAAATAGGGGGGAAAATACCAGAACACTGCACTGTATGTGCCAGAGGATTAACCAACACTGCGCGGCAGCCAGAATCCAGGCAAACACACCTTCATGAGGGTTGAAGTGCAGGTTTAACCTTCATCTAGATGGGTTCCCAGGAGCACTGAAACCACCTCAGGTCAGAAAGGTCTCTGAGTGGTGACTAGGAGTCCCTCTTATCTACTTGGCAGCCTTACAACTGGAAAGTTCTTCTTAACATCTAACCTAAACTCTCCCACTGAAATTCAAACTCACCCCTTTCACCCATAGTCTCCATAAAAATGAAGAACTCCACTGTCACAACTTGCTCAAATGCTCACAGAACATAAGAAAAAGGTAGAGGGAATCTATTGATTGTCTTCGACTTTCTTCATTGCAAGATCAAAAGTTCTTAAATTTCAGTCCATTTTGCTAAGGGAAGAATTGCTTGTCTCCCTCAAAAAACTGTGAAACTGATTTGAAAATAAAGTTGCCTTTCTGAAATCTTCATGACTAGCAGCTAACTGAGAATTTAAAAAACAAAAACCCTTCAGAGTGTTTTTAAAGGTCTTTATTAATAAAAATAATACCATAGGTAACTTTTATCAAACACTTCTGTGTCAGGTACAGTGCTAAACATTTAACACGCATGACGTTCTTTGACCTTCACAACGGTTCTATAAAGTATGGGTTTCCCACATTAACAAATGAGGAAACTGAGGCTTAGCTGCCATTCCAAAGGCACACAACTAGCAAATGGAACCGAGCTGGCTTCATACCAGAGCCTAAGCTCAGACTCATTCAGCTACGCTGTCTCTCTTCTGACCTTTAGTTTCAAGTGGGTAAGCCTCCCCTTATAGAGTACTTTGCTCCTCTAGGCACCTCATTCTTTATAATAAATTTTATTTTCCTCATTTCTTTCTATTGTAAAATGTGTGGAAATATAACAACCCCAAGGGTTCACAAAACTAAACAGAGTCACACTTACGAGTGTAGCAAACATTTTTAAAAACTGAGAAAGAAAACCTGTGCATTAAGACTTAGGAGCATGAGTATGAGCAACTATATGCACTAGAGAACCTTCTGGTAACCATCCATTCTGAGACGCTAATCCTTCCCTCCCTCCCTCCCTCCCTCCCTCCCTTCTTTCCTCCCTTCCTACCTTCCTTCTTTCCTTCCTCCCTTTCCTCCTTCCTTTGCTCCTTCCTTTCTTTCTTTCCTTCCTTCCTTCCTTTCTCTTCCCTCCCTCCCTCCCTCCCTCTCTCCCTCCCTCCCTCTCTTTCTTCCTCACACATAAATCAAACTATTTTATTTTCAGAGCTGTAAAATATATTTTGACATCTTGTTGGGCAAGCTTCTCCCCTTTCCTTTTTTTCTCTCCCAGATTCTTACACATTATTTTATATGAATTTTAGAATCTGCTTGTAAAGATCAATTAAGATTATTGTTGGGATTTTGATTGGGTATCATCTTTTGGAAAAGAGGAAAAAACATGATTTAAACTAACCCAGCCTCAGCTTTGGACTGAAAAATTACCATTTGGATTTCAGTTCCTTTGCCGAGGTATTTCTGCCACCTGGGGAACAAGTAAGTACCCAAATTCAAGGCTCAGGTTTTTTAAAGTCCCTTTTAAAAAGCTGCATCCAAATTTATAGTGTCTGTTACTGATTACAGGAAACAAAATAAGATATTTAATAAGTCTATTGGATAGTTAGGGCTTCAGTATGACCAGAGATATAAAAATAGAAAACACCAACTAATAGTTGCACTGGTTGTAAACGATCAAAGAATTGGCACCATTAGCACCTGTTATACAGCAGACAGTGCGCTAGTAGGAAGAGACCCAAATAGCAAAGGATGATAGGAGCACTCTGAGAGCCGATACTATTGTTGAAAAAAGCAAGACTAACCCACAAAAACAATTAGTACATGCGACAAACAAGCCTGGGTGGGCCTTTCCGATACAAGCAGGGCTTCAGAACAGGGAAAGATGAGTGTGGGCTGCAGTGCCCAGTGAAAACTAATAAATTGGGTAGCATAGCTCTAGCGGCACTAAATGAATGTCTGGCAGTAATCCAAACTTAATGACAGCTATTTAGAAGCCCATGTGAAGAAAAACAGTGATGATCTCAACTTGGTTTAAAAATCAAGACTGAGCCACACTTACAGCACCCTAATAAATGGTCAGAGACCCTATAAGCAAGCATCTCTTGTTGTTCTTGCAGCAGCTACTCCAGATGACATGGCAGAGGCCACCAGATTTCTGGAACCATGTCTTCAATCAAGCTTCATTATTTTCTATGAAGTACCATGACTGCCCAGAATACCAGAGTCCTTTATTTAAAAGATTAAACGTATCTCCAGCACTACATCACCCCAGTGAGAAATCCCTAAGTGCTTTGTGGCTCGAGAGGCCAGTCAACCTAATCCTACTCTCCCTATATTTGGCCTGAAAAATTCCTATCTACATGACTGGCATCTATAAAAACTCCACTCCATTTCTTGACATCACGGAAATTTATCAGTTCACTCAGAAGACCTAGTATGTAAGTTCATCTATTTGTGGAAAGAGATACTTCTCTCCAAAATAAGTGAGTCAGAAATTTTTAACAGCACTAGATTCGTTTTCTTTAAAAAAAAGGGAGAAATAATTTTATTATTGTTGAATAAACAGGATGAGCTCTGTACCTCCTTCCAAGGAGCAAAAAATAATGCTAAGCATAGCTAGGAATATTGGTTGGGAGGATTGGGGTAAAAAATTTTTTTTAAATTTAAATCATATGCAAACTCTATAGTTATTTAATTTTAAAAAGCATTATTAGATAATGCAAAGCAAGACATTTCAGTGAATTTTTTACCAGTCTGTCATGCCAGTAAGCATTACTCGGGGAGGGTATATTCCTTGAAAATGAGAAAACTTACCTGTGAGTTGGTTTTAAGGTGGTTTCACTAAAATCAGGAAGTTAAGACTATTTAACCCTCTGAGGTTCCTTCCAGTCCTATTATGCTGTTTGTATTTTTAAAGGTAGTTATTAGTATTTCAAGCAGAAAACACAGCACAGCATGAACAGTTTTCACACACATGCCTCAGAACTATATTTGTAATGAGATACCCTGTAAATCATAAAACAGTACTTCACACCCTATAGCTTTTAAGTGAAATTGGGATAATTTGGTGGGATGTACATTTTTAGAATTGAAATAAAAACTCCATATAGTTCCCTACATACTTGAAGAATTATGAAGATCAAATGGAAAAGGTAAAATTGCTTTGCAAAAGACAAGATACTGCTCAACATAACTGGAACAATAAAAATCTAAATCCAGGATAATGGTTATTTCTGGAGAGGGAGGAATGGGAAGGGCTACAAAAGCATCTCAAACTGTAATGTGTTGTTAAATCAAATCCAAGGTAAATATGGCAAAATATTAAGATTTGTGCAGCAGACACTTTACTTTTCTCTGTGTATATTTATAACAATTCATAATAAAAACTGCAACTTTAAGTTTTATAATATAATCTTGAGAAAATAAAAATGACAGATTCCAAGGAATTTTAAAGGTTTCTTGTGGATAAATTTTTTTAAAGCTACTTAACTTTACACATAGAATATCTTGCTTTCTACTAACAACAATCTATTTTCCTTATTAGTATGGTCACCATCTCTTTCCTTTCTTACACCTCCATCTAAGAGTTTAAATAAAAAAGCACAGTTCTCTCCAGAGCACGTGGACAAAGGAAGCTCAGTGAGAGATGGGCTCCGTGGAAGTGACAGTCCTGGGAACAGCTGGGTAGAGAGAGGAGAGAGTGCTGGACAGAAGACCACCGCCCAGTGGGAGAGGCAGCCAGATTTCTGGAGCCAGGTCTTCAATCAGCCTTCATTATTTTGTTTGAAGTACCTGACTTCCCAGAATACCAGAGACCTTTATTTTCACATATCCCATACATACTAAAATATTTCTGGATGAAATAATATGACATCAAAGATGTGCTGCAAAATACTGCAGATGAGACAAGACCGGTCATGGTTTGATAACTGTTTAAGCTGCTGATGATACGTGGGGATACTCTACTATTTACTTCTATGCATATTTATATTTTTCTACAATAATTTATTTTTAAATCCAAAACTAAAATAAATGATTTAACTATGATCTCTTTTAAAGTCTTGCACCATTTCAATCTGTTAGGCCTATTCCCAGCAAGTGGATGGGGCAGCCAGGCCAGGGTGGGCCCCCAGGCTAGCACTAATCAGCTGTGTGCCCCAGTCTTAGTTACTCATTCTCTTTGGTTTTGACTTTATCCATTCTGAAAAAAATGAAAGGGTTGGATGAGATGATATCTAAGCTCCCTTTTAGCTATGATTGTTAGATTTATAAAACTGACTTAGTTATTGTATAATACAGTTAAGAACTGCAAATGTTACTAATGAGACACTATGGCAACATGGGAGTACCTTCAATCAACCAATCATTCATTCATTCATTCATTTGACAAACATTTAGGGAATGTGTACTATATGCCAGGCAGTGTTACATGGGGGTGGAATACAAAGTTAAATGACACAGAATTCTGTCTTCAATATCCTTCCTAATCATGGGAGACAAATAAATAAATGACAACACAATGTAAATATGATAGTGATGATAGAGTTGAAGATATCAGAGGTCTTCATAGTGTGAGAGAGCAGGGAACTGTAAACAATTCCTATGCAGGTGGTGAAAGAAACTGTCAGGAGATGAGATTCATAGGAAAGTAGGGACCAGATCAAGAAGGACCACAAATTTGATGCCAAGGAATTTAGATGGTACCTTGAAAAGTGATAAGGAAGACATTTTAAAGATTCTAAGCCTGGAAACAATGTTATCCAATTTACATTTTAGATGAATTGCTGAAGCAAGAATATAGATTTGTGGGTGGTTGGTGGTGTCTGGAGGACAGAGGAGGGAAACCTAAAAGGTAAGGGAGGTTCACCTAGCAGTTAGGAGACAACTGAAATGGTCCAGCAGGATATGATGAGGGCTTGAATCAAGGCAGCATCAGTAGAGATTCCTTAGATACTGTTACAGCAGCATCTTGGGTTTTGATGTGTGTGTGGGGGGGGAAGTACTGAGTTACATGAGTATATAGTTGTTAACTTACAATAAAGGTAACTGGTTCCTTCTCCAGAGTACAAATGAAGCCAAAATTTTAGAAATGCAGATTTTAGGCGCTCTGCAATATTTCTCAACCCATCCTTCAAGATAATGTAGAAACTATAGTATGAAACTCCAGTATGGTCATACTAAAGGATTGCTATCTATTCACCATCGGTGGGTTACCAGCTTCAGGCATAGTCTGTAGCACTTAGCAAGAGCTTAATACATATAGCTTATGTGTTGGATGTGGTGAGTTAATAAATGAAACAGTGCCACAGATGCAGGTGGCTAATCCCCTCCTTGTTGGTCAGATAAGCAATGACTTGATAAAAAAACACACGTAAGATGAAAATTGTTTACCAGGTGATTTTATGCCCCTCTGTAAGTCCTCTCCCCACCCCCAGATTTTTAAACTGTATCAGCAATAATCCTCACTGTTATTTCTTAAAACAATGGAGAGTTAATATCTTGTTATTTAAGAGTTAGACAACTCCATACGTGCAGACTATACTAGAAGGTATTTTTTTTCCTTATAAATTACATAGTGCCTTTTTTCTGAGCCCCCAAATGGGTAATTCTAAGAGAAATATCTGAAGTGCTCAATTAGTCATCCTAGGTGTCACAAACCATATGGACTTTTGTTTCAATTTTTATAAAACAACACCAATATTTTTTCCCTCAAAAACCATTCTCTTTACTTGAATAAAGATGAAAAGTAAAGCACAGAAAGTTAGATCATCTAGACAATGTCCTATTGTTAATGACTATTAGAATGAAATTAGAAAATTCTGCCTATCTTTTAATTAATACCTCCTTATACTTTCAGATTTTCTCAGCAGCAAACCTGTGGTACTAAACATCAAAACCTTGAAATCTGATCATTCGATTCCATAACCCATAATGTTATAAAATGTTAAAACCACCCCAAATGTTATTGACAATAACAATAATATATAATTCATAACAATTAACTGAACATTAGTCGTGTGCCAGGTAACATGCTTATCATTTTATATATATTAATTACCTCATTTCACTTTGGTCCTCGCATTAACCCTGAGAAGTGATACATAAAGTTACGGCCATTTTGCAATAGGAAAAAAATGGGGCTCATAGAAGGTGGGTACCTTATCCAATGACATACAACCAAAACGAGGCTGTCAGACTCAGCAGCCCAGGATTCTTCAGAACGATGTAGTACTGCCTCTCCCAAACCATGTGAGGGAAGGTATTCTTATCCTTATTTTTAAAATCTCAGGCTCAGAAAGTTGACAAGACTTGCCTAAGATCACACGCTTAAAAATGGAGCCAGTATTAGGCTCCTAGTTCAGGAGCCTAATATTACCCCTACCACTTGACCACTAGACCTGTTCCATGAAACAAATTATAATCACTCCATGGGAATTTGCAAAGTGTAAAATCCCCACCCTTGTTTAAAAAAAAAAAAAAATCAAACACAGAATGGCTTTGTCAGTATAGCATAAAGGTCATGAGGTTCTAAAACAAAAAAAAAAAAGCCAGTAATGTTTCTTTTTGACACATCAAGGCCACCTTTAATTCAAATCATAAAAGGAGCTAATTTAATCTGAAAATGCTTTTCAGATTTCTGATATGTGCATTTGTTTTCCCAATATTTATTTATGTGTTTCTTTCACAGTCCACATTCAACTGTCAAAGTTTTCAGTACTTATCTAAGAGTTGGGAAAAGGTTAAAAGAGCAATGTTTTGTCCCCAACCCACAAAGAAAACAATGTCTACAATTAGTCCTCACAGACTCTATTGCCAAATAGCAATCAGGTGCAGTATTTCTTGGATGCATAGTGTGTGTGTGTGTGTGTGTGTGTGTGTGTGTGTGTGTGTGGCAGGGCAGGGGTGAGGAGTGAAAGAGTGTTGAGAGAAACATTAAAAACAAACCACATTTCGGGGCTCATTTCTTCTAAGTGACGTACATCTTAGAAGATATTTGGCTGTTGACAAGATGATCCTGCCCTTGAATACAAGGAAGTTGCACCCAGTCTCACAAAGCAGATTCAATCACCCCAACAGAAGTTGGGACTTCCCTCCAAGACAAATATGGTATTCAATCTGTTTGATGCCTTGAAAGCAGTGAATTAATTTGCAATCCTTTATTATGACCATACAAGGGAGGGGAAGAGCTACCTTGTTAGTCCTTCCTTGAGGGGGAAGCAATAGAGGAAAAAGCATAATACTTAAATCCCATAGCAAAGTTTTAAAACTTTTCCATTAAAACACACACCCTAGTTGAGTCATCCGCATAATACCCTATAAGTGTATCATCTCAGTACGACCTACCTTTCCTATACATGGTTGTTCCAACTCTGTGCTACTACTACTCAACTTGTTTCATTCTTTTGGTTTAGTCATTTAACCCTATAATTTTTGGAGTAAATGCACTGACCTTAATTCACTTAAGCACTTAATCTATGAATAAAGATGAATCTATGAATAAAAATGAATAAAGAAACCACAGCTGAGTGAAAATTACATCTGAAAATAGCCAATAGCCAAAGCAGTAATAGCAACCTAAAGAAAACTGCTTCATGAACCAATTACAATGTTTTAAATCCAAAATAAAGATTATGAGAAAAAATCTCTTAACCTTAAGTTAATGAGTGGACACTTTTCAAATATGTTTAGCTATTTACCAAATAGTTGTATAAGAGTTCCTCTACTGCAGTCTTTTAGGAAGGCTCTATCTCAACTGTATAGTAACTATCCAAGCTTGAAAACCAGTTGGAACCTTCCGTGATATTAATATTTTAAAAACCATTCTCCACTGACTACTCTCCCAATATCTGAATATGGCCTATGGGGGACTGAATTAAAGGCTATTCATTTCCTGAAATCTTTCAGAGGCCATGATTCACTCACAAAAATCCAAAGCTCTTTATAATGGAAGCCTGACACATCAGGCAACTCCAACTCCAAGCTCTGCTGCTACCTAAAAGTGCTTGATCCCATCTACCACACTGAAAATGTATTTCCCATTCTTTCCCCATCACATTAAACAAACAAACAAAAAGCCAGTTTTAGGTGAATCCTTCTCTTGAAACTAAAACTGAATTAATACTTCTTCAGATACCAAGTTGATCAATACCTTACAAATCTACTTCTAAGACTCTGCAACTGGACCACCTGAGTTTGAATTCTTGATTTCACTCTTGCTAGCTGTGTGATCTTAGAGAAGTTAATTAATCTGTGTGAGCCTTGGTTTTCTCATCAATCAAAAGGATTCTTTTGAGTTAATATATGTAATACATTTATAACAGTACTTGACACATGATAAGTAGCCAATCTGAAGAAACTAACATTATCATTCTCATTGCTCATCATGGCTGTTGACTTGAGAATTGTACTGCTAACATGGCCCTTTTGCCATCCCTCCAGGAAAAAATCAATCAAAAGATAATTAGATCTCTGAACTACTGCTAAGCTAAAGAAACAATACACTGACAGCTGGGTCAGCAAGTTACATATTCCAAAGAACTTAAGCCTGTAGTTTAACATCATAAGGATTCAAGTATATAATAGTTTAGGATTCATTTGGATCTCTTCTGGGCAACTGGTAATGTTTTTAGGCAGTCCCTAAGGTATGAATATTAAACTTGAAATCATGAAGCTAAAAATGTTTTGTCTTCAAAATAACCACAATACATTTGGAGAGATGGATACATCTATAACGAGGCTACAACATAGAAAATAAATGTACAGCAATTTGAACAGGAGAATAAATGGGTTAATTATTCCTGGGGTTAAAAAAAGAAACATCAATAGCAACAACAAAAAAATGGTACTGAAGATTAAAAAGTTAAAGGTTATGAAATATAACATATGTGACATGAATACACTATGGTTATGACTACGTATTCAAGATTTTGTATAAAACTTAACTTCTATGTATTAAAATGCTATGGTAGGAAAAAAACACAGCATCACAGAATGAAAAATAAGCCACAAAATAGCATATTTGCAAAACCTAAAAACAAAGAATTAACTATAACAACAGTGATATAGTATTAACAGCTATTCTTATTTAATTCTTGCTATGTATCAGGCACTGTTCTAAACAACATATAAGTGTCTTAACTAGATGGAGAATTCTTATGAATCATACAAAAAAAAAAATTTAAAATGAGCAAAAATCCCAACTAGGAATTTCACAGAAAACACATATGGTCCATAAACAAAATTAAAGATGCTCAACTGTAATTCTAATCACCAAAATGAAAATTAAAACCCTGAGATATCATTTCACATCCCCAGATTGGCAAAAACTTAAAAAGCTGTCAATATCCAGTTCTGTTAAGGAACAATGGGAAGTCTTATCCACTGCTGGTGAAGGTATGAAGTGGTACAACTGCTTTGGAGAACAAACTGATACTACTCAGTAAAGCTGAACATACACATCCCCAGTGACCAAGCAATTCCACTCACAGGCATATACCATAAAGATACTCCTGCACATGAAGAACAGTGGGCAGTACTTTAACAAGATCACTGTTAAAGTACTGTTCCTACAGACAAAAAAAAAAAAAAAAAGAAGAGAAAAGAAACAAAACAAATGACTGTAACAGAGGTGGAGTAAGAAAAATATTGTAGAATATTCTTATAACTGAAAACTACACAGCAGTGAAAAAGAACAAAGTACCACTACATGGATGAATCTCAGAAATATAAAGTTGAAAAAAAAGAAGCAATGATAGAAGAATACACACTGTATGTTTCCATTTATATAAAATTCATGGCAAGCAAACCTAAAAAAGTAATATTGACTCAATGGGATATATTCGTAGGCGATGAAACTAGTGTAAGTAAAGCAAGGGAATGCTTACTATAAAATTAAAGTGTTACCCTGGGAGGAGGAAGGGCATATAGGGAGCTTCTGGGGTACTGGTAAAGCTCAATTTCTTAACCACCATGGACAATACGCTGGTGGCTCTTTCATTATTTTTCTTTACACTGTACAGATACATTTTTTAAAATACATTTTATATTCTCAATGTGTGACAAACTTCAAAACTTAAAGAAACAATTTAACATTTTCCTTTTAGATGAGTTGTGAGCGTCTTTATAATGAACTCATCATTGAAACAATGTAGACATTTCAGAGTAAAAAAGTAACTTTTAGAATAAAAAATATAAGAAAAACTTAAAACCTGCAACAGAAACAAAATCCTGAAACTTTAAAATTAAGCCAAACCAATTCAAAAGCAGGAAAACAAAATAATGATACAAAGCATTATTTATTCTAATGTGTTCTACATTTTTTTAAGATGTCTGAAGGAAAACCTGTTCTGAGTAAAATAAACTTGGGAAATAATGGGTTAAACAAGTAAATCTAAAGAAGGAACAGAATTTCCCAAACTCTTTGACTCTGGAATCTTTGAGCATGGTGAATTACACAGTGATTCTTTTAGGACTTGTATTTCACATAACACAAATCGGGAAACATTTTATAACACAGAGGCCATAATAGGTACGATATTGTCCCACCAGGACTGAGGTGAAAGCAGGAGAGATACTCCAATAAAAGGTACGCAGATATCTACATCTTCAGTAGCTGACTTGTCCAAAGCAACTCTGGAAAATTAGGATCAAGACCAATAACCAAAAAGAACCCTTTAGGAACTAAGTGAACAATCATTCTATGTGTTGTATGAACACAGACACAGCTTTATTGTAAGCAAAACATGATGGAGGCACAAAGCGCAACAGAAAATATCTACAGAGACTATAAACAAGTATTTCTACAGCTTTTAGGCTCATGGTAGACTAATTGACAGAGTCTTATTTGATTTAGGCACAGCAATAGAAGCCTCCAGCACAAAAATCTATGTTTCAAACCAGATCTCTCAGTTAAAAGGTTTTTCCATTAGTCTTTCCCTAATAAAATTAGAAATATTCTAATTTTCTACTGAAGTTTTCCCTAGGTACAATGAATCTGGGAACTGGATCTAAAATTTTTTCATAATGTGCTTTCATTACCATAGGAAATGAGATGAAAATGCTCTTTGAAATATTATTTTATTTTATTTATTTTTAATGAAAGAAAATATAAACACCACACATTTATTTTTAAAACTTCATGATTGGATGACGAACATAAACTTTTGCACATACATTTTCATTCCTCTTGGAAACTAACCTCTGGGTGGCAATAAAATACATTTTTAAGGAAAAAATTGTCAGATACAATGTGCTTGTATCTCAAATATCTTACAATATTATCTGAAAAGAGTCAAACACCTGTCTTTTCAGGGTACCACAGGAATTCAAATTGGAAAATGATGTACAGCCACGGGTTTCTACCAGGTGAAGGCCAGCAGACTGCTTCACAGGGCTCTTGACAGAGTGGCATTCATTACCTTGGCAATTAACCAGAACCCAGGCTCAACCCACAGCCTTACAGGTTCAGAAATTTGCTTTCATCAGCACCAATAAGGTAGCTTAGGCATCTTTTAAAAGAAAACAAAAACTAATTAAGCTTCGACGGAAATCAGGATACAAACTTACTAATAAAGAATGACAACTGTAACTGTGACAGAAGCAAGAATGCCTCTCTATGGCCATACATGGCCAATACTTTCATTACAGCCAGATTTATCAGGACAGCCGAATCACAATCAGAAGGTTCCTGGGAACACATGGAATCAGAATTAAGGAAGTAAGAGGAATTGAATATTTAATGGTCTTATTTCATTCTGTCAATAATTGGTTTTTTAATTAAGCAACCAGTATGTCTAGACACTCTTCTAGGTTCAATATAAAGGTCTCTGCTTTCAGAGAGCTCATATCTAAGTAACAGCTGAACAGTATTTCATAGAAGTTTACTGTAATATTATTAATAAGAGCAAAATTTTTGGAAGCAATCTAAATGTTCAGTAATACATTGGTGATTAAATAATGATAAATCCAAATAATGGAAAAAAATATAGCTCTTTAAAAATAGTATTTTAAAGCAGTAGTTCACGATGGGAAAATTACTATGATACAATGTTAAATGATGAAAGCAAGCTATAAATGTGTATGTGGTGTATATATACTTGTATATGCGTGTATTTATATGCTTATGAAAAAGACCGGAAGGTTAAGTCACCAAAGTACTGTTAATTATCTTTTTTTCCTTTATATATTTTTGAATCTTCAGCATTACATGCTGTTTATCACCAAGGGGAAAAAAGAAACTTTTAAAGTAATTTCAATCAACGTAAATACTAGGAACTCTTCAGATTTCTGTATTAGAAGGTATCTATCCATCAATGCCAGTGGTTGAAACTCTGTCTTCGAAATCTCAGAGAGCAATGCTTCCCCAGGCCTTTAAATGATAGGTTACAAGGATGAGTAACACACCTGTATAACACGCCCTATGTTTTCATCCAACCTGCAGTCTCGTATTTCTAGCTGTCTGCTGAACATTTCAACTTAAACACCTTACAGATAACTCATATTTAATTATGTCCAAAAATAAATGGAGAACTTTTACCCCACAGCCAATCTTCTAGTAACTCCATTACTGCCCATGGCAATAATCTTTCTCCCAATCAGAAAGCTTGGAAAGCAGGTTTAATTCATCCCTCCTCTTCCCATTTCAAGTTCATTAATAACACTGTCAAAATCTCTCTCCCATTCCACCTTACTCTTTTTTCTCACTTCATCGCCTTATCAATCCAGGCCCTGATTGCATTGTCAGTAACATGACTGTACTTGCATCCAAGTGGTGCCATTCTCTCCCATCTCTGCACCATTGCTCCTTTTATAGAACTTGGATGATGTCATTCTGTGACTTAAAACTTTTAAGGCCTTCTCCTTTCTATCATTTCAATCTAAACTTCTATGGCTGGCTTTTATTAAATCCCACAATTTGGCTCCACCCTATCTTCTTAACGTTATTTCCCGTTATTTGACAGTCTCCTTCCTCATCAATCAACAGACTTTGGTATTCTAAAATTGTATTTAAAATACTTGTATTTCAATACCTGTATTTAAAGAACCTGATGAATTTTCATCTTCTACAAAGCTTTTCTTAATTTCCCCAACCTCATTTATGTTTCACTTTTCAGAATTTGTCTAGCACTTACTATGAATGCACAATTAGGTATTTGAGTCCACACTCTCATGTAGGTAGATTTACTGTTATATGAGTATGTATTAGTCATCTATTCAATTTCATACTCCTTGAGGACAAGAGCCACACCTTATTCTGTCCCCTACAGTATTTAGCATGATGCAGAGCACATAGACATTGCTCAATATCTGTTGACTGATCCAACAAGAAATGATCAATTGCAGCCCCAGCCTCTCTTTAACATGTATGTAGTGATCTGGGCAGACCAAGCACGACCCTACGGGATATAACAGGTGACTCTTTAAGCACAGTCTTATGGAGTCCCTTCAGGCATAATGCTATAGTGATGACAGGGCATCTCCATGCCCCATACTAGGGACAACCAAGTTCTAGGGAATGATAATTGGGGTTCTCTAAGTATCTTCCAATGGGGTAATAATGGGGAATCTCAAACACCTTCTAACCTCCATGCAAACAGGCACTAGGTCTTTTGAAAGAGTGCTCAGACTGGAATGAATGTCAAAGAGAAATAGATAATAAAACAAAAAATCTGGAAAGAGTCCTGTTTATTTATAAGATGTTATTGCATAAATCACCAAATCTCACTGAGCCTCAGTTTAACACAATAGGTGCCATGCTGCTATTGGTTAAGAGATGGTACATGCCAATGGATAAGAAATATTTTCATATGCATAATAGTAGAGCCGTATTTATGAAGTTCTTTAGAGTTTTCAAAGGGCTTTCTCTATACACATTATCTTACAATATCTGATCTTTCCTAAATACAGGGGGGAAATGGACACAAAGTGTCATTTAAAACAGAGTTCATATATAACAAATATTTTGCTTATTCTGAATCTTTTTTCAATATACTACCCATATCGTTCTAAAATTAACAGCTGCTTCAGAAACTGACTAAATAATTTTATGAGCTTTCCTCCGAGGAAAGTGTAATGTTTTAGAATGCTTAACTTATCAATACCTAGCAAAATTTCTATAATGCTTTCTACCTTTTATTTCTTTTTATTGTTTTTATTTTTTAAATTTTTATTGGGGAACAGTGTGTCTTTCCAGGACCCATCAGCTCCATGTCAAGTCGTTGTTTTCAATCTAGTTGTGAAGGGCGCAGCTAACTGGCCCATGTGGAAATTGAACCAGCGACCTTGGTGTTATGAGCACTGCACTCTAACCAACTGAGCCAACCAGCCACCCAATGCTTTTTACCTCTTAAAGAGGTATTTTAATTTACTTATTTTGTATTGAATCAATTAAAATGTATACGAAATTCACCAAATATAAATTGTAAAAAACTAGTTTTCAACGACATTTCTTTACTTTAAATTTAAGGACAATTTACATTCAATTTCAATGCGTAATTTCAATGTAGGCTGGGTTCTAAATAAAGGCATTATTATTGTCTGGGTGCTAACCCCAAAATACAAGTTTTTTGAAGCTTCATGTGGTTTCGTCTAGAAACTGGAGTGTTAAATGGAATAAATGGTGCAGGGAAGTCTGGTTCATACCTTAGCATATAGGTATCAGTAACAGACTCTTGGCTGATGAGCAAGTGTGCGCGGCAAAAACTAAGACATGAGCATGTTTACACAGAGCCGCTGCTGCTGCTTCTGCTACTGCGAACGCGAAGTGCCAGAATGGATAGGATTTGTAGAGACTACAAGGACCTTGTGAGACAGCACAGGGACGTGGGCCCGGGTCTGAAGGAATGTCACATAAGTTGACAAGAATGCCTCCACACCATCACTCCCTACACAAAAGTGCAGAAGTCGCTGATTATTATATCTCCATCTAACCACCTACTCCCTTGTAGATATCAAAACCACTGCTCTGCATGCGCAGTTGATCAAGGCGCGACAGCTATACACCTGGGGTGGCGATAATGAGCGGTAGCGCAGGTGCGAACGCAGTTACCAGGCTCCGCAGCGGTAAAGGAAGCCGCCACTTTCAAAAAGCCCGCCTTTTCCCGCAAGCCCGCTTCGTCCCCAGCTTATAAAAGCAGCTCAGCAGAGCCGGCCCCCGTCAGCTCCTTCCTTTCCTCTCTGCTGCCTCCCTTGTGCTTGAGCATAAGCTTGATAAAATTTGTCTGGAAATCTTTCTGTGGTTTCCTCTCGATTTCTATCTTGGGGGATCCAAGAACCCCAATGCCTGTAACACTTGGATTACTCCTGAATTTTACCCATAAGAATTCCTACTTATTCAGGACTGTTATAGTAAATATCTGCGTGAAATACTTTTATTTTACTAGATGCTAAAGGAAGTAGAAAACATGATTACTGCCCTAGAGACAATGTCCATTTTAAACTCTGTTGAAAGTAAACTATAAACTGAAAATGAATTTAAAAGAATAACAAGGGAAAAGTCCTATTCTATACTGGACTTGATAAAATACCAGGTTTAAACTTCTGGATTTCAGAGTAAATAATCCCCTAAAGCTACATTACTGGAAGTATCCAGGAAAGAAGGATGAGAGAGAGAGACAGAGAGAAAGAGAGGGAGAGAGGGAGAATATGAATCGGAATTAAAGAAAATGAGTCAGAAAAACATGGGGGGAAGAAAAGGTATAACCAAACAGTACTGTCCCTATTCATTCTAGTCATATAGAAAAGAGTAAAAGTTGAAATAATTTGGAATAAAAAATGGAATTCTGGTTATAAACTGCAAAGGAGTATTAACAACAGAGAAAAGGAGATTCTGAAAAGACTGGCAGCACAAAGAGCTTTCCAATGAACCCAGATTTTAAAAGACACATATAAAATACAGAAGGCACAGATAGCATGGATGCCTATAAAAGAAACACAGGATGATATTGGGAAGTAAAGTGCCCACAATGAGCTGAACTTAAGAAAACCATTAAGGGCTACAAAAGGGACTTTTGAATTCACGTCTGGAAGAGAAAACTTACAGAAGGTCTGGGCAAGTTGGTTAAGGTAAATGGTGTTTAATACATGACAGGGGAGAAAGAAAAGCCTCTACTTCTATTTTGCTTTTCAAAAATCTTACACTTGAATACCACCTTACAGTTCACAAATTTCTATTTTACAACACCCTTGAGAGGTAGGTACCACCCCTTTATTATAGAGGAGAACTCTCAGTCCAGTGTGCATCCCATCACTGCAGCCCTTCCTCTCTTCTCAGCCCAGGAGGATGAAGGCCAGAGTGAGTGCTGGGACTTGAGAACTGAAGCCTAGGTACCGGAGGCCGTAGAGCTGCCCTCAATGCACTGCAAGTCTTCGACGTGGCCAGTTGACCAGTTCACATATCTTGAACCTGCACACAAATTTTGCGGAATGCTAGAAGTATTCTAATGAATTATGAAGACAAGACAGCTTTGCTGAAAGACAGGAGACAAACTACCCAATCTTTCAAAATGAGGAAAGAACATGAACATTACAAAAGCATGGACATTACAAAATATTAACTGCTGTGCTTACTATTCAGCCTGAGGAAAGTTCTAGAACAGATAATAAAGCAGACGGTTTTTGAATAGACAAAGATGCGTGATCATTAAAAATCTGTATGGATTCAGGAAGAACAAGTCTTGTCAAGTAACTTTCTTTCTTTGGCAGATCTATAGGACAAATAATCTATGTGACTCTTCGAAAGGCATTTCATAAGCTCCACTCTGCAAATAAAAACCACAATGAAATACCACCTCACCCTGGTCAGAATGGCTATCATCAATAAATCAACAGACAAGTGCTGGTGAGGATGCGGAGAAAAGGGAACCATGGTGCAGTGTTGGTGGGGTTGCAGATTGCTGCAGCCACTATGGAAACCAGTATGGAGGGGGAACGGGAGGGAGAAACATGAAGAAAAATGGGCTAATACATGTGTTTATACCTGATTAAGCAACAAAACTCAGAATGCTCATAAACTCTGCAAGACTCACTGGACTCAGGCAATTATATTACCAATGAACTGAATAAGGCTTTTGACAGCATCCTCATCAGAATGTGAAGACGACCAGGACCTGGAGGGAATAATCAAAAGTGGGAACGCAGAGCCCGGATTCACAACAATTTTAACAGAATACTAACTCTAACAAATAAAATTTAATAGAGAGAAGGTAAAGAATTATATTTTGATTCAAAAAAATCAAATGCTAAGTATAAACTGTGATAAACTGTTATATGCATAAATATTTTTGTTGAATAAAGCTACACAAATTAAAAGTGTGAAATGGCTGCCCCAAAACTTTATGCCATCTTAATCGTAGGCTAAGTTAAGAGACATGTAAGGTCAGGAACAAGGAAGTGAAGGCCATACTCTACACTGTACTAGTCGGCTCCAACTCAGAGAACTTTTCAATACTTGGCAATGCCCTATAGTCAGTACAAAAGGAAAAAGTAAAATGCTCTCATAATTTGAAAATTAAGTCAACCCATCTGGAAGTAACAGCATAAGTCAAACAGAGTGGTAGAAATTAGCTATCAACATAAGTCATTCCATGAAAATGTGTGACCAAAGATATTTGGGAGCACCCAAGTCCAATCAAAAGTGAGCAGGGTGTAATTTCTGGGAGGCAGGATTAAAACGTGAATTTAAAAAGCTGAAACCTCATCAACTGTGTTTTCTTCTGGCTAAAGACTGTGTTAACAATAGTGTTACATTCACCACAGGGAGAAAAACAAAGTTTAACAAGCAAGACTGCGCTCCTCCAACACTGTCCAAGGTGAAAATGGGCTGACCACATCGAGAGCAGCGGTGGACAGGTGCATCCTTATGAAAAAGGAGGCTCCATAGGGCTATGATGGCTTAGTGACACTCCCCACTGACATTACCATTCTGATTAGAACAACTGGCTTCCCATGTAGGTTGTCCTATTGGGGTGAGAATGTGCTGGCCAAATATACAAGTTTCCATTCTACTCATATTAATAAATTCATTAACTGGCATTCTTGTTTTTAGGTGAGTCTCTTGGTCACTTGCTAAATGCAAGCAAATTCCCACAACCCTGATTTACTTTTGGACACACACACACACACACACACACACACTTATGGACCTGGAAAAGTGGGGCCTGTACCTCAAAAATGACCATCCATATCCACATGCTACATGCCTGTGAAGTCCTGCCTCTCTTTATGACAACTGCATTTTATCTAAAACTGAACCACACATTTTAAGAGAGAAAACTAACAAAATGTAACACATATAGAGGAAAGTGTTCAGGAAGGTAAAAGGCCTGGAATCCCTTGATATTTGAACAAATTAAATGTCCTGAAACAAAAGACATTAAGATAACCGTCTTCAAATACCACTCTTGCAGTGATAAGAATTATCTCCAATTCTGTGATGAGAACCAGTTGAAAGCTGCATAAGGAAGAACTTTCTAACTAATATTGTTCCATGCCTGGCACATAGTAAATGCTCAATAAGTTGGCACATGGTAAATACAATGTTAGCTATGATTGTATTTTAGAATATAAAGATGTATGAGAGATATGCACAAGATGCTATGGGAAAACAAAGAAGGGGTACTAACCCTGACGAGAGGTGAGACGTCAAGGAAGGCATCCCTCCAAGTGGAGATGCCTAAGCAGAGTACTCAAGAAAGCACAGGAACTACCCAAAATAATGTGGGAAAACACATTACAGAAAGTAGTATGTGAGACCCAACATCAGAGAGAGCTAGTTCAGTGAGCAGAGTGGGCAATGAAAAATAAGACTAGAAAACCAAAAAGGCACCCCTTCTTAAAGGACTCAGACTTGGATGCCTAGCTAAGGAATCTGGAGGAGGTTAAAGGCAATCAGGGGAAATTTTAAGTGTGGGAATTACATAATCAGATTTATGCTTTAGCAGAGCCCTTTTGGCAGTCACATGGAAGGTGGCCTGGAAGAGGGCAAGACTGGTAGCAGGGAGACGGTTATTTCAGTAACTTGGAGCATCAGTGAAAATACTGACACTGGAGCAAGACCAAAGACAGAATTCAAGAGGTTGTGAGGAGGACTTAAGAATGACTGGATGTGAGTGATAAACAAGAAAGAAGAGTCAAAGATGAGTGCCAGGTTTATGCTTAGGCTATGAAATAGAGAACATCATGCATTGAGAGGTAAGTTACAAGAGAAAGATTCTGAGAAGGGAAACGATAAAGTCAGCTGTGAGCAAGCTGAATCCTAGTTACCTGTGGATGACACCAAGCCGGTGATATCTAGGGAAGAGATGGACAATGAAGTCTCAAGCTCAGAAGGGAGGTCTAAGCAAGATAGAGAGATTTGGAAGTGATCCTGACCGAGAGGTCACTGAAGATAATCACAGCATGTGGGATCATCCAGACCTCTGAGCGTAGCACTGAGTGCAAAGAAAAGAGGACTGGGAACAGAAAGCTGGAGAACACCAACCATTCAAGGGAATGAAAGTTAGCTACCTTGTGATCTGTTAAGTTCCTTGTCAAGGAACTATAATCTTTAGGCAAATAGTAAACACCCATTTGTCGGGAATTCGAGGGAATTCACAGTAGAGAATTCAACTAGATGACATGTAAGCAGGTTTCAACTCTGACAATGAGTCAAAGACTTTCATTCAATGCAGTACTTCTTACAATTTCAGAAATAACTTTATCATCATTACAGAAAAACTAAAATCATACCTATTTTTATTCTTTGGCATTGTTAGTCCAACAATGAAAAAACAATTTGAAGAATGAAAGTTTCTTGTAGTTTGATAATGCTGTTTCCTGACAAAGGAAAGTGTACCTGGTTTACCTGGACAGGAGAGCTCAGGCTCTAGATCTAATTTCTTACCCTATTTTTCCCTCTGGGAGTCCAGTTATATGGTTGGTATAAGAAAGCAGTTTTACCCACACACGTGTTCCTACTTATTCTTCCCTTTCTGCCACCTTCTGCCTGACTGGGGCCATACATCATTTATGGGTGTAAGTCTTAAATGTTTTACTACATTTCAGAAATGTACCCATAATTTTCACTAATATTTAAAGTGTGTTTCTGTTTCCCACTCTGCTCAATTCTAAAAACGAGAAACACAGGTACTATACAATTTTTTTATTAAATCCAGAAGTATTGTATTAAAACAAACGGTCATTTTTGGTGTAACAATACAGCCAGTGTATTTCTAGATAGGATTACTGGCAGTTCAACCTAATCATAAAATATGGCACTGGTCCCACCAAGGGGAACCTGGAACAAGTGTTAGAGGAACTTGACTTCTTTTAACCATATGCACCTTTTCTCCTGTCCCCACCCTATGCCTCTCCAGCAACTCTGTAAGCCTTCTTTTTCTTTTCCTGTTCCAGCCTTTCACTTCCCCTGGTAGTAACCATAAACTTTTATTGCCACTAATGGCACTAAAGCTAACACAGCTGCCAAACCCTGGTCTAGAAATACAATGGATATAGTCCTAATTGGAGACTACAACTAACTTTTTGGTTGTCCTTAGAAAACAACTTAACTATATTCTATTTCAGTGTTCCAATTCACAGGATAGAAAACATAAATGTCTGTTGAAAATAAACCTATGTGAAGAAAGACCCTAGAGAACATACAAAGTTCAGAATCGTGATTTGCAGGTACAGGTTCCTGACTGACCAGAAGAAAAGGTGGGAGGGGAGCAAACTAGAGACAATGTTTGACATCATTGGAAGTTTAGACATGCTAAGTTATTAAAACATAATAAGGAGTAAGTAGAGAAAATAAAAAAAAATCAAGACTAGAATCAGAATTAAAGAACTTCAGCGCTAGATATTATAGTCCTGGGAAAATTTTAAGGGCGCCATAAAACTTTAGGAGAAAGATAAATAATTTTGTTCCTACCACGATCCCCTCCCTCAAGTCAAGTGCTCTGAAAGCGATGCTTTGGTACTGCATTCTCTTTATACAATAATGCTAGTTGCTCTACACATTCATCAAAGAAAAGCTTTTCAGTGGATTTTTTTTCTCTCTGTCTCTCTGGCTACTGTTAGCGTTACCTCCTCTGTTTAATTGCACCAAAAGGAAGCAAGAGACAATTTGTACTTGACGTCAGTAGTGTACTTGCAGGGAGTGGGAAACACAGTACAGGAGCTTCCAGTTGGCTGTAAGAGGCACAGAAACACAAAAGCTCGGAATGCTAAAGCTGGATACAATAAATATTTTTAAAATAGCAAATAAAAAAAAGTTATTTTATAAAGATAAGTTTATCCTATCCAGCCTCACTTCCCAACACTAAAATAATCCAGATTCTCGCGGCTGCCTAAACAGTCTCTTACATCTGTATGCTATAACGTCCTCCTGCTGCTTGTTGGCCTGAAAAACTCCTGCTCACCCTTCAAGTCTGAGCTCAAACACTACCACCTCCTAGGAAGGCTTCTTTGATCCTCCCAAACCAGTGCTCCTTTCCCTTACGCGCTCCTCTCACTGCTCCTTCATTACAGCAGCTATGTGCTGTGTGCTATTATTTCTATACCTGTGAGTGGAGCTCTGTGGTCACCTGCCTGCTTTCTGAGGAAGCACCGTGTCTTTCCATCACTGAATCTCTGGGTACATGACACATACCTCATAGGAATCCACAGAAGAAAAGATCTCCCAAGGTTTCAACACTCATTCATCCAAGTCTCTCCTTTCCAATCCCACCTAGTTTAGAACTTCACTATGTATCTCCTAGATTATTTTAAATAGTCTCTTCATTGGTGTGAGGACAGAGCCAGGAGTGCAGTTTCCAGGCTCTCGGCCTCATGTGGAAAGGTGCTGGCTCAGGTAATAAATGGCCATCAACTGTGATTGGGTGGCCATCGGCTGTGGCTAGTTGGCCATCAGCTGTAACCAGTGAGTCATTGGCCACTAATATAACTGTCATGACTATGCTAGCAACAAATGGGGGCTGCCAAGAAGATGGTGGCTGAGCTAGCAAGAACGGATTGAAGTTAGCACGTAAGGTTGGTTGGCAGAGAAGCGGACGGATGGCAGGTTGCGGATAGTGCAGCTCCTGCTTCCTGTGTCTCCAACCAGCCGCCAGCAAGAGTATAGTGCTATAACTCCCCTATCGATGGTTCCGTGAGTGTTCCTTTTTGGCCTCACCATGTCCTGTGTTCTTATGTGGGGAGAGGGAGCAGAGACCCCATATGCCACCCTGCATGACAACTGGGCTTCCTATTTCTGGGCCCTCTTCCTTTGAATCCATCTGATATACACCACTGCCACTGTAATGTTACTAAAGTACAGCTTTAATTAAATGTACCAGGTTGAGCAGTTGATGATGCAGAGAATGAAAAGCTGAAAAACACCTGTTCCCTAAGCTCAATGGGCTCAAATCCAATAGGGCAGAGAGTGAGAAGTAAATACTTAACATACAATTTATTAGGTGTTATAGAGATATATCCAAATCATGCTAATCCCTCTGCTTGGCATGTCTTTCACTCTAATTGGTCAATTCACTGGTGACTTTATATAGGAAGCTTTCCTAATCTCTAACCAGAAGCAATCTCTCCTTCCTCTGCTCCCACAGTGCCGTTACTCACTTAACACTTTCTGCTTGAATTTGTACCCAATACATTATGTATCTCACTGGATTAAGTCTTTCTAAATGGAAGGGCAATAAATCTTACTCACCTCTGTTTTCAATGGTACCTAATACAGTGCCCTGCAAATAGTTGATAAATGTTGAATTATGATGATTAACCTCCTAAAACATTATAAGTATGTGATTCCTTGAGGATTTGCTAGTATTAAGACTATCAATGGATCAAAAAAAGAATATCAATGGGTCCAATACATTCAATTCAGGACTGAAATTCTTCCACTCTTGCCACAAAAATAGAAAAGGTCTATTTTGTTTGACTAGATAACAGTAGACAGATGGAGACTGTCCTCAGATTTGAAAGTTGTGTCCAAATGAAATGGATCTCTATTGTAAAAACACAACAAAAGGCAGCTCCCTAGTACTATAAACCAGACAACCAGCCCCTGCTGATGAATGCAGAAAAATTATGAAGGACTAACATGGTGTGGTATTTCCATAATGGGGGCAAGTAAATGAGCAAATGCTTACCTAAGTGAAAATATCCACAGCTTCGTAAAAATTAAATTCAATAAAACAAGATACTGGCACAAGAAAATATTTCAAAATGGATCATAAGCTCTCTGATCTCTCAAATAATACAACTTTCCAGAGGTGAATACTTGCAGCTTATCAATTTTTTTACAGTTTACATCCAATTTCCTGCAACAGTGTTACTATAAGATACCTCATTAAATCTTTCCTAGGATCCCCAATTCTTTAATTTCACTTTTGAAATGTTGTCTGTCCTCTTTTCCTCCCTCCACTCCATTCCTTCATCATAATTATTTTATTTAAATGCAACAGTTGTGTGCAGAATGAGGGAGACAGCAACTTAACTATCACTCACTGAATCACAAGAACTGAAGACTTCTAACATTTCATCATTTAAAATGCAGCACTAAAATTCCAACTTCTCAATTTTGGCCAAAAAAAAGCTCACAGCTCAATACTATGAAACCTTTTAAGAAAACAATGTGCTATAATGATATTTATCTGCTCCTAATTGGCTTGAATGAAGTCAGAACATCTGATAATGTCATTTATTTCAGCATTAAAATTGCTAAGGGCAAAAACTGTCTCATCAACTAATTCTGTGGAGTCCTTAGCAAACTGCTGGTAGCAGCTTTTAATCTAAAGATCCAAATTTAAGTTTGCTATTAGGATTAAGTAAGAAAATGTATAAAAATGCTTTATAAAACTCTAAAACACAATACAGATATAAGATGTTACTGCTATCATTCTTACGATAGCTCTCTCCAAGAGCAAGTCCTTTCTATAGGAAATCTGAATAGGGCTGAATTATTTCTGTACACTTTCCCAAGAGAAGTTTTATGTTTGATATGCAAAACTGTAAATAACTCCTAAAAAAACGGAGGGAGAAGAGCAAAGACGGAAAACTCAGGGGAAATTAGGAGGCAAATTAAAGAACAAAGGAGACGGTTTTGTAATAAAATAAAGCAATACAAGAGAAAGCAACCTGGGTCTTAGGGATCAATTTCTAACTCTTTCACTTACTATCTACCTGTGTGACCCTGGTCACTTCCCCTCACTAGGCTCCAGTTTCCTCATTTGTAAGCAGATGATAATGCAGAGAGTCACTGTTGGGATTAAATTAGATAATATTTATACAAAGTACTCAGCACTATGTCTTGTACATAGTAAGTGATAAGTAAATGGTTACTGTTGCTGATAAAATTATTAGACCTACACCTTGATTAGTGACACTCAGGAAGAAAAAGAAGCCAAGAACATGTCAGAGGGGAAGATGATATACAAAGAGCTAAGTTTACATATTACTATTGGGAGACAAAATCTGAGACATGTAGATCACACAAAGCATTTTCATGTTAAATGTCTGAATTACTTACTGTGTCTCCAGGACTGCTGAAGAATCTACAGAACCGTTGCCAAAATCTCCAAGTCATAAAAGCAGAATAGCAATGACTATATGGACGGAGAACAGGATCAAAAAATAAAAATAAAAAAATATATGCTTATTAATGTGTACAGAAGCTTCTGTTTCTAAATTTTCAATTTTATACACAGGATGAAAGCTAGGCCCCATAGCAAAGGTGCAGCAACTCTGCTTGTCAAAAATAGATGGTATTAGCAATTATGCACGGTCATTTAAGTTTCTGCCATCTTGTTCTTTATTCTGGGAGAAGCTGTTGCAATTTATGGTTGATTCTGAGGTGTTAACCATTAGTGACTCCATCATATTCAGGAATTGCAAAAGCAGGAAAAGTGTTCCAAAATTAGAAAGAAGAGGAATGGAATCCTCCTCTGAATCAGATGTAGAGATAGCAAAACCTGTAAAAGGTAAGAAAACAATGGATGCTGCCTGTGCATATGGGATCAGACACTGATATACTGTAATGTGAAAAATCCATACCCATTCAATCAATAAGAATCAGCAACAGACAAGGAAAACAGGAAACCTTCTGCATGTGTGGCCATAGAACCAACATCAGTTTGGGTCGTCAACTGGTCTAGTGTTAATTCAGGGGAAGGCCAGGAGTTTATTGAAGAATTTCAAAGCTGAACATAGTACAAGTGCTACTATCAGAAGCCACAGACAAATTACCAAAGTTTGAGGCCTTTTTGAATTTACACAACACCAATGTGAATGGTCAGCTCACCATATGACCTGTAACCGCTAAGGTCTTCCCCAAGACCTGTGCAGAGATCATCTAAGAGGGAGCCTACCTATCTCAGTGGATTTCCAGTGTAGATAATGAAACGAGTCTACTATGGGAAGAGATGCTCAAAACATTTCTATTAGGAAAGAGGTGAGTGTATATCTGGTTTTCCTTTGCTGGACCAACCAACACTCTTTTTTATTAAGAATAATCTTTTAAAACCAAATCTGAGCTTAGAGGAACATGTTCGAGGTATGATCAAAAAACACAGTGAACGTTTAAATTAAATACATTTATTACAGTAAAAGACATATAGCCATTAATCTCCCTCAAAATACTCCCTCTTGCTTCGAACACCCTTATCCCATTGTTCTTGCCACTTTCTGAAGCAGTTCTGGAAGTCCTCTTTCGTGAGTGTCTTTACTTCATCCTCCATCATGACAACGCTCCATGACACACGTCACTTCTGGTATGGCGATTTCTGTCAAATAAAAACATATGGTGTGTCCTCATCCACCTTATTCACCGGATCTTGCACCATGTGACTTCTGGCTCTTCCCCAAAGTCAAAATGACCATGAAAGGTAAACATTTTGAATCAATTCAGGACATCGAGGCAGCCATGACAGTGCAACTAATGACACTCACGAAGAGGACTTCCAGAACTGCTTCAGAAAGTGGCAAGAATGATGGGATAAGTGTGTTTGAAGTGAGGGGGAGTATTTTGAGGGGGATTAATGGCAATGTGTCTTTTACTGTAATAATTTTTTAAACTTAAACATTCACTATATTTTGTGAACTTGCCTTGTAATTTTTTCATAACAAACCATAGCTGACATACTCATAAGCATCTCCTTGAAATTACGGGGCTTAAGATCCAGAAACTTTTGTCAATGGCGGGGTGGGGAGGGTTGGTAGAGACAAATAATATACCATCACTATTAATTTAAGCTATGTATAAAAAGTCTTTTTTAAAAATGTGTCTTGCCCTTCTATCTTATAATAATATAAATATATGGACTTTAAATTCTGGCTTTAGCTCTGCTACTTTTTCCATTAGGTTTTAAACTCATCAACCATAAATTATACCACTGTGGGGGTTGTCTGGAACCCACTTCACTCAGACAAGGAGAGAACACTTATTATATTCACTCACAGAGACTGCCTCTGGAACTCTATTTTAAAACTTAATACCATCAATCAGGGCACTGACAAAGGCGCTGAAGGGTCTGCATCTCGCATGAAGGGTAAGAACAGGCACTATTCCTACCACTGCCTAGATATGCTTTTTTCCTAATCTTTAAATCCAGTTGAGTTTATTGTGACCCCAATACTTAGATAACCAATAACACGTGAACTATTCCTGAAACTTCATAAATAAAATCAATTGGACCATTCATTCAACAAAGAAGCATTTATTGAGTAGGCCTATGCTAGGCACAGCACATTTCTATAGTACCTTTTATTTCACAATCCCAAAAAGCTTTCAAAGTTGCCCTAACATAAAGTATCAGTGACTGAATTTCTCTGATTTTATATATGTACAACACTGTTCAAAACCCTGATTCAGACATTAAAAATGTATAAATAAAACTAAAAGGGCTGAAACTGGCATTCAATGATTAAATAAATTCCAACTTCCATTTCAATCCAAAAACTACCCAGTGCCAAGTAATTTTTGAAATAACAAGCCAAAATATACAATTCGAACATTCCATTAGGCGAAGGAGTTAATAGAGCTGTAACTTCTTACTTCTAAATCCTTATGGGTATGCTACTAGATAGTAAGTCAAATTTATCAAAAGTTCCACTTAATGGTTACATTTAATTTGCACAAAGAACAACTTCCAAAAGTGAGTTAAATATTTAACATGCTAAAAACAATTTATTTACCTGTGTTTTCATAATTTTGGAGCTCTTTCTAGAAAAGAGCTTTCTGATCCCTAAATTTAGGTGCCAGAAAAATGTATTTTCCCAAACCAATTCTTAGAAACTACAGACTTGAGAAAGACTATCAAGAATGGGAGAGAAAAGAAGGATAATGAGTAAGCGCAGGGATACAAATATAAGCCAGAATGCCTGCGTTGCAATCCTTGTTCTATCACTTTCTAGTTATCTGACCTTGGTACCTCAGTTACCCCATCTGCAAAATAGGAATAACAAAAGTATCTACTCCATATGGCTGTTGTAAGGCTTAAACCCAGGTAAATTAGTACATGTAAGGATTTAGCAGTTTGCTCATTATGATCATCATATGACTAAATCATCCAAACCATCTAGACAAATGCCTTTCCCTACTCAAAGCCTTCCTTAATTGGTATAGTAGAATTTAATCCCTCCCTCCCTGGCTTCTCCACAAAATGCATTGTCTATTACTGGGTATAAGTTATTTGGGTACAATTCCCACCCATTAGATTATATCTCCTTTAAGATAGAGACCACAGGCCACCCGAGTGTATTGGGCAGCAAATACTGTTCATTATTGCCTTTCTCTCTCCCTCAAGATTCTGAACAATACCTTGTTAATTAGCAAACTTATACCTGGAACAGGAAATTTATGTAATCAGTGCACTGAAGTATTGGTCATACCTTGTTAAATATTCTTTTTAGGTTTAAACAAAAAATTTTTGAGGGGAGGGGAAGAGGAAAGAAGGATTCCATTAATATTTTTTAACTACTGACCAAGAATATCTCTTAAAATTAATTTTTTTAAATTTCTTATGCTTTAAAAGCATATTTTCATTATCTCATTAAAAAAAAAAAAACGCATGGTGCTTCTAATATAAAAATACAGTAGCATAATTTCTGCATATGTCAAGTCTAACCTAATCATAACATGCTCATCTGCTGATTTTAATGTAATCCTAGGGATGCTGGATGACAATATGCTTGCTTGATTCACCCTACACTATTTATGTAAAATAAAATCATTTTAACATTACATCAAGATGTGAACCTTTCTGGCTTTGATTTGTGCCCTCTTTTCCCTCTTAAAAAAGTCTCTCTTTCTTTCTGTCTCTGTCTCTGTTTCTGTCTCACGCTTCCAACTTATCCCAGATCACTGAGAAAGCACTTTCTAAAGTGTTATCCAATTTCGCTAACACAATGATATTGCTCTTACTTTGAGAACAGAACTTTTCTGAAAACAAACAGCAGAACCAAGTCCACTGCTTTACCATTTTCTACAAAGCACAATTTTCCTTTGTTTTTATATATCTTACCTTTTGAAATTAATTTTGCAACATAAAAACCGCTGAGAACACCTGTTTCCTTGCACAAATATTCTTAGTCTCGATTCTTTGACTAGGATTCTTTGAATTTAATTCTCAATTTTAAAACAAACTCAACAACAAAAGCCCAAAGAAGAACTGCACCCGTTTAATATGGTTTTCTAATTTTTTCATTCCTCAGTGGTAGGGCTTCTCAAAGGAGTACAAAAACTACACCCAATTTGTTTCTCATTTCTAAATGCATCCCAATCAATTGGTAAACATCAGCCATCTTAACAAGAACAGAAAACTAAGCCAAATGAAACCAAAAATTTTTTTATACATTGTACTTCTTTGGAGATTAGGATTTTTCACATAAAAGTACTTTGATGAACCTATGCAATGAATAAACATCACCATAATTTAACTTCATATTTTAGACTTAATTTCTCTCCCCTCAAAGAATCACAAGAACGGCTAATTCACAAACAATACCTCTCAGCTACTGGGTAGAGCGTATAATAAACTTAATTGTTTTACATATCCTGAGGTATAGAAAAAAGGCCACTCAAACACAAAAAGGTTTCCAGTACCTTATGTACACATATATGATTGAGAAAATGAACTTTTTAAAAAACCTTTACTGGGTAAGCAAAATGGGTTTAGACCCAGCCTTAAAAATAGGGAGACCTGACAAGTTTAAGCCCTCACTCCACCCCCAAAAGATAAGGTCACACTGGTCAATCCCCATCTTACAACCAGCAGGCATAAAATAAAACACTTAAAGTTGTTTCCTCGTATTTTAGCAGTAAGAGCTAATATTCAGGCCTTTTCCGAGCAACTGGCTTCTATCAAAACTTATCACAGGTTACGTGAAACCGACAAGAGCATTGGTTCTGCGTTTTATCAAGTGAAGAACAGAATCACACTTTTGGACAAGCCACTACTACTTCCAGTACCACCAGCTCCCCGCCGCCCACCCCCACCCCCCAGCAATTTCTTTATATATCTTTCCTCCAAACTTACATCCCGAAAAGCGATCCACAAAACAAAAGTAGCATCAGTAAACGGGAGGCCACTGGTTTTGAAAATAAAGTTTGTTCTTCTCCTGTCAACCTGGCAACTTTCTAAAGGTACCCTACTCAATCGGGTTACCTTTCTTATTCCTGTATCCAACGACCACTCGTTTGTCCGCGATAGTAAAGGTGAAAAAAGAGGAGGAGAAAATGATGTCGAAACGAAGGGTCTACGGTTCCAGTGCTAAGGACAGATTTTGAGACCGGCTTTGAAGACTCCGTGGCTTCTGGGAGCTGCTGGGAGGCTTTGCTGGGTCTGAGAAATGTTTAGCAATCTGACGCACCAGTTTTTAGGAATGGTACACAAACAGCCCCCACAATTTAAGAGCCATGCCTAGAATCCTTCCTCTTGGTGACATCGGCTGGAGGGCACGGGACGGGAGAGCAGGGGATACCAGGAGAGGATCCGCGACATTTGTTATTGTTTACCAAGCCCAGCAGGGACCGGGAGCGAGTGCTGAAGGGCCGAGGAGTGGAAGGGGAAAGGAGCAAGGAAGGACAAAGATTCCGCCCCAGGCTCGAAGCTACCTCTTCCGACAAGGGGCCAGTATCACCCCGGGGAACAAGAGGGCCAAGGCCGTCGCCGGAGCTTCACAAGAGACATTTCCAGCCCCGAAATTAGCCCGGCTTTCTCTGGACACCCAAAGCCACACAAGCTCTCCTCCTTCTGCTCGCAGAGTTAGGGCAGGTGCGGCGAGCCCGGCCCCCACTCCCAGCCGCGGCCGCCGAGCGCCGCATCCACGCACTCACCTGCCTCCAGTCGCGCCCGCGGCCGGCTCAGCCTCCGCACGGACCGCAACCGGCCCGGCGCCCGTCCGCTCCCTTCTGCCCGCTCCGCCCTCACCCCGCCCCCGGGAGGTGGGACCCGCGGCTGCGCCGGAATCTCGGAGCGGCCTCACTCAACTCTCGCGATCCCTCCCTCCAAAGCTTCTTGGTGGCTGGGCCGGTTCGACTCGGTCCTGACGTCATACGCACCACAGCCGGAAGTAGCCTTCTGTCGTCAACGACGGCCTCCTGCCCCACCCATCTCTTCCTGGTGAATTTTTGAGTGGCCTTGGAGGAGTTGACTGGAGAGTCATCACTTGCCTCCGTCACCGGCCTCACCTCACTTCTTTTCTACTCATAGCTGGTTCAGGCCTCTCTTGTTTGAGAGTGGCCCATTGTGTTGTTACATTAGTCACATGTCGTGAATGTGGTCAGAGTATTTTTCAATACTTCACAATGCAATGCAAAGAGTGTTCGACATAGGGGCTGAGAGATAAATCTCCACGAACCCACACATTTTGCAGATGAGGAAAATGAAGTCAACGAAGAAGGATTGGCTAAGTTGCTGCGTCAGTAGCTATGAGATCTGGAACCCACCTAGGTTCCTTGACCCTTTTCCATTTTCATTCACCATGGCTCAACTCTAGAGACTTGAGAGGGACTCAGATTTGGAAAAGCCACAAGAAAACTTAGCGGCAAACATGAAAGTTGTGCTCGCGTTATCTTGGAAAGTCTAAAATAACTGCCACTATTGAGCTGCTTTTTCATTAGGATCAGAGAACTATGAGGAAAATCACCCCTCTGCAGTATGTGTGACAAGTGATGACTTTTGGGAAGACGATGCATTTTGAGTTTCAGGAGAAAACTCGTTAAGCGAGCCAAATAATAGAATCGTTCCTCATTGTTGACAAATTTATCTAAACACTGGAGGTTTTATAAAATAGCTTTTACACTACTTAGCTTTTACACTACTGAGGCAATATTCGCAGCTGGTACAGTGCTTGCAGAAAATATAATTCAGAGATGCCAGCCACTAGTTTCATCAAAAGCAGTTGATACATGCAAAAGACTTAGAGAAGAATCATGACATCACGTCTCTCTCTCTTCTACACTCTGCTTTCTCATACATAACTTGGTAGAGGAAAAAACACTAGTCTGGTAATTAGTATATTCTTGGGGAAATCAGTTCTACCTATATCATGTCATTTGGAGGCTCAAATGCCAATTGCCATATACAAGCATAAGGAGGTTTAATTGTGATCAAACATGCTTGGCAGAGTCCTATATACTTCTTTCCCATATATATAAAATAATTCAAGTGGGTAGTATTGAGAACAGTTTATGGAGTGTTCTGTAGCAGATTGATGTCTTCAAATGTGTCACGCTTTTTTCATAGCACTAGAGTAATATGGACTAGGCGAGGGTATCAGATTAGGATAACATGGGGTAGGCTAAAGCTTTGACATCCAGTTTCTAAACTGAGGCCATTCTAAATAATTTCCCCCAGAAGGCTGTTGAAGGTGCCTGAACTAAAATAAATTTAGAGCCATGTGCTCTTTTGGAAATTTGGTGAAATCTATGGACCCTTTTTCAGAAGAGTCTTCTTAAATGCGTAAAATAAACTACCTAGGGTTTCAAAGGAAATTGATTATATTAATATACAGTTCCCAAAATACTAAAAAGTAAATGTGTGATATAGTTATGTAGTAAGCAGCTTCTAAGATGACTCCCAATAATCCTCACCTTCAGGTATTCCTGTCTTATGCAATCCCCTCCACCTGAGTGTGCGCTGGACCTAGTGACTTGGTTCTGAAAAAGAGAATACAGCAAAAGTGACAGGATGTCACTTCCATGATTAAGTTACAAAAGACTGACTTCCATCTTGCTCATCCTTTCTTGCTCTCTCACTTACTCTGACAGAAGCCAGTTGCCATGTTGTGACCTGTCTTATGGCGAGGTTTATGTGGCAGAGAGCTGAGAGGTCTCCAGTCAACAACTACCAAGGAATTAAGGCCAATAACCCGTGAGGAACTGAATCCTGCCAACAACCACATAAGTGCATTTAGAAGCAGATTTTCTCCCAATTGAGCCTTGAAATGACTGTAGTCCAAGTTGATACCTTGATTGCAGCGTGATAAAAGACTCTGAAACAATAGACCCAGCCAAGCCATGCCAGATCCCTGCCCACAGAGACTGTGAAATAATAAATATTTGTTGTTTGAAGCCACTAAGTTTGAAGGTAATTTTTTACATAGCTATAGATAACCAGAAGTTATATATTTGATATTTTTGAGCAGTTAATGAGGGTTTTTTTATTTTGTTTTTTATTGGGGAATATTGGGGAACAGTGCATTTTTCCAGGACCTGTCAGCTCCAAGTCAAGTCGTTCTTTTCAATCTAGTTGTGGAGGGCGCAGCTCACTGGCCCATATGGGAATTGAATCAGCAACCTTGGTGTTATAAGCACTGCACTCTAACCAACTGAGTCAACCAGCCGCCCTATATATTTGATTCCTTATTAATGCATTATATAACAAGATGAAGACCTACAGAAAATTTTCAGTAGTGATGCACATAAACAGTGTTTTGAGATATCTGCAACAATTTTTGTGTGGTAGAAAGTATGTGTGATTTCTATGGGGGGCAAAGACACAGGTTGTTAATAATACTGTAATTTGCTGACTGCTTTCATAATGGAAGAAATGATCATTTTCTATTCGGGTTTAATGAAAAAACTAATAGAAAATGGTCATTTTCTATTAGGGTTTGGTGAAATAATATGTAATATATATATATACATATATACATACATGTATATATGTGTGTATATATATATTTTTTTCATCAAAGTTCACAGATCAGATTAAGAATCATTGCCCTTAATAAGAGATTAGTTGGAGGCCCTTCCAAAACTCTTATTATCAATTCTTTCAGACATTAGAATTAAAGTTCAGGTAATAAGCTCGGGACAATGCTAACTTTATTAACCTATAATTGAATATGAATTTTTATCCCCTATCATTCACTTATACCCTCTTCTTCATATCTATGCTGAATGTAGGCTGGCAAGCTAAAAGTGTAGATCAGAGACAGTGATAGAAATCATGATGAAAACTTTTTCAGCACTCAGAATTCATCTGATTTTTGTTTTCAGTGAAAGTGTAAGCTCCTTGATAGGGATTTTTAGTATTCGTTTCACTCTCCTAGGCCTACCACATAGTAAATAACCAAAAACAATGTCAATGCCAAATGACAGTCATTCATGATAATAGAAAGAAACTATTAATGAAAAGATTTCAGAATGAAACACTTTTTCTTTTGTCAACTACAAATCAAGTGGATTCTCTGCATTTAAGGAACATTTTTGGTGAAATTTACATCCATGAAGAGAGAAAAGGGCCCTGTCAGACCTTTACTGCTTTGATTCCTGTCAAAGAATTTTACAAATTCCTGATACTAACATAGAATACATTGCATAGTGCATAAGTCAGGGGAAGCTAAGTGATGCTGCAGTAACAGACAATCACAGACTATTAGTGGCTTAAAATGTTGAGGATTTATTTACTGTTAATAGTTTATGTCCTTTGCAGATCAGCAATATGGCTTGGTTCATCAGAATCAGTCAGGGTTCCAGGCCAGTGGAGAGGCCGACATCTTGAACATAGCTAATCTTCATGCCAAAATGAAAAGACAGGGGTGCAGGGTCTCAAGTAGAAACTTTTGCTCACAACCCACTGGCCAGAAGCAGTTGCATGGCCCCATACAAATAAAAGGGAGCCATTTTGGGAAGGAGAGAAAACCTGAACTATTTGGCAATAACACTGATGATTACCACATATTGTATATGTGAAAAACACTGTTCAAATGCTAGATATTTCACGGTTCCCTTTCTCTACCTTTTAAAGAAAAACTGATGGTTAAACTCTTCACAAAACTAAACTATAAGACAACTAATATTTTGTGATAATATGTTATATTTGATATGGTTTAGAATATTTAAATGTCAAATTTAAATAAATCAATAAATTTCTGTTTGATGTCTTCAGTCTCCTAAAAATAATGTTTCTTGACGTTAGAAATTCATAGACATTATAATTAAATTTTAAAAAGATTTTTCCTTTTTAAAACTAAAAGTATTTTTTCCTTAAATCACACTGCCTTTCTCATTCCTAATTTTAGGGTTGAGTCCAAAAATTTCATTTTCTTAAGTAAGAGAAAGAATACCCACACACCAAAAGACTGTTCATTAAAACAGTGGAATTCAAATTACAAAAGAAAAAAAAAATGATATTTAATGTAGGTAGCCCAATGAAAGCTAAAATAATTTGGATACAGTCTAAGAAATTATTACAGTCACTTTGTTGTAAAGCATCTATTCATATCCTGTGACAGTGGCACTTAAAATTATTATACCTTTAAAAAGCAATTACTTTCCAATTTTAAAAGGAATTTTAATGATACCATCCCTATTTTTAAGTATAAGTCATATGTATGTATAGTTTTTGGTTTTGGATCTGAACTAGAGTTCCTGCATTTGGTTTTTCCTCTGTAATTTATTAGCCCATTTAATATAGAATACGTATTAAAAACTTGATTTCTTTATAAGTGATGACTCTACTTCAAAGTTTATTTGAATTGTTAATATTAGCTATTCAGAGATGGTGCCAGGTCTCAGAAAATCTATACACTAAGAAGGTTTAGATAAGATTTTATTTTAACACTTCCCATCTTTGAGGGTGGGAATTATTTTCCTTTTCTTATAGCCACCCTATTCAGTGACTCTAAGTGCAGGTCCTACTCCTTCAATTACCTTCTCGTTTTTTCTTTCTTTTCTTCCTTCCTTCCTTCCTTCCTTCCTTCCTTCCTTCCTTCCTTCCTTCCTTCCTTTCTTTCTTTCTTTCTTTCTTTCTTTCTTTCTCTTTTCTACTTTTTATTTTTCAGTGTTCAAAGTCCTGGGACTGGAGGAACAGGCCAGAGGGAGACTATTTCTAAATCATACCCCAGTGGTGGCCCCAAGTGCTAGTAGCGGCTCTGCTGTGGTCTGAGCCTACAGTGAAATTCAGGTGTAGCAGATCTACTTTTCATGGTTTGATATAAATTGCCCACACTCTGAGGTGGAGGGCAGGACAGACCAAGTGGGTAATCAGGGCAGAGGGTCCCTACTGTGTCATATTGTTTAATGGAAGGAGGAACACATTTGGAGTCTACATTTGGATAAGGCCTAATCCTTAGTCTGTGGCCTTGGGAACATTTCTTAAACTCTAAACCTCAATTTACACATCCATAATAGGGAATGTTTAGGAAGTCCTTGTTATAGAGGGTAATTGTTACCAGAATAAAAATATTAAACATCTGAAGAAGGACCAGTATTTTATAGTAAAGGTAGAAAAAAATTATAAGTATTTTACCATAATTTAAATAACTGAGAAAAATTTAGGTTACAATTGCAGCCATGTAATAAGTTAGACTCAGCAAAGTCTGAATCACATTAGAGATTTTTTTTTTTTTAATTGGGGAAGGGGAACAGGACTTTATTGGGGAACAGGGTGTACTTCCAGGACTTTTTTCCAAGTCAAGTTGTTGTCCTTTCAGTCTTAGTTGTGGAGGGCGCAGCTCAGCTCCAGGTCCAGTTGCCGTTTTCTAGTTGCAGGGGGCACAGCCCATCATCTCTTGCGGGAGTCAAACCACAACCTTGTGGTTGAGAGGACGCATTCCAACCAACTAAGCCATACCAGAGCTCAGTGGCAGCTCAGCTCAAGGTGCCATGTTCAATCATAGTTGCAGGGGGCACTGCCCACCATCCCTTGCGGGAGTCAAATCACAACCTTGTGGTTGAGAGGATGCGCTCCAACCAACTGAGCCATCCGGGAGGCAGCTCAGATCAAGGTGCCGTGTTCAATCTTAGTTGCAGGGGGCGGAGCCCACCATCCCTTGTGGGACTCGAGGAGTTGAACCAGCAACCTTGTGGTTGAGAGCCCACTGGCCCATGTGGGAATTGAACCAGCAGCCTTCAGAGTTAGGAGCATGGAGCTCTAACCGCCTGAGCCACCGGGCCGGCCCCACATTAGAGATTTTTTAACATAATATTTCTAACACCATTGTATGATATTATTGATCGATATCGTTCAATTTACACTTGACATTACATCACAATCATATAGAGTTGCTCTTGAAAAAAAATGTTTTCAGAGATCTTTTGATATTCATAGTTTTCTATTTTAAACTATTGTTTATAACAGCTTCCGCGACATTAAAAAAGTTAAAACAATTGAACTTCCTTCTCAATTAATTCTTCCCACTAGAGAATGTCAACTTTAGGGCAAATTCCTAGAAGTGGATCAAAGGGAATGCACATTTCACATTTCCAAATCTAATGTCAAACTATTATACCCTCGGAAGCTGCACTAATTTCCACTGTTACCAACAAGAAGTACAAGAAAATTCCCATTTCCCCACACACTTGTTCACACTATGTCTGTGTTTTTAATCTTGCCAAAGAAAGAAAGAATAAGGCCTTGGCATGATAGTAAAGATAAACCTTAATGTTA
Source organism: Rhinolophus sinicus (assembly GCF_036562045.2). Classification (NCBI taxonomy): domain Eukaryota; kingdom Metazoa; phylum Chordata; class Mammalia; order Chiroptera; family Rhinolophidae; genus Rhinolophus; species Rhinolophus sinicus. The sequence goes on from NC_133752.1 coordinate 162,806,340, forward strand.
AGCAGAAGGGAAGTTTGTGTAGTGACTCATTTTGTAATATATCAATTGGTTAATAATTATTTTCATATTTTGATGACTTTTGCTTCTTTGAACAATCTTATAACAATGGAGATTCAAGGAATGAATACCTGGGTGAGAAGGACACTTTCCCTCCATCTGATAGAGTTGTAAAAACTAAATTAGATAAGTATGTAAAATGACAGCTACTTCATAGTTACACAATCTAAGTTCCTCTTCTTTCTTTCAGCTTTGGGGCAAAGGTTGAGGACAAGACAGTGTAGGGAAGTTGAGGGCAAACCTGTGGCTCCTTTGAACATAGAGAATTCAAGTAGGGTCTGAGGCAGGCAACATATTACTAGTGTTGTTTGTTGTTACATTGACACTTTTCTCTTTGCTGGATGGTTTTATAAATCTAGAGATAGGGATTGTGGAGGAGAAGTTATTGGCTCTGCCTCTCATTCTGCTACACTCTCCAACCTCCCTGGGAGTCAGGTTGTTATTTACAGAGGGTTGGCTTCATGTATTTTATGCTGACTTGGTTTCCTGGAGGAAGTAACCCAAACAGTACTTTCAAAGAATTGATTTTTTTTTTTTTCTGATTAAGCCGTACAGGGCCTTGTGGACAAGGATAAGGAGATTTATCTTCACCTAATAGCAATAAGAAGCTATTGAAGGGTTTTAGGCAGAGGGGTGATATCAAATTTGCATTAAAAAAATACTCTGCCTTTAATGTGGAGAACTACTCTGTGGGGAACCAGAGTGGATATTAGTAGACAATTAGGAGGCTGTTTTATATCTGTAAGTATTAAGTTGTATATTGTAAACTGTCTGGAGCAAGAGTACCTTGGTAAGCAGAAATGAATATCTGATCTACTTGTAGGTATGTCTCACCAGGGCTGAATGATGTAAAGATTATCAGATTATTATAAATCAGACAAATAAAAATTGTATAAAATATCTTACACCATCAAGTAAATTTCTGATTTGGCTTCCCATGTAGATTTTCTTATGGCATAAGAGTATGCCAATTAGCCAATAACAATTTTTGGTTTGCTTGACAATCACATTTCTCATTATAAATTGCTTTGTGTCCTTTTCTGAGTCAGATTACCCTCACTCTGTATTATTTTTTCTGAGTTTGATCATCTCTGACAAAGTTAAACTTCTGGACATGCAAAGCTAAGAATCAAGCTCTGACTATCCTAAGCAATCTAGACAAAGTTTCTTACTAGCATTGTTGTTCTCTGACTACACAGTTCCTATGGTAGAATCATGCTGGAGTGACATTTGTATAAGAGGATTAATATGCATACTACTTTAATAATATTAATATGTTTAAAACTGACCTATTTCAGTGCTTGAAATGCTTCTTAAAAGACTCACTCACATATGTAAAATGGCCCAGTTGTAGGTCAAATTGCTTGGGAAACAGACCTTGAAGCTCTCAGACTAACTGGGGAGTGATCTCTGAAACAACTCAGGTGAGAGAGGAGGTGGCAGGATTAGACAGAGGGAGAAGCTGAACTCAGATGCAGGTGCAACAGACACCTCAGTCTATCTATCAGGTGAGCTCTGGCATTGGGATGGCCCTTTACAGTGGTCCCAACTGACACAAGAGTTCAGGCCTTTGCACCCCAACCTCAACCAGCTGTTGAATGTGGCAGAGACAGCTCACTGGCTGAGGGAATAACAGGAGAGGGACTCAGCTGTGTGTTGTCATAAGCTAATGCTCCCAGCAGCTGTGGACTTGGATTGTGCCTCACAGCATCCATTACCCGCCCACTGAAGGCTTTGTCCTCAGCCTAGGTGTGTTATACTGCATGTACCCATAAAACACTGCTGTTTAAAAATGTTCCATTTTGCCTCCTGATACGATGTGCTCAGGTTACATCACTTCTGTATTACCCTCATGACCCCCAATCTAATCATGAAGAAACATCAGACAAAGAAAAAGTGAGGGATATTATACAAAAATAACTGGCCTCTACTCTTTAAAATGTAAACATCATGAAAACCAGACTGAGCAACTAATATTAAAAGACTGAAGAGATAAGACAGCTAAAGGTAACATTTAATCCCCAATTAGAACTTTGACCAGAACTTTTTAATTATAATTTTCAATAAAAGACATTATTAGGACAATTGGCAAGAATGTGATTAAGATCTGTAAATCAGATAATACAATGTAAATTCTCTGATTTTGGTAATTGTTCTGTAGGTGTGTAAGAGGATATGCTTGTTCCTAAAAAGTACACACAGGAATATGTAAGCATCAGAGGATAAAATGTTTCATTGGAGTGGTACCATTCATTTTTATCAAAAATTCCCAATTTTGCCACAGGAAAAACTACAGTATCTGTCAATGAAGAAGACATTTTCAGTAACATTTTCAGAACATGACTAATTACATCTCACAGAAATACGTTTACATAGAATGCATTCAAGGAGAATAGAGCCTATTTTTTTTACAGGAGCCCCTTCTTATAGCTTTTTACAAAAGCCATTACAAAATGGCTTCATTTATTTCAGACTCCTTTCTATGTATTTTGTTCTTTAGGTCCAAAGGCCCTATTTTATTTACCTTCCCTTTGATATTGTTTTTAAAGAATAATTTGTTGTGAACTATTTCCATATTATATAAATATTGTTAGTGAACCTGCATGGGAATTATAGTATCTAAATAATGGTAAAGCAATCCCTCTGTGTTCAGTCAGTATTTGAATCCTGCTGAGTTTCTCAGAATAAAATAAGAATAATATTGTTATAAACTTTTACAGTTACTTATTGCTTTCATCGAAGGATCCCAAAGCAATTTATAGGCATTAATTAAGCAAATGAAAAGTCCTATGAGCACACTGCATGTTATTCTCATTTTAAAGATAACTCAACCAAAAAGCAATTAAAAGGAAATAGATAAATAAACGGATATAGACAGATATGTGCATATATACATATATATATTCACACATAATGCATAGATTTAAGTTATTGTATGGGATATAACATTAATAGAACTAACAATGTCTACCACATAGACTGAACCCCTATATTTACTTATTTTTATGCCTCTAGTATATACTGGAGGTGCCAAAAAAAGTACATATTTTAAGACATGTTACCTATGTATTACTTTTTGAAGTTGAATTGAATTAATGGCAGCAAAGTGTAGTATGATGTTTGCTCAAAAGATGGCGTTAATCAAATGAATACTAGTATCATTCATTGTATTATAATTTTAATACAGTGTTTTCCTTTCTCAAAATATGTATACATTTTTTGGCACCCTCTGTATATACCAGGGGTGACAAAAAATGTACGCAAAAAAAAAAAAAAAATTAAAAAAAAAAAAAAAATGTACGCAAGTGGACACTTTGGTCAACGTTGCTCAAGCAGCAATTCGCCGTAATCAGAAGTGTCTGGACGCTGACGGTAACCACTTTGAGCACCTCTTGTAATTGCAGAAGTTAAACGTGACTTGTGTTCATCTTTTGATATTGGTATATACTGAGTATTACAATTAATACAGCTTTTTTCCTTTCTTAAAATATATGTACTTTTTTTGGCACCCTCTGTATACATGGTCTAACAATGAAGTTTGGGACCTCATCCTAGAAAAAGTGCTACATACCTCATTGCTGAATATCACTACCGTTACCTTCGAAGTACTCCCCTTGGGAAGCTATGTACCAACACCAGTGCCTAGTCCACCTTCAAAGCAATTTTGGAACTCTTTTTCTGGAATGGCCATCAGAGCTGTCATTGTATTACCCTTCATGTCCTGAATGTCATCAAAATGTCTTCCTTTGAATATTTCCTATATCTTAGGGTAAAGAAAGAAGTCATTGGGGGCCAGATCAGGTGAGTAGGGAGGGTGTTCCAATACAGTGATTTGTTACCTGGCTAAAAACTCCCTCACAGACAGTGCCATGTGAGCTGGTGCATTGTCACGATGCAAAAGCCATGAATTGTTGGCTAAAATTTCAGGTCGTCTAACTTTTTCACGCAGCCTTTCCAGCACTTCCAAAGACTAAACTTGGTTAACTGTCCAGTTGGCACAAATTCATAATGAATAATCCCTCTGACATAAAAAATGTTAGCAACATTGTTGCAACAAAGTTCACCAACTTAATTGTCATACCGTGTGTGTGTGGTTGTGTGTGTGTATGTGTGTGTGTGTGTGTGTGTGTGTGTGTGTGTGAGAGTGTAGGGTGACCAACTCATCCCATTTTGCCTGGAACTTTCTTGGTTAGCACTGAAAATCCTGTGTCCTCAGAACGGCCTCAATATTAGGCAAACCAGAACATTTGGTCACTCTAAATATACCTTCTACTTTTCTTTCAAGGTAAATGAATAAAAATTCACTATGAAAGTCAGAGATCCCTCAGGTTAAGAAATAAATTATAAAGTAGCTTGTGGACCTGTGCACTTAAATTCTCACTTTGTTCTGCAATAAGAATGAAACTTGGGTCAAATATGGACTTTTGCATTCTCTACCAAATATTTTCACTTTATGTTTTTGAAGAAGTGAAAATGTAAAGCGTAGTAAAAAGCAGAATTACATGGTTTTCCTTGCCTCTTATGAGACCAATCTTAAAACGTATAACACTGAGAAACAGAAGTTATTAAAGTTCTAAGGGGCATGAAGCTTCATAATAAAAGCTTCACTAGGAAAAAACGTAAAATGTCAAAAAACACATCAACAGAACTCTCAGAGATGCTGTAAGGAAAAACAGACTTTGGCAAAATAGAAACAGGAAGCATGTTAATGAATGACTTCACAGGGTAACATTAGATCTTTGACCCTTGCATCACCACCACCATCATTGTCGTCGCCATCGTCATCCCTCTATAAATTAGTACTGTATAGATTTTCAAATTATTCATATTTTATATATAAAGAAAGATAAAGGTGACTAAAATGAATGAAACAACCACTTATTATGAATGGCCACGATTAAGTTACCTTTACTTAATTTTTATAACTATTCCTTAAAAATAAAAATGAAATGGAACAGAAAGGAAGCATACTGAGAAGACATCATTCCTTCCTTTATACTCTTTATATCCCGTACATAGTTTATCGTACTATTTGCAACATTCCAAGCACATATAGTGATTATCGATATGTAGTAAGCATTCAATTTTTTAAAGACAAATCGGGAGAAAGAAAAAAATTCAGGCAAGTATAAAATAGTCTACTGAAAATTAGCCCTTCTAGGCACACAAGTACTAACTAAGAAATATGCAAGACTTTGTTCTAGTTGAAGGCAGAGCTATGAGGGCAAATAAATATAATATTATGCCCTCAACCACTAAGCAGATTAAAATTATGTTAGGGAGGTATGATCAAAAGTTTAAAAATGCTTTGTGTTTAATACAATAGTTTAAAGCTCCACATAAATAAAGGTCAAATGAATGATAAGGACAGTAAACTCAGAAGGGACTGCAAGATCACGGTGGCCCAGAGTGCAAAAGGTGAGGCCTTAGATTCACCTTCTCCAGAAACCTCCCCTGATAACCTAAGATAGGGTTAGATATTCCTCTTATGGCATCCCTCCCAGAGTATGAAGCTATTGAAACTGGCGATTTTATTCTCTGTTTCTGCCACTAGGTAAAAATCTTGAAGGTATGAACTCTATTTCATTCACTACTACATCTCCAATAGCTGCCATTATGTCTGACAAATAGAAGGCCAAAAAAAATGGTTTTTGAAAGACTGACTGAGTAAACAAGTGAATAAAAAAGTCATTTTGGGTAAATCTTAAAGGATTTGGAGAAATTAAAGGATGTGACCTTCAGGGACAGGGGGAACAATATGGGCAAAAATGCAGAAACGGGAACAATGTTCATAGAATAGTGATTAGACCAGAAGTTCCAGGAAGATGAATTTAGAATATAAAGTTAAAAATGGGTTTGAACACTGAAGTAGGGATTTCTAACTTGGTGTTCTAGGCAAAAGGAAGGCAATAAAGGTTTGAATTGGGAGATGACAAAATCAAAGAAATTCTTAAGGAGATTAGTGTAGCGTCAGGGAATGGGATGGATTAATTGAATGAGGGAAGAGAAGATAGATCAGTTAGAAGGCCAGGTCAGTGGTCCAAGTCAAAAAGACAAAAACATGGAGGTGGCCTTGAAAAGGTAAAAGCAAAGACAAGAGACATACTTGGCTTGCTTGTGATCCTATCATAGAATAAATACATTCAGGAGAGATTTTGAAGAAACGATTAATAGATCTTAATAGTAGATTGGCTATAGGCAAGGGCAGGGAAAGAAGTAAAGAATTACATTCTTAAGCCTGCATAAATTAGTGAATGATGGATTTGGCTACATATTTTTTAAAAATCCAGAGTAGGAGGATGAATTTGGTTTTGGAATGCTGCTGTGGTAGCTAATCTTGAAGATGGTTCCAAACAATTCCACTACTCTATACACTCAAGAAGCCTCTCCCATCAAGAGGAAGTGCCTATTACCTCTCCCCTTAAATCTGGCTGGGCCTAGACTGCTTTAACCCACAGAAAGCAGGAAGTGATGTTCTGGGCTTCTGAACTCAGGAATTAGGAAGTCTTGGCACCTTCCACATCTTTCTTTTTGAGGCTCTGTTCCATCAGGTAAGAAGTCTAGGATACCATGCTATAGAGAGATAGGCCATGGGGATAAAATGGCACATGGCAAATCATCAAGGCGCCAAATACCCAGCCACAGTTACAGCCCTAGCCACTATCGGACTGCAACTGCAAGAGAGACCCCAAGTGAGACATATAAAACTACCCAGTTTAGAACCTTCCAAGACAACCCATGAAATCATGAGATATACAGGGCATTTTAAGCCACTAAGGTTTGGGATGGTGTGTTACGCAGCAGTGGGTGATTAAAATGAGTGCTTCTGATGTAATCATGGTATATTCAAGTGAAAAAGTACAGTAGCAGAAAATAAAGCTAAGTTGTAGGCTGGAACACAAAAAAGGACTGTGGCCGAAGAGGGAATAGACTGCTGGTCGGAATTCTTCATTATACTCTTGCCGTGGACTAGTAAGTAAGATGGAAAAACCATGATTATTTTTGAAGTTCTGTAAGTGGAACCATTACTCTGTCCTTATTCTCCTCTTCCATCCATTAGGCAGAATGTCAAGCATCCAGGCATTTACCTCCCATCCACAGTGTCCCTGAAGTAGGGTTGCCAGATAAAATACAGGATGCCCAGTTAAATTTGAATTTCAGATACAGTGATTCATTTTTCAGTATACAGGCACACTCATTTTATTGCTTTGGCCAAAATGAGTTGCTTTATTGTGCTTCACAGATACTGTGGGGGGGTTGTTTGTTTGTTTGTTTGTTTACAAGTTGAAGGTTTGTGGCAACCCTGCACCAAGCAAGTCTATCAATGCCATTTTTCCAACAGCATTTGCTCACTTCATGTCTGTCACATTTTGGTAATTCTCACAATAGTCCAAAATTTTTCATTACTATTATATTTGTTATGGTGATCTGTGATCAGTGATCTTTGATGTTACTATTGTAATTGTTTTGGAGTACCATGAACCACACCATAGCAGAGGGCAATTAATTGATAAATGTTGTTTGTGTTCTAACTGCTCCTGGAACCTGCCATTCTCCCATCTCTATCTCTCCCCTCAGGCCTCCCTATTGCCTGAGAGAAAACAATATTGGAATAGGCCAATTAGTAAGCCTACAACGGCCTCTAAGTGTTCAAGTGAAAGGAAGAGTCACTTCTCTCATTTTAAATCAAAAGCTAGAAATGACTAAGCTTAGTGAGGAAGGCATGTCACAAGCTGAGAAAGCTAGGCTTTCTTGTCCCAAACAGCCAAATTGTGAATGAAAAGGAAAAGTTCTTAGAGGAAATTGAAAGTGCTACTCCAGTGAAAACACAAATGATACAAAAGCAAAACAACCTTATTGTATTTCTAAGACATGAATGAGATGCCATGAAAATGGAAAAGTCAAAGAACAAACCTCATTCTTGAAATTTGAAAATACAACTGCCAAAAAAATATTTAAAATCTTGGAAGATAAAACCAGGAAATTTGGCAAAATATAGAATAAAAAGACATTAAATTAGAGAGAGAGAGGGGGAGAGAAACAGAGAGAGAGAGAGAGAGAGAGAGAGAGAGAGAGAGAGAGAGAGAGAAAGTTAAAAAATAAGGAATCATTCCAGAAAGTCCAAACTGGCTATAAAACGTTTCTGAAAGAAAGAACAGCACCATCGTAGAAAAGTTAAATGGAGAAACATGCTATCTACATAGCACAGAAGTCAGACTAGGATGGCAGAACAGGATGAGTGGGTGAAAACATAAAGAAAAAACCCAGATACATCACTGGGAATGTATAAAGATAAAAAATCCTGAAAGCTTCTAAAAAGAAAGTTTACATATCACACACACACACACACACACACACGTCATCATCAAAGGAATATCTCAGACCTCATCAATAGTGGTGCTGTCAGAATCCTGAGAGAAAATGAGTTTCAACCTAGAATTCCATGTCCAGATTAACTATCGATTAGGTCAAAGGCAGAATACAGATATTTTCAGATATGTAAGAATTTGGAAATTTTGCTCACAATGCATCCTTTCTTAGGAAGTTACTCGAATATAGTCTCCAGTAAAATAGAAATAGAGATCCATAAGCCCAAAGAGAGTGCTTGATTCTTGTGTGAGTGCAAAGAATAATGGAAGAGAGTTGAGATGGTGAGAGGGGCCAATTTGCTAGGACAATAAAAGGCTTTGAAAAAGGAGGTACAGGATAGTTCAAAATGGAACTAACTCAAAGAACTCCAAGACAAACAGCCTCCCAATTTGGCCAAGAACCAGACTTGAACCCATAGAGTCTTGGCTCCTGTTTCGCTCTGGCCAGTCCTATCTGTGTCACATTGCCATAAACCAAGATAGACTAGGGAATGAGTTTGGCACAGGCTCATGTTATTTATTACCAGACTAAAAACCCACGTTGTTTCTGGGGCTGTCCTAGTGTCAAATCCCAGGGACCGCTTTCTCCTTTTTACTTTTGTCCAAGGCTCACTGGCTGCTATAGAGGACTTGATCCCAAAGGGTAGCCCCTGAACCAGTTCAGCCTCAAGGGCTTGGGAGGGGCTGTTTGTTCAGCAGGAAACAGCCCACAGAAACTTGACCCGCCTTTGGGAGTGGTTGCCTTGGGAGACCTTTCAGTCCCCTCAGACTGGGGCCTCTGGCTGGCTAAACTCCTCTACTGTTTCCACAAAAAGTGTCTGCATTTGAGTGGAAAGAACATCTGTACAAGTAAGGACTTGCCCCTTTTCAAGATGAGAATTTCTGATTCATACACAATCTTTTTTGGGAGTTGATGAAATCTGAAATGTGGCCATTTAGAGTAAGCTTTTTTTTTAGGCTTTTAGGTTTCACTTTGAGAGAAACATGATATAGAAGGAAACTGTGCTGGCTAAGACAGTCACCATCTGTATTTGTATTTAAAGTATAGTAATCATAAAATGTTAAGGCTGGAATAGACTTTACTTATTAGCTTGGCCCCCTCCTTTCTTCTTAGATAAGAGGACGCTAAGATATGAAAAAGTAACTGAGAGTCACTGCGATTAAACTCAAGTGTATTGACTTCCAGGATAGTAATTAAATTCATCAGACACCATTTGTAACCTGGAGGAGATTGGGGATAGATTCTATGAGGCTTGGTGAAAACACTGTATTTTCTTTGTATGATATATTTATCTACAAAAATAATGTCAAATGTTGTAAAATTTTTAATAGTTCTTAAATGGTTTGAGTTTTTTTAAAAACATAAAGCCATCTATATCACACAGACACCTGTAACTTGTGACATGCCCACTGAGAAATTCTACAAATCAGCTCTTCTTAAGAGTTGGTAAAACTCTGTGAAGTGCAATGTAATTAATGGAAAAAAAGTAGTAGATATCTCCCTTGCAGGCCCACTCCCACCCAAATGGCCAAGCTTAGAAATCTGAGTGTTTGTGAGGGCAAAAGAAATTCGGAAGCTTGGAGCTGGCAATGGCCAGGCCCGGCTAGGCCAGTCTAGCCCAGCATATCCACTGTACAATATGCCCAGGGGTTCTGGATCCAGAGCACACAGGAGCTGGAGACAGAAAGGGAGTATGGGAGGGGACAGGAAAGTTTGGGAGCAAACAGGTAGGAATCAGACAGGTAGGACTGTGTTCAGCTAAGGATCACTCTGGATGGTTCCATCACTCTGGAACCATCTCAGCATGGTTCATCCATGGCCTAGGCTGTAAAGTGTATCCACCCTGAAATACAGAAATACTAATATGAGATCACACTGATAAAATGAGCACATTGTAAAAAACAAAGTGACTGAATGCTTAAGTGTGGAAGTAGGGATGGAGTGGGGAAGATAGTTTGTCAGGGAAGAAAGCAGACTCTCCTTATTAGAGCAGTATCGATGAAAACTAGCCTCTGCTACTCAACACTTTTATCCCTCTCTCACTGACTCATCACTTACACTTTTTTTTTTAATGAACTTTATTTTTTCAGAGCAATGCTGGGTTCACAGCAAAGTTGAGTGGAAATACAGAGAGATCCCATACATTCCCCATTAACATGCCCATGGTACATTTGTTACAATGGATGAACTTACACTGACACATCGTTATTGCCCATATCACTATGTATGTCTATAATTTACACTAGGGATCACTCTTGATGTAGTACATTCTATGGGTTTTGAAAAATGCATGATGATTATAATCCATAATTATAGTATCATTGTCATACAGGGCCTCAGCTCCTGCTGAGAACAAGAACGCAGGATATGGTGAGGCCAAAAGGAGCCATAGATAGGGGAGTCATACCACTATATTCTCGCTGGCGGCTGGGTTGGAGACACAGAAAGCAGGATCCACACGATGCGCAATCCACCATCCGCTTCTCTGCCAACCAACCAACCAACCAACCAACCAACCAACCAACCAACCAACCAACCAACCAACCTCACTTGCTAGCTGCAATCCACCGTGCTAACTGCAATCCTCTCTTGCTAGCTCAGCCACCATCTTCTTGCTAGTCCCCATTTGCTGCTAGCGTAGCCACAGCAGTTATATTAGTGGCCAATGGCTCACTGGTTACAGCTGACGGCCAACTAGCCACAGCTGATGGCCATCCAATCACAGTTGATGGCCATTTACTACCCAAGGGAGCACCTTTCCATGTGAGGGCGAGAGCCTGGAAATTGCACTCCTGGTTCTGTCCCCACAGTCATACAAAACAGTCTCACTGCCTTATAAATCCTCTAGGCTCTGCTTCGTCATCTATCCCTCCCCCTCTAACCCCTAGCAATCCTATCTCTTTACATTTCCAACATGTCATATGGTAGGAATCATACAATACGTATACGTCTCAGATTGGCTTTTTTACATAGCATAGTGCATTTACGTTTTCTCCATATCATTTTGGCTTCATAGATCCTTTCTTTTTAGCAATGAAAACTATGTCATTGTCTGAATGTACCACAGTTTATTTATCCATTCACCTACTGAAGGCCATCCTCAAAATTTTGTTAATTATGAATAAAGCTGCTATAAACAACCATGTGCAGGTTTTTGTGTGAGTTAGGTTCACAGCATAATTGAGTGGAAGTACATGAGTTTTCAGCTCCTTTGGGTAAATACCAAGGAATGTGATTGCTGGATCACATGGTAAGAATATGTTTAGTGTTGTAAGAAACAGCCAAACTATCTTCCAAAGTGGCTGTACCATTTTGCATTCCCACCAGCAACGAGTGGGCGTCCCTGTTATATGGGTAAACTTATTTTTTTAATCAATAAAATGTGTATTTAGAAACAGATTTACTTACTAATTCATTCCCACTAGCTGAAAAACAGGAAATGTTCTAAAAATATTTAACAATTGGTTCCCATTTTTCTGAAGCTGTCTTTTCTCTTAAGTTTTGTCTGTCATTTTATGAACCAGAAATTATTTTGAGAGGTATATGAAAGGGTGAGTAAAACAAACTACTCACTCTCACGAAGCAGCACAAGGTCACATGCTAATTGATTCAGGAGTTTCAGCTGACCTCTAGTGCACATGTTCACCTCAAAAACATCCAAATTAGGTGGGCTGCTAATAGGGACAGTTGTTTGCATTGCAGGGTTTACCTCAGCAAGACTGGAACCAATTTTAGTTCCTTAGCTACATAAGGAATTGATTTTAAAAACCAGAGTAAAGAGGGCACTGGTTTCTAATTCATTCCAGTGAAATGTTGAAGTTGATTTATTTCTGCCAGTGTTATTTTAGCATCCTTTTAAAATCACCCCTCCTCATCTGCCTCCTCCCACTGGCCTACCTCTTTCATCTGGCTCCAAAACCTTGGTTCCACCTAGTCCAATCACATAGTGTCTTTCTAAAATACTCCTCCTTGGTTTACTGTCTTGAAGTTGACAACTTACTCCTGAATAATTTAACCCCTTTCTTGGAACTGCCTCCTCTTAAGACTTCTCTTAACTTTCACTTCAGAGGGTAGAAAGAAAGTAAAAGTGTTAGGGACACGGTGTAATTGGCAAAGGAGTACACTGAGCTTTTTTTCTCCTCCCTGACAGCAAGAGCTTTTACTCACCCTGACATATGGACATAATACAACCCTAGCTTAATCTATATTCGTCATAATCCCTGCCTTTACTCACACTTGAGTGTGATGATTTGACTGGGATCTCTCCTTTAGTCAGGAGGGGATGGGGGCATGGAAAGAAGAGATAAGGCTGATTCATACTGAAATTCTACACTGACCATTGCAGCAATATCAACTATAATTCAATTTAAAATTCCATATTTCACAAATATATTTGGCAATATTGTTCTGGGGATAATTTGGAAATATGCATCAAAACCTTAAGAATATCTATTAGTCAAGAGTCTTGGTGGCCTAAAGATAGAAAGCCAGCTCAAATTATTTTAAGCCAAAGGGGGAATTTATTAGTTCAAGTAACTGGAAAAGTCTAGGGAAGCATCTTACTTCTGGCATGGCTGAAACCAGGAACTCAAATGGTGTCATCAGGAATCCCCCTTCTTTCTTTCTCTCTCTCTCTCTCTCTCTCTCTCTCTCTCTCTCTCTCTCTCTCCTCTCTGCTTTCTTCTGTGTTGGCATCATTGTGTCAAAGAAGGCCCTGTCAGTTCCAATTCTAAATGGTCCTTGGTGCCCATAATTTTAGAAGAAAATCGATGTTTTATTCCAAGTATCATTATCAGATTTAGAAAAATTCCCTCTTATTGGCCCTGCTTGAATCACATTCCCAGTCCTGGACCAGTCACTCTGTTAATCCTGATTAATCCCAGACATGTGACAAAAAAATTCCAGCGGGGGGGGGGCGGGGGGAAGCAACTCCTAAAGGAAATGCATATAAGGCATTGGAGGTCAGTTCTGTCATCTGAAAAAGGAAAGGAATTCTGGGCAGTCAGAGACAAGGGATAGCTATATTCAATGTTTGTCCTGTTCTATGTATTTATCCTTAGGAAATAATCAAGGTTGTGAGACAGTTACAAGGTTATTCATCACAGAATTGTTTAGAATAATGCAAAACCAGAAAGAATTGAAATGTTGAATAAGGATTAGTTGAATAAATTATGGTCCACGCATTCACTGGAAGACTAAGGAGGCTTTGAAAATATGTTGTAGAAGAAATCTTAATGACATGAAAAAATGTTCACGGTATGCTGTTAAGTTTAACAACAGTGTGCAGAGCGCTGCCCCAATTTATACCCATTTTTTCACATGTACACATTTTATCTATATAAAACAATGCGTAAATGTTATGAAAGATTGAAAGAATATATAACGTTGATTATTTCTAATTGGCAAAATTAGGAGTAATTTTAATCATTCTGGTACTTTTCTCTATTTTCTACAGTAAATACGTATTTTCTAAATTTAAAAGCATTATTGAAAAATTTTCAATTCTTCACTACTAATTTAAAACTGATAATGCTATTTTTCTCTGTGAAAGAAGGAAATCAAATGGAGATCCCAATTACTGCTAAACAGCAATCTTTGGTTAGACTTTAAGGAAACTAATTAGGAGAATAAATTTTCACCAGTTTCCCAAGATTAGCTAAGACTCAAATGTATTCTCCATTATGTCACATTTCCACATTTTGAGGCCTTATTTGTATGCACACCACTAAGTCTTTCAGAATTAATCAACCAGCCAGATCCATGCTCAACGCACTCGCCCATACGTCTGCCCAGGGAGAGACTCAGGATATCTTTTCTAAACTTCGTAATTACCCTCGAATGTATCTGGAGAAAGTGAAATGTATTTCTTGCTACTAGAGACAGGGAATTTTTATTGATAACATTAGAAATATTCAGATTAGAGGAACCTACTTCAGCAAAAACAGTGAGCAATAAACATTCTAAATGAACAAACATATGGCTCTGAAATCACTTACTCCATGTTTCAGTTTTCCCTGGAGAACTTTCTTTTTGAATGAGACTTTGATCACCTGAAGAGCCTCTGCAAAATCCAACCTCAGGAGAGAGAATTGAATCATTGGTCTCTCCCCAGTCTACCAACCAAAAATATCAATAAGTCAAATCTTTATAAGTCCAAAGGGAAAATCAAAATTATGCCAGTGACTTTTAGAAAAGCACAAAATTAGAAAGGAGGACAAAAAGCAATAGTCATTTTTATTTATTTCTACCATTACCCATGTCCATCGTTGCATTTGCAAGCTAACCCCATTTCTTTCTGAATTACCCAACACAAGAGGCAGCTTGAAGCCATGGGAAGATGTACTACAAGGTACTCGCTAATGAAGATGACATTTCTGTTTCTTGAGACCCTTCCACCGTGGGACATAGGTTTTGAACTAGAAATCAGAAAATATGAATTGTAGACTTAGCGTACTAAATAACTCCATCTGCAAAGGTGGCAACATGACTTGTCCATCTTACTTCCTTCACAGGGTGTTATGAAAATCAAACGAGACAATTACTTCAATATGATACACAAATATGAATAATAGTAATAACAACAACCACCACCAAGGCTCTCTGCCTGCCAGGTGCTGTTCTACATACACGTACATGTGTACATTTTAACTCATTTGATCTTTGCAACAACCCAATGATTTTATGTGATGTAATTACAGGACCCAGAACACTGAGTCTCTAAATCTCCTGAGGGAAACTCTCCCTGATGTTTGCGTTTTACAGGTGGTCATATTTAAATGCCACAAATATGCTTCTATAGTATTTTCATGTTAATGAATAATAGGAAATGTGTTTAATTATGATCTAGTTGAACACTGAGCTGCTTCTATATCTTTGGGCTTCTGATTATTTTCAAGAAAAGAAGAAAGAAGACACATGAGTAAGGAACACTGTTGAAGAGGGAGGGGACGTCTTTCATCTTTCTCGTAGAACAAAGAGGGAAACTCTGCTACACTTCTGTCCTCTCTCACTTCACCTCTTTCTTGGTTCCTCCTCATAGGGTGACTGAGATGATTGGTTAGAGTTGGGGACATTCATTGGACCAGTTTCACTGGTGGGCTAGACCTGTGTTGAAGGCTAAAGGTCCGTCTTCATGACTGTTGTGTCCTGTGGTTCACTTCTGAGCCCAGGTCCAAAAGACTCTATCGCTTCCCGTCGGAGTGACAAGCACATGTGGGCAGGGCCTGGAGACCATATTTTTAAAAGAGGCTTGTGGTCCTTGCCTTTTGTCTGCTGTTTGGGCAAGAAGACTCAGGGTCTGTTCAGAAGGTCCTGCCTGTGTTCATAGCAGCATGCCTGAATACGTAGACACCAAGATTTACTAATCAGTGTGCAAAGGAGGAAACTATAGCGCAGCCAGACTCAAACGTCTGCCTCTAACTCTGCAGATGATCACAGCCTTGCATTTGTGGGGATGCGTGGCTATCGCCTGGATTAAGAGAAGGGTACGTATCATTTTCATTTGCCTAGTGATCTTTTCATATGTGTTCCTAGAAGAGAAGAGGGTTGGTGGCACCCTAAGGCTCTAAAAGAAATCCAAACTGTAACTTGAGAAATTTTATTTCCTCTGCTAGATGGAACCATACATTCTTCTGTGTCTGCAGGTTGTGGCATAGGAGTTGACCCAGAGTCATGGCTTAAAAGACTGCTTGTTGGATGAATTAATACAGCACATTTTAAAAAAGAAAAGAAAAGAAAAAAGTACAGTTTGAAGGAAAATTTGGAAAGGAGAACAGGCTTCCAGAAAGATGAGAAGGGAAACTTAGCTTAGACTGAGCAAGGAAGGATATAGACTTTCGCAGAGCCAAGCCAAGGCACCTAGAACTGAAAAAAATACTGGACTTGGGAGCTAACAGAAGCATCCACACTGAAAGGCTGCAGTTGGAACAGAAGAGCAAAAGTTCTCAGGTAGGAGCAGAAATGAAAATGAGCTGTCGACGGATGAGATGCATCTGTCATCAGCTCCCCACAGATATGTCTTGGAACGTCCACTATCAGACTCTCAGCGGTGAAAACATCTTCAGAAGGTCATCAAGATATCTGTCAGTACCATGTATTCCGCATGTCAAAGGGGGGCAAACTAGCATATGTAGTTTAAACTTCTTAAAAACAGATGAAAGGTGTAAAAGAGATAATATGGGCAGTCTCCTACTTTAAAAAAATGTTATCATTTAACAAATTAACTAAATCTTTATCTAAATAACACATGTGCAGTTAAAACAATCAAATACTGAAAAATAAATTAAGTAAATCATCATCAAAATAGTGCATGTGTACTTAAAACAATCAAATACTGAAAAAAGGCCTCAAATGAAAAACAGTAGTTTCTGCTTCATCATTTACGAATCCCCAGTACATCTCATAACAGGAAACTCTTCATTTTTTTAATCTATTTCTTTTGGCATATTTCTAAATAATATGCTAATATGGCTATTTCTTGACTTACTGATTTTAGACATCTATTGATTTCTTTTTATGGAGGATAAAGCTCTAACTCTACTTTCCTTATTTTCATTCACTCAATAGTTAGGTCACAATCTGGGGGTAAATCAATAGCATTATTATTTCTGTAATCATCGTTTACTATTGAGATAAGTATTATTGTTATAATTTTTGGTTTTACAACTTTTTATTTTTCCTCGAGCTAACCACTGCTTCATGTTTTCATTTGCTGAATTTCCAATGGTCAAAACCCTTAATTTTTTCTATCAATCTGCTGTACTCATTGCAATGGTTATTTTCCAAATGCCAGACACATCAGTCATTTGATCAAATCCATTTTTCCCTGGCGTCCTCCACTCTGGTCACCTATCCCCCTGCTCCAGTCTTGACTGGTCTTTAGGCACAGGCTGCCACCCAGGAACTTTATTTTCTCCTTTTCTTATGTTGGATCCTCCGTTTCCTAGATCTCACTTCTCAATTGTATTAAGTTAATGGCTTTACACCTTTTACAAGTATCAGCACTTTTATTTTTTTGTTTTCTACTCACTTTTGTCAAATAATAAGGACAAGGTGCAAATAAAATATTCTAAAAGTTACCTAAACTACTGTGTAACACAAATAACCGTGACATTAAATCAGCAGGCAACACCACCATGGAAATCCTTCATTCCTCAGATATATTTAGTGTACGAAAGGCAAAGTGTTACAGAGTAATGTCTAAAAGGTATTGTGCAGGTTGTATTAAGGTATCTGCGAGCTCCAGGGAAACTACTCATTTGGTGCCGCTTCAAACCAATATCTTAAAGCTATTTTCTGTACTTTTTTTCTCCCCTGAAATTGAAGGGATAAACTGATTTTCTGCAAATTGAAATTGCACGCTTTTTTCTTCATGTCGCTAACCCTTATGCCCGGCGTATACTCATTCTCTTAAGTTGCCCTAAAACAAAACTCCATTTAACAATGTTAGCAATTCAAGTAGATTTTTTTCTGAAAATTCCACTGGGGAATGGTGCACAGCTTTTCACAAAAACAAACAAAGGAAAGAAGAAAGGAAGGGAGTCCATTAACTATTTCTCTTTTTCAAATCTCTATATTTGGCCTTATAACCACTCTTTCTCCCTCCAGCGTTAAGCCTTCCTAACCGCTATCCCTGCCTTCTTGGATGTCTCCCCTCCTTCCTCCCAAACTCCCTCTTATGCCAAACACTTTAGCTCTGCCCCAGCCTCCTGTTCCAAACTTGTACGACAACCATGTGTTACTACTTCTTCTTCGCCTCCACTATGCTGAAGGCTCTTAGATTTATCCTCTAGTTAATTGGGATCCATTTTCCTTAGAAGTCAGTGAAAGAGTATTAATAATAAATAAATTTTCCTCTTACATGTTCAAATTCAAACTAATGGATTTATTATATGCACTAAAGTAAGAGTTGGACTAATTTCAATTTCTCTGCTTTTATAAGGAGATACATTTAAAAAGAGATTTACTAGCACCAAATTCCCAGTGTTTTTCGAGTATGTTTTGTGCCACTTACCGATTCATCTCTGGGTAGCTGGTCGCCTAGCCCCACATTGAGAGTAGCTTAGGTGAAATGGCAACAGTAAAATCAAGGACTACCATGGAGTCTTCCAGAGGAAGGCAAATTAAAAAGAGCAAGGGGGTGGGATTGTGGTGTAGAAGACAACACAGCATCCAGTGTTTGGTTTTCTGGACTGTGAAAGAGAGCTGTTGGGCTTTCAGGCCAGAGAAGTGGGCAGAGATTAGATTATGGAGAGTCTTGAGGCCAAACTGAAGAGCTTTCGGCTTCAAGCAATGGAGGCTTTTTACTTTTTTCAACTTGACCAGTGGGAATCTTGACCATGGCCTGGCAACAAAGAAGTCAAAGGATGGCTCAGAAATTGTCCTTGTCTCAGCCTGGCCCATTTCAGGTTGGTGAGCATGAGGCGTGTGATACTGTACTACTCAGGTGGGCTCAGGCACAGGGCATGTGGCGTTCCTGCAACAGAGGGCCAGCAGAGAAAGAGTAAGCCAGGAAAGATGGAGGCTCGCTTCCTCGGTCTGGACAGAGGCCAGGGAAAGCCTTGGCTAAAGAAAAGCGTAGTCGGGTGGTCTGAAGTACAATGTCCAAAGGGCATACCCAGCTCAGATATGACGACCTCATGAGCAGAGACTGAGCCAGTATAACTTGGAAGTCAGGTGGGACCCTGGTCAATTACAGGTATTACCCCTGATACGGCTGTTCATTTTCTTACATGGCTCCTCCTGCCTACAATCCATTTTCCTTTCTGAGGTGAGCAGATCCTATACCTTCTGACTTTTCTAAGCCAGAAATATTTGGTCTTAATTTACAACCCATTTTACGTCATGTTCTGGTTATTTGCTTACAGATTTCCTCGACTGTACTGGACTTTGGACCATGTGTTTTGTATTTTTATAATCTCTTCACAATGTACAACATAGTGCTAGTAGGTTCTTTTTATTAGTTATAAGCTTTCTCCTTTTTTTTAGTTCAGGTGTCTGCAAATTATAGCCTGTGAGTTAAATCCAGCCATCTACCTGTTTTTGTAAATAAAGTTTTATTGGGACACATCTATGTTCATCATTTATCAAGCCTGCAGCTGCTTTTACTCTAAAATGGCAGTGTTGAGTAGTGACAAGAGAGATCTTACAGCCGGTAAAGCCAGAAATAATTATTATCTGGCCCTTTACAAAAAAGGCTTGCCAACCCTTGTTCATTTTTAGAAAGAAAAGCGATTCGCCCCTTGGACTTAATCCATCAAACCACTCACTGCCTTCCCTCTAACCTTATAAAATTTGCAAGCATTGGAATTATGAAGTATTTTGAGAAATATTCATCATAAAATAGAATCTCAGTTCAGGAAGTGTCAGGTATCGTTAAGGGGCCTGTAGTAAGCTCAGCTACAACCAAAGAAGTGTCTACAACCTTGTCATAAATAGTTACCACTGAAAAATAATAAGCTCACATTTTATACTTGTACATAATTTTCTCTGAGCTTGGATAATATGAATCTACCATTTGTGTTCCACCCCAGCTGGAATGAGTCTCTCTTCCCTCAGTGCTTCTAGAGTACTTCATGCTCTCTCTCCATTAAAGCATCTATTTCAATTGACCTAGTGTTCATTTCTTTTCACAAGTGAACTTGCAGACTAGGTTTATGAACATCCTGCGGTAAGAAACTCTTTTGTCCAACTCTGTAGCCTCCATAGGGTTTTCCCAAAGTAGGTGTTCATAAATGGTGAGTGAACAAATGTCATTAATGCAAGTGTGACAAATAGGTTTTACAAAAACATTGCTCTTATGAAACCATAGCAGAGATTCTCCATAGTGTGCTTCACACATATATTTTTTATCCTGTTTATTCTGCTTATATCCCTGTTTAATTTGTTCATACATGTGTATAGAAAGGAAGTCACCTCAAGAATGCCTACTATACAGTAACGCTCTATTGTTTAAAACAAAATAATTCTCTTAAAAAGTAAATGCCTTGTCTGGGGTCAAGCAATTGTCTCAGGAAATTAGCATTATTGTGAACCGGAAAGCCCTTCTAGACTTTGTTTCCTTAACTACTCACTTCACTGTTACACTTTATCGGGAACTGAACCCTATTTAGCAATTCAAGCGAAAAACAGATGATCCAATAGACCTCTGGTTTTCATCTATGTGAAGTAATATTCATAGTCCAGGCCCAGTGAAGTCTAACTGGAAAAACAAAGCGTTCCTAAGGTACTTAATTTGACGTTGTGTAAGTAAAGCTCTTGTTTGCAAGGTGATAGAAACATGGCTTGATAATTCAAGGCTAAGAGAAGGGAAAGGGGGCAGGGGTTGCTGGTTCAGAAAATCCAAGAAAGAGATGAATAACCAAATGACGGGGAAAACTAGGATGCAGCTGAGCCTCTGAAATAATGGGAAGCAGGAACTGGAAAGCTGCCAGAGCTCTTTCTCCATTTGGAATCTCTGCTTCTCTAACAGGCTACCCTTGTTCTGTGTGGATCAATCTTCTCTACCAGGAGGACACCTAACCATACACGACTCCTTTTTTTTTTCCTTTTTTCTTTTTTTAAATCGTACTTTTTTCTTTTTTCCTAGAGAAAGACAGTCTCTCTTTTTTTAACTAGAAAAATCCCAGGAATAACCTTTGGGCCCAGGTTGGATCACACCCAAGAAGAGATAAATCTTATAAGGAAATGATACTCCTGACATAGACTTGGGGATAAAAGAGGGGGATGGAGGATGGAGTAGAGACAGTTCCTAGGGGAAAGGAGCAGGGAGGGTATTGGGTTAACAGTTCCATAGATGTTGTCCTATTTACTAACAAATTCCTAAACTTCTGGAAAGACAAAAAAGAGCTAGTGAAGAGCCTTATGCAGTATATTTCACCTCAGAGAACAGACTTGCATCAAAGTAGCTCAGGTACCCCTCAGCTAAAGGCAAGGAGAGGTAAAATGTTCACATACATTTGAAATACAGTCAATGACAATAGGCTTCCCATTGGAGGTCACTGAGAAAAACAGACAAGAAGCTCTTAAACTGTGTAACACCTGAAATGGACCCTTCCAGTAAATACTGTGTGGGGTGGGGTGGGGTTGGGGGAGGTGTCTGGTCTGTTCTCCTAATGCAAAACCTAAAGTTCTGTACTAACTTATGTTTTCTCCAAGTCCCGCCCCAGCTAAGACATACAGTGCCTTCGTGCACATTAGAAAGGCACGCCTTCCTCCAGGTGGACCAGCACCCACCCAGCTCCCTAGCTCCATGCCAGGACTCCCGGTGGTGAGCATTGAATTCCAGCCTCCACTGACTCCTAAGCCAGGCACCCTTGTGCAGGGTGCAAACTGCACAGGCATCTGTGGGTAGGCAGGCTATCCCTTCTCCAAAAGCAAGGATTTCCAACATCGTACAAGTGAGACTCAGGTAATAGCTTTGGCTAGGTGATAGGAGACAATAGCGGGGATGGTAACAATGGCTGCATTCAAAGGAATCTAGGGACAGACAACCCGCCTCCAGGATTGGAGCCAGAGGGACATCTCTGGGAGGGGAGCAACCAATGGCAAACTCTGGGCGCTGAAGAACAGCAGAAGCAGCACTAGCTTCCGAGGCTCCTGCAATGATTCAAGGAGCAAGACTGCGAGGTCCAAGCTTGTTTCTCTCAATTAAAAGCAGGGCTGTTTTTCGTTTCAAATCAGGAATGCGTGAAGCAGAACGCCTTGAGATGAAGCTTTCTTGTCTCTTTTCTTTTTGTCTTTGAAACAGTAAAAATAAGTCCCTTTTGAAGGGGATGGTTGTATCAGTATTGAAGGAAGCTACCCTTAGAAAAAAGTAATGTGAAGTTATCGGAATGCCAGTTTTATAAGGTTGTATTCCAACTCATACATAGGGTAGCCGCTCTTAGAAGAGAAGGTATACCCCCATTGTCTCAAAAGAGTGAGAAGTCAGTCCAATTGGGGTGGGTGCCCCCAAAAAAGGTAATGGCACCCTGACGCAGGAATAGAGGGAGGGAAAATGATGGTGGTCAGGGTCTGGGGCACCAGAATCTGGGTGTGCCTTCTAACACCAGTTGGAGATCAGCATTCTCCCTGCAGGGCCTGATCGCCCTGGGTGATTAGATACAGTTCTGCTGCCAGGGGTCCTCGTGCCAGCACCAACAGCAATGGCCAGGATAGAGGAGCCATCATCCCGGTGCTGCAGTCCAGGAAATAAATGCCCAGGCAGCCTGCCGCTGTGCTGTGAGAGCCCTGTTTATTTTTCTGCTTCGAAGGAGCCACCCATGAATGTTCCAGTCACTCCGTGAGTCACACTCTTGTTCCCCAAGAGCTGTTGAAACGCTGCATCCATTCCACCCTCTGCATCCATCCCACCCTCTCCCCCTTCTTCCTGCACTCTGTCTGACACACGGCTCACCCATTCCCCTGGCTGTGTATGAATTAGGGGCTGGGCTGGGTCACCTTCTCTGACACTACAATTGAGCTCCAGGTTTGCAGACCGCAGGGAAGTGGAAAAGAACTGGGTACTAGTTATGTGAATATGTGACAAAAAGCGACATTTAAGTCACTGAAGAAAAGAATGGATTATTCAAAAATGTGAAAATTGACTAGTAATTAGGGGAGGAAATATTAGATAATTACCTGATTGCATGTAAATAAATTGCAGACAGGCCAAAGATTTAATGTAAACATGTTTAAACATTTAAAAAAAAAAAAAACCCCACGGGAAAAAATGTCAAACAAATAATGTTGAGTACAAACAACTGAAAAGTTCTGTGTGGCAAAAAAAATCACATGTAAGGTTGAAAAACAAATGAC
This sequence comes from Rhinolophus sinicus, assembly GCF_036562045.2. Classification (NCBI taxonomy): domain Eukaryota; kingdom Metazoa; phylum Chordata; class Mammalia; order Chiroptera; family Rhinolophidae; genus Rhinolophus; species Rhinolophus sinicus. Next base: position 162,829,563 of record NC_133752.1, read on the forward strand.
AAACTGAGGAAAATATTAACAATAATGCAAGACAAAGGGTAAATAGCCATGATATTAAAAGAGCTTGTATAAATCAAGAAAAATAAAAACTCCAATAGCAAAAAAAAAAAATGGGCAAAAGTGACAAACAGGTAATTAAAATGTAAATGGTCAATAGATATATGAAAAAATATTTAACTACACTAATATTGCAAGAGGCAAATTAAACTAATGAAATGATTTTCACCTGTCAGACTGGCAAAGATTGTAAAAAAAATTCAAATAGTGACAAGGTTGGGAGAAGTATGTGTTTCGTGTTTTTTCTGGGAGCACTGTAAAATAGGACTTTTCCAGAGGATAATCTGACAAGAAGTACATACTCTTTGTTGCAACAATTCTACCTGGAGGACTTTACTTCAAGTAGATAATACACAGATTTGAAAATATGTATTTACACTTTGTTTATAATTTTGAAAAATAGGGAACAATGTCCTTCAGTAGGGGCTGCTTAAGTAAATGTGTTACAGCATCCATGGAATACTATTCAGCCCTTAACAAGAATACAGTGGTACCTCGGTTTTCTAATGTCTCTGTTGACAAACATTTCGGTTTAAGAACACCATAAATTTTATGGATCTATGGTATCATTAGATAATAAAACTCATGCTAATTTTTCAGTTTTAGGGGTTGATTTTAAAGGTCTGCAATGGAGTAATCTATTTTGCATTACTTTCTATGGGGAGATCGGGCCTTGGTTTTCGAATGTTTCAGAACTCGAAGGGTCTTCTGGAAAGGACTATGTTTCAAAACCGAGGTACCACTGTATGTAAATCTATATTGACACAGAAAGATTGCTTCAATTATTGATTCTTTGCAGCCCAGCCATTCAATTGGATCTTGCCTTCTCAGCAATGTTTAACTCTGCAGATTATTTTCTTCCCTGGGCTTCCATAGATATCTAATTCTTTTAGTTTTCTTCCTTTCTCTCTGGTTACATCCCCTCAGTGTCTTTATTTACCTCTTAAATGATGCTGTTTTCAGCTGTCCAACATTCTCCACCAGTGGTCTTCCATACTTCTAATTACCATGCCAAGGTGGATGAGTCCTAGACCTGCAGAAATAGCCCAGATTTCTCTGCTGAACTTCAGACCTCAATATGCATTTGCTTAACACAGATACTCAATATTGTCAGTTTGGCCAAGTCATTAAATTTCCCTTAACCGGTGGCTCAGGTGGTTGGAGGGCTGGGCTCCTAATGCCTAGGTTACTGGTTTGATTCCCACATGGGCCAGTGAGCTGTGCCGTCTACAGCTAAGGTTGTGAACAACGGTTCTCCCTGGAGTTGGGCTGCCGTGAGTAGCTGGAGCTCGGCATGAGCTGCCACCCACTGCCATGCGCTGCATGAGTGGCGAGAGCTGCCGTGAGCAGCTGATGACTGGCGACTGACTGCCTCAAGCTGGGGGGAGCGCAAGGCTCATAACACCAGCATGGGCCAGGGAGCTGTGTCCTACACAACTAGACTGAGAAACAACGGCTTGAACCGGAGTGGGGGAAGAGGGAGGCAGAAGAAGGGAAAAAGAAAAAAAAAATTCCCTTAACCTATGTTGAAGAAGAGATGTTGGCAGATGCAGGAAGAGGCAGAGTGGTGAGGCTTATCTCACAGTAATTCCAATAATCACAGCCCTTATCTGTAGCATAGAGGAAGGGCTTTCTCAATCCAGTACCTTTTTTGGGAATATCCCACATCACACCACATGGCCAGTTACTCACTCCACCCATCTGATGCCTGCCCAGCTCTGCCTCCCATCACTGGCACATCCTGTGCTTGCTGGAAAAACCAGGGAGACCATCCCAACCTCAGCTTGTCTGCTCCTCAGCTAGAGTGCAAGGCGACATTTGTCTCAAGGCTCAAGGAAAGCAGTCAATCCTAGGGCATAATTTCAAAATTCTGCTTAATTGTAATTGTTCTTGATAGGTAGGTAATGGTTCTCTTTGCTCCCTAATTACTATAGGCAGTAGGAAAACTCTGAGACTGGGAAGAAAGGGAAAACAGAAGAAAATAGCTGAAGAAAGTTTATAGATAATTATATTAATACATACATCCATGGTTATATGTACCTCGGCTAGAGTGTGTGTGAGTGTGTGTGTGTGTTTACCACCAAGTTACGATTCCTATTAGAAGGAGAACTAAGGGCGTATTTATCTAACAGTGATTCATATTATTATTATAATAGGTTTTAATCAGAGCACAAGCAAATTTCCGTTGCCTTAAATAGTATGGTTAAAGTCTCTGAAATGAGAAATCTTAGCTTGGAATCTTTGTGTCAGCAGTGAGCAATTTGTGTTGTCTAGTCTGCAAGTCTCAAAGAGCAATTATTTGATTTCCAAACCTTAAGCTCATTTATCCATTGTAGTTTATAAACTTGATGCCACAGTTTGTGAGCTGATGTCATGCTTCCAGCAGGGTGGTTTGGAAATGATCCATATGGGATTCATTTTCAATGGAAGAAGTGAGAGGTGTGGAATTGAAGCAATACCTGGGCCTCTTCATCTGGGGGAAATTTGGGCATTTGGAAGTACAGTGTGTCTCACCTCAGAGTTTGATTTTAAAGCTCTATGTTTGCAGAAAGCACACAGAATGGACATGTTTAGGACAGGACTCTTGTTTTGTTCACTGGTAGATCTTCAGTGCTCAGAATAGTGCCTGGTGCATGGCAGGATCTCAGAAAATTTTTGTTGAGTAAATTGTTAATACTGACACTGTGCAAAGGAGAAAGAAAAAAATTAATATGTATTCAATTGTCAAGAAACCCCACGGCACTCTGGGTAACAACATCACAACTCAGACTTAGTCACAAAGCCTACTGGGTCACAGCAAAATGTAATAGAGGGGAAGGAGAAACCAAGAGTCAGAAGAATAAGGACAGAGGGGACAACCAAACCAGCTCTAGAAACTATACATGGTCCAGGACCAGCTTGCATTGGGTTTGGGCAGGTTGGTCTAATCTGGAGGACGGGGCATCACAGTGGAAGTCCCAGGGACAGGATAGAATCAAAGTCAGATGGATGGAGAGCAGTCCAGTCCTAGCAAAACCCATTCAGTGGCTAAAAATACAAGAGAAAGGATCTGGTCTTATAGGGGAGAGACCTGGCAAGAATTAAACAGGGTGAAAGAATCCAAATACCTGCAAAGTACTGGAGTGCAAACAATGGAATCAAAGCCCACACTTACTGGGCTAATAAAGTAGATGACTAGGGAAGGCTGTAACCTGGTAGGTCCACCTGGATGTTCCAGGCACCCAGCTTTCTAGGTCATCCTTCTAATGATTCATTAACTGATGGGCAAGGGTTCATATAGACAGGGCTAAGCCTACAGGTAAAGGGAATCAGATCAGCTCCCTCATTGTGTGCTGCCATGGTGTCTTTAATATGCTTTGGGTTAACACTCATCACACTTGCAATTATTTCAACAACTTTTGTTCCTTGGTGGTGCAAGGGACTATTTTTATATTGATTACCACTATATTCCCAACACCAATACTTGGCACATAGTAGGCATACAGTATGAAGAAGAAAGAACGAACCAGGGCCTCCCTATAAAGAGGCTTGAGAAAGCAGACTCTGTAACTGACCAGACTTATATTCCAACCGTATTTCTCACTCTTACTACCTCTTATTTCCTTGAAATGGCCAGGACCAGCATAGCGGAGATGGAAGGAAGACCAGAGTCATGACCTACCTTGAAGAGCAAAGCTCAACATGGCAGCTCTGCCATGCTGTCACTTTTGTTCATGAGCAGCACCAGATTTTCTGTTGCAATTATACATTTGTCTATTTGAATAGTGTATTGTCTTCTATATTAAAGAAATCAAGTAAAACAGTATGAGTTCCAAGGAGAGGAAAAGTGAAGAATCAAGAAAGAGAAAAAGGAAAAGAAGAAAAGTGAAACATCCCATTACCAGTTGTGCCAGGACTGGATTTGGGTGTTAATTGCCCCACCTCTCAGTTATTGCCCCCATCCTGCCTTTTCCTGACTTCCACTCTCCACCAGCTGCAGCTGTGATGAACCACCACCTCAGGAGAGCCATCCTAGTGACAGGGAGTCCTGCCCACCACATGCCAGCACAATAGCTGATCTCCTGGCTTCCACACCACATACATTAAAGTTCTGTTGTGGTTGCTAACATTTTACAGCTTTTTTCCTTGTAGTCTGAGCATCCGAATCAGTGAGTCCGAGCTGGAAGGTCTTACACTCTAGAGTAGCTCTGAAGCCAAAGTTAATACACAACTGAAAGAAGGGTGGATGGTAGGAAAGAAAGACTCTCTGTGTGTATTTTTAAACTAATAGGAAAAACATTATAAATAGAATCCTGACAGGACAAAATCCCATCCAACAGGAAATTGTAAAACAGTTCTAAGAAATACCAAAGAACGTAAACCGCCTACAGAAAAACCAAGGAATGACATCATTGACTCTAAAAAGACTTGGTATCTGGAAACACACACATACACTGGCCAATAAGCAAACAGATCATGGGAGCACATCCGGAATGTGGGATTCTTTGCCCCATGTTTTTAAATCAAGTAAAAATAAAGGATTTCAAGCAAAATCCTAAAAGGATTTGGGGGGAGGGAGGGGGGAGGAAGGGCTTGGAATTAGCAGAAGAAATGTCCAGAAAGAGAGGCTCTAGTATATACAGAAAGGGCAAAGGATTGTCAGTATCCCATTCAGAAGTATTAGTCTCTTAGAAAGGAGGGGATTTTACTTTTTCTCCTAACACCTTCTTCTGATAAAGTTAGTGTTCAGTGGGGTCCAAGGGGGAAGTAAAGCAGTTAGAACTTCCAGCAAGGTCCACGGAGTGAGACAAGTCATCTTGGAGTCAAGCCCTGGGCTCTGTTACCAGTTTACTTTTCTAGGAAGTAGAACGCTAGTTAGAGGCTCAGGCATAGAGCAGGACAGACAAGGCACCAGTGGGTTGAAATACATTTTAAGAACTTCATCAATACAGCAATTACCCTCATGACACTTTTTATTGGTTTGGGGTCATGCTTTCTTTTTGAATTACAAAGCTAATCTAATACAGAAATCTCTAACTATTGTTTAAAGGAGATATGAACACACTCCCCTTAAGGTTACACAGTATAAATGCAAAATACAGTTTATTGGGGGGAATCTTACAAGCACAGAAACAGCAGAGCTCACACAATCCCGAGTATCTTCCCCCAGGAAAGCAAGCTTAGGCTGAGACTACACAGATCTATGCGAAGAGCCTGCTGTACAACGTTCTGCATACTTTCAGAGAAAGGCGATTGTGTAACGATGGAAACCTCTAGATCAAGCTGTTAGAAAGGGAAGCTGTCCCTCATCTCTAAGAAAAAAATAATAATAGTATCTATCTCATAAAACTAATAGGAAAATTAAGATAATTAATACTGATAAAATATGTAGGACACCTAGCACGTAGGAAGCTTTATATTTTTTTAAATTTAAAAACATGGATCACATGCCCACTGTGAACCAAATGCTGTTTTAGGTGCTGAAAATAAAATGGTGAACATGGAACATCTAGTCTAGTAAGTGAAAGATCATAAACCAACAAACAACACAGTGTATAATACAATGGCACGTCATAATAAGTACTCCAAAGAAAATAGGGATGAGGATGCTTTTTTACATCGGCTGGTAAGGAAAGCCCTCTATGAGGAGATGATACTTGCAAAGGTCTGAAAGGAGTGAGGACACAAATCATAAGGCTATCAAGTGGGAGAGGATTCTAGGCAAAGCGAACAACATATACAAAGGTCCTGAGGCGGGATCATGCTTGGAATGTTCCTGAGAGAGCAAGAAGACCAGTGTGACACAGGACATGTGAGCAAGGGAAGATGGTAGGAAATGAGACCGGAGAAGTAGACGGGGCCAGTTCACACAGTCTTGTAGGCCACAATAAGGACTTTGGATTTTGTTTAAGATTAGCTGGAAGCCATTGGAGAGGATTGAATAGTGAAGTGAGATTGGCTGATGTGTCTGTGGAAGGACTGTGAGGGTAAGAAAGAAAGCAGAAAGAGTTGCTAGGAGGCAACACTCTAGATGTGAGATGCTGGTGCCTCAGACTAGGTAGTGTGGGATTTGAAGGAGGAAGTTCTGAGTCTTGATGTCAGGTTGAACACAGGATGTGAGAGAAAGAGAAATCACTAAAATATTTGTTTGAGCAACTTGAGAGAGAATAGTGTCACCATTCATTCAGGAAGGAGCCACGGGAGTGAGGGGTTGTCGTGCGGGGCGGCCTGCGGGGTCTCTGCTCCAGCTCCCCACATAAGAACGCAGGATGTGGCTAGGCCAAAAAGGAACACCCACGGAGCCATAGGTAGGGGAGTCATACCACTATGGTCTCACTGGAGGCTGGGTTCACACGACATGCGACCTGCTGTCTGCTTTGCTGCCAACTGACCAACCCGATTCTCCTTGATTCTCCTTGACTCTCCTCGACTCTCCTCTACTCTCCTCTTGACTCCACTCCCCAATGCAGCCGCGGCCGTTATATTAGTGGCCAATGGCTAACTGGCTACAGCTGACGGCCAACTAACCACAACTGATGGCCATTTACTACCCGAGTCAGCACCCCCCACCACGTGAGGCCGAGAGCCTGGAAACTGCTCTCTGGGGCTCTGTCCCCACAGGGGTATTCCCAAGTTTGGTCTTGGATGTGTTAATTTTTAAATATAAAGGTGACATCCAAATCCAGTAGGCAGTAGCAATGAGAATTTGTAGTAGGACATTTAATAAAATAGTGACGGTGGCAAGCATTTCTGAGACACCATTGAGGGCCCATATAGGGTGTGTAGCAGGATAGAAAATTAGGAGCCACTTTGCCCAAGAAGAGGCCTGAAGGAGAAATGGTGACACAGAGGCTCTGAGGCCCTCTGGACTGGTGTGGAGGACTGCATTATCCAAGTGACAGTGGCAATTTGAGCAGGTAGCTCCAGTGTCTCCCATGTTTTTTTTCCATCTGTAGATTCTGAGCTTCAGGTTGTGAGGCAAAGGTAAATCACTTAATATTTCTAAGCGTCTTGTTTTTATCGGTGTAGTCATGTAGACTAGTAATACAAATAAGAGCTAGTAATTACTGAATATTTTTCCGTGTGCCAGGCCCTGTACTCAATACTTTACAAGCATTATCTCATTTAACCTTCACAGTAACTCTGGGAAACAGATGTCATTTTACTGACAAAAAAGAACAGATTTAGAGAGGTGAAGTAACTTGCCCCGGATCACAAGTGGTTAAAGGACAGACACCAGGATTGAAATCCAGACAGTCTGACTCTAGAGCCTGCTAAATTGTTCTGCTTCCGGCCCTCTCACCGTGGGATAAAAATGCCCCTTCACATGTGTATTACATTACAGAGCACTCTTGAGAAGCAGTGGCATGTTGAATTCAGGATGCCTTATGGCAGTAGCACCTGGCCAACCTCAAACGGCGGGTGGGTAAATGGTGCCCCTCTTCCTCCCCCCATGGACATTAGGGTGTCCATATCCTAATCTCTGGAACCTGTGACTGTTACATTAGAGTGCAAAAGAGATTGTGCAGATGCGATTAAGTTGGATGTCTTGAGATGGGAAAATTGTCCTGGATTATCCAACTGGGGCCGATGTACCCACAAGGATTCTTCTAAGAGAGGGAGTAATATGAAGATGGAAGTAGAGAGAGACTGAGATTTGAAGATGCTATGCCTTTAGGTATGAAGATGGAAGAAAGGTCCACGAGCCAAGAAATGTCAGAAAAATAGCTCTAGAAGCTGGAATGGCAAGGAAACAGATTCTCCCCTAGAGCTTCCAGAAGAAAGCAGCCCGCCGGCACCTTGACTTAGCCCAGTGAAACCAATTTTGGATATTTGGCCTCCAGAACTATAAGAGAATAAATCTGTGTTGCCTGTGAACTGTAAAGTGTGTGGTAATTTTTTATAGCAGCAATAGGAAACTAACATAAATGGGGTAGTGTGGCAGGCATGGAAGCTTCTGGATAAGGACTGAGAGAGCTCTAGAGTTGGTGAGGTGATGAAAGTCCCTGGACATCTTGAAGGGTAGGACAGTCCTTGAGAAATTGCTAAGAATTGCCACTCTCAAGCTGAGGTGGCTGTAACTTCTAACACAGCTCATAGAAGGCCGAACTTGTATTTAGTAGGTCAGGACCTGATTCTCCACTACTTAAAGGTGTGCTGAATCAAAGCGACTTTTGCTACTCTGACCAGGCTTTCCTCCATGTTGAGAACTGACACACTTCCACCAGGTGAGATTGGGTCCCAGATTTTGGGGGTCCAGGAATAGCACCTTGGCTCAGCACCTAGCACAGTGACTTATACAGAACAAGCCTCCAGGAAAGTTTGTCCCTCATTATCTCCTGGATAGTGTGGCTCAGAAACAAGAAACACATACTTATCCACCCACATATATACATATCTCAGAACTGAGACAAATGCTTCCTCACTCTAGATTTCTAAATCAAGTCCTGGAAAAAAAATTATACTCAAAAGATTAAAGAAATTAGACATGGCGAGTGGCTCTGATTCTAAGGAAATTCACACCATTTTTCACAGCTATCCAGACTCATAAGCATTCTGCCCACAGAAGTAAAAAGTGTCAACATTACCAAAAACAAGTTATCACCATACCTGATTTATCACTGGCTCAGGCGTAACTGCAAATGTATATTATAATAATTTAATTTTAATCAATCATTGTGTAACTAACTGAAATATCAATGCCCTACCATTTTTGAACAGGACAATCTAAATTTCCTAAAGTTGGCCCCTGTAAAGGCAGCCTTCCAAAAAATTTGGAGTATTGCTTAATTTGCTCCCAAGGAAAGAATTATTCACAGAACGACATTATAGCATTTCCAAGCACTAAGGGCATTTAGAGAGCTTCAAATACTATTGGTTTGAGTGACACTGAGTCAGAACGGAATGGGTTCTGGCCCATAGTCATCGAAATTTACAAATGAGACACCAGATACAATGTCATTTTTCATTAACTTTTTTCCCTGATTATTAAAAACAGTGCATGTCATTGTAGGAAAATTTAGGAATGCAGAAAAGTATACAACAAGAAAATACAAATCACTCATTATAGAGCCACCTGGATATAGAACTATTAGCATCTTATTGCATTTTAAAATGTATTTTATTTCCAAAAATATCTAGTGTATATACTAATGTATATGTGCTTTCTTTTCACAAAATTCAGATCACACTGAAAAAATACAGCCTGAATTTTTATTACATCACAAACATTCTCATGAGTCACTAAATATTCTTGAAAAATCTGAGTTTACTGGCTGCATCATACAGATTTACCATACTTTATTAACAAGTCTACATTATTGGATATTTAGATTGTTTTTCCAAGATTCAATACAGTCTTGTACTTAAATGCTTGTGAAAACTTGTAATTATTTCACTAGCTAAATTCTTAGAATTACAAGGTTAGAGGTTAATTTTAAAGGTTCCTTTACAGAAGGGTTATAACAGTTTACATCCCACAAAACTTATAGCCGTTCTGAGTATTATCTTGTTTAAATTAAAAACTAGGACTCAAGAACAAGCAAAAAGATTCCAGTAGTTATTAACATGCATATATAAGGCCATAGGTGACCCACCTTTCTTGAATAGACAACTGAAAATTTGGCCATGGAATTTTTGGTAGAGTTTGACATTCACAGGCAGGTTTTTAAAAAGCGTTGTTGTCCTTCTTGCTTCTTTGTTCTGGTGTGTGTGTGTGTGTGTGTGTGTGTGTGTGTGTGTGTGTGTGTGTGTATGCTCAGCATCTATAATTTTTATAATCAGGAAGACAAATCCTCAGTTATAAACATGAGGATATGCCTTTAACTCAATAGTCCTACAGATTAAGGCTTGCTGGATTAGTATATCTATTTACACACATCATTCAGAATAAACTATAATAGAACACAATCAGAATATTTGCTTTTCTACGTGTCTAATGGGATCCAATGAAAAACTTTTGTGTGTTTATGGCTTTTTGTTTGTTTAGTTTACCAAAAGATTTTTTAACAGAAAGAAAACAATGTACCAGCATAATTATGAGGCACTTAGATAGTGCTGCTTGTTTTCCTTTGCTTGAAATGGGGGAGAAAACAATTTTTTTCTACTAAAAATGTGTCAAAAACCCAAAACCTTCTTTTGACCCTGCACACTCCCCTATCTCTTCTACTGTCTCTCTCTTCCTCTATGCATCCAGACTTTTGAGAGTGGTCTACACCTGCTGCAAGCCTTTGCTTCTTCAACCTCTGCTTCAGTTCATGGTTGCAACACAGCTCTGTCCCAACCACTCTACTAAAACACGGTTTGCAAGAGTGATCAATGACCTTCTGTTGAGAAATCCAGTGATCCCTCATTGTTCTTATTTTAGTGGACGTTTTGCTGAATGTAATGCTGGGGACTACTTCTTCCTTTCTGAAATTCTCAACCTTTGGCTTTGGTGACACCATACTTTCCTGATGCCTCTTAAACTTTTCTAACCATTTCTTCTTGGTCACATTTAGAAGTTCGTCTTCCATTGCCCACATCATTAATCTTAATGTCTCTGTTGTTGGTAAAGAAAGAAAGAGTGGCCGTTCTTTTTCTGCGTGTTTGAGTCTTCTCATCCACAGAATAAAAACCAAACTACTCCATCTTTATCTCCTAGTACTCTCTCCTCTCCCTTTACAATGAACAGCTTTAAGTCCCTCCCTCATCGTACTGTTTCTGGAATCAGTGCTTTTGCTAAGAAGCTATCGCTATGTGGAATGCCCTTATCTGCCTCCTGTACTCCCTTCTTCTGGCTAACTCTATCTCATCCTTTGAGACTCAGGCTAGAATGCACATCCCCTATGAAAGCTCTACTGACCCCCACCTCCCCAGCCAAGATTAGGCGAAGCATTCCTTTTTGTGTGTTCCCTCTGAATTCCTAGTTTTCCTCTATCATTGCACGTTGTTTTGTTTTATGTATCTGCTAGGTTGTCAACTACTTGAAAGTAAAAACCATGTCTTATTCAACTTTGAATCAATTCCTATGACAATCTTAGTGCAATGTTGGGACCAAGCAGCCATGGGAAGTCCACGTGGAAGATACTCATCACCCTTGGCTGACAGCCTTAGCGAGCTGCAGCCAACATTCAGTACCAACTTGCCAGCCATGGGAATGAACAATCTTGAAAGTGGGTCCTCCATCCTCCAGGAGCAGTTGAGCCACCCAGATGACACCAAATGGAACAGAGAGATGAGCTATGCCTACCAAGTCCTGACCAAATTGCAAAATCATAAGCAAATAAATAACTGTTATTGTTTTAAGCTACAGATTTTTAGGATGGTTTGTAAAGTGCCATTAGACAAAATCAGTGTTGACTAAAGTCAGTCTTTGTGACTTTTCCTCCTTTGTTAATTGCATTGATTTCTTTCACTTAATTTCTTCATACTTGGATATTCCCTTGTTCAATTTTTGATAATATACCTTAGTGATTAGTTAGGATGATTTCTTGATATTGAAAAATGCTGTGGAAAAATACACATATTTGATGTATGTAGCATTCCTAGTTTTCAGCAATTCAATAATCATTTTTCATTAGGAAAAATACATTTTTTATAAAACTTGTCCAAAAAAAAAAATATACCAGGTTGCTTTTGGTGCAATAAGAAGGAATTTATTAGAGAGAAATATAAAGGCATGTGAAAGCTCATGTGCCTCTGAACATATCTTATTCATGTCAGGTGGAGATTGACTGTGTTTTCTAAGTCCGTGAATGGACTTCTTTATAAAAGGTAATCTCCCTAATGCATCCAGCCATGACAACTAGGATTGCCAACCATCTTATTTCTGTCTTTTTGAAGCACTTCAGCATACAGAGCTCTAAGAGCTGATAAGATATTCCATGCTGTAAGACACTAGTAGGATAAAAACTTCCTTCTAATCAGAATTGCTTTTAAATTTCTGACTGTAAAAAAAAAAGAAACACAAATCCTAGGCAATACTAAATTCAACATCAGGTCAGGTCTGAATGCTAATAATTCATTGTAATTATTTGAATATATTTAGTACATCATTTGACAACTTTCACATGCTTGATATTTTAGAGAACGATAAGCTTTAAACTAAGCATCCTTTCATCTTTTGCCTTAAACCCAACGTACAGTTGGACGTCTGTAGGTCTACTCTTCACTTTTAGGAGGAAGGAGATTCTTTCGAATCAGCTCTATTCACATGTTGGCAGTAAGCCATCTTCCTGAGTCTGCATTTTATAGCCTATTAATATAAATATCCCCACTCCCATTATTGTTTTCCCTTTCTAGGAGAGACGTAGAATTTCGCTTTTGAGTGAGAATCTCCACTTGAAGTTGGAAATTGACATTATTATGTATGAGGCCATGTTATTCATTCAGCCAGTCACTTGTTATGTTTCAGGCATTGCTCTGAGAATGTTTAGATTTGGTCATGAACCGAAGAGACAAGACCTGTTCTCATGGACCTTACATTTTGGTGGGCAGGGAAGAAATTCAGTCAATAAAAAAAGAGTGAACAAGGTAATTTTAGGTATTGCTATGAAAATACATAACCCAGTAATGTGCTAGAGAGTGTCTGGGGGGCTACTGTAGATTTAGTGCCCAGGTTAGTCTCTCTGAGCGGGGGCCTATAAAGGTAAGCCACTCTTTTCCTGGTCTGACAAGGAGGGATTGAGAAAACAAGAAGAACATCCCTACGTAATATTTGCTTAAAAGGTCTTCTTCGGTGGCAGTAGCTCTGGGAAATAATCTTAGAGAGCTTCTTTTGATGTGAACTGATTTTTTTCCCCTCATTTCTTCTGGTTGGAGCCAGGAGAGGAGATGTCAGAGCCCTGGATTTCAGGAAGCAGGCAGCTGCCACAACAAATTATCACAAACTGGGATACTCTCTCACAGTTCTGGAGGCTAGAAGTCCACAGTGAAGGTGCTGGCAGGGCCATGGGCCCTCTGCTCTAGGGAAGGATCCTGCTTTGCCTCTTCATAGCTCCTGGTGGTTGCCAGCAGTCCTTGGTGTTCCTTCACTTGTGGAGCCTAATTTCAATCTGTGCCTCAGTCTGCACAAGGCCTGCTTCCCTGTATTTCTTCTGTTCTTCTGTGTCCAAATTTCCTTCTATTTATAAAGACACCCATCATTGGATTTAGGAACTACCCTAATCCAATATGACTTCATCTTAACTTGATTACATCTGCAAAAACTCTATTCCAAATAATGTCATATTCATAGGTTCTGGGTAGACATAAATTTTTTTGGGGGGACACAACAAATCTGTAAGACATTGATGTTCCTATGACTTCCCCAAAATAACTTTTTTTTTTAAGTTGGAAAACAAATTTTTATTGTTTAGAAATATATAAAAAATTCCCCACAAAAGATGCTATTCTCTCATTTCCCTGTTTTCTTCTTCTTGTTCAATGCCCCTGATATAAAGGACATTACTACACCTTATTAAAACTTCATCCAGATGTCCAGACAATGCTCCATCTATGTATTCTTCTGTGTTCGCAAGCTGCATGTTCATATGGCTATCTACAGATAGCAGGTAGCCTTTGTACTCCATTCCCCACTTAAGTTTCATCATTACTGGCTTTCCTGTTAATCCACTAAGGAAAGATTGAGGGGCAAACTCATCATGACTATGGGCAAATGCTGCAGGTTAAAAGCCTCCAACCCTGCTGTCATCTGTCCCTCGTGACTGGAGCAGCTAGAGCAGGGCCAGAATCGCTGTGCTCCAAGAGAAATGGCCACCAAAAAGCCCAAAATAACTTTTTTGATTGGTATGCTTCATTTGGAAATAACCCCATAATAGTATCATATATCAAACACTTGATAACTCAGCATAAAAACCCAAATCAATTACTCAATGTCCCTCTCCTTAACTTCTATTTAAATCTTATACCATGGCCCAAATACACACTGTCTGGGGCAAAGTAAACATTCATTCACTCACATTTACTGAGCAATTACTATGAACCAGGTACTGGGTTAGGCACTGGCTAAATGTCAGTTTCCTTTTCTTTCCTAAATAAGTATTGCATATTTGCTTGCTAGTCATAGCAATGAATTTAGCATAAAAGAAATAAAATTCTGATGACTGATCTTATAATTTCACCAAAGAAAGAATCACTTTAGTTCAAAATTTCAGAAAAGTCACGCTACCTCAAGATCTTATAAGAACTCACCTCCAACTCTTCTTTAATTTTGAGTTTCCCTTCAGGCATAATTCCTATTGTATAATGTTCTTGTCTTCTTTCCTTCCTCACCTTTTCCTCTAATCTCTCATCAAAGAGAGTCACTTACTATTAAGTTTGGTCAACCACACATCATTTGTTATGTTTACCAAATAAAAGTCAGATGAGTAATTTACATCTATCTTATAAGAGCTTTTGGAATGAATGTTTAGGCCATCGCTTGTGAACATACCTGATATAACTTGACTCACTTTTCTTTTGCAATTATGGACACCATAATATTTTGGAGAAGTGAGCAGAGTGTGGTAAAAGACTATGGGGTTTGGTATCAGGTTTGGCTTTGAGTCCCTACTCTTCCATTTGCTGCTTGAGTGAACGTAGGCAAGTTAATTTTTTTTTTTCAGCTGGAAACCATAGCTACGTTTTCAGACTATAGGGAGAACAGTCTTTGAACATTGGCAGACACTAGGAACTTAAATCATGGACGCTACTACTATTATTCTAGTCACGCCTAGTAATCCACATAATCTCTTGGACCTATTTATGGTCGCTTCTGACATTTCTACTTTTGCCTGTTTTATATCAGCTATGAATGTGCTTGTAAATATAAACCTAGTGTATTCCAAATGCAAATGGGGGAAAAACCCAATTAAGATTACATTGCATTAAAGTGAGTATGCTGGAATTCAAACTGTGAGATACTAAACAGATTAATTACCATGAACTGTTGGTGAGGTCATAAACCCAAAATAATTTGGCAGCGCTAAACCAGACTAGCACAGACAGACTTTTGAACTGGCATTATAGCACAAAAGGTAGTTCTCCTTATGCCCAAATATAGATGTTGACTCATGCAGTCTGGGTGAAACATCTGAGGAACAAAGTGATATCATCCAAGAAGGCAGGATGACATCATTCTGCAAATGTTTCTCGTCTGTCTGGCTTTTGGCATTAGACCTTTTCAGTTTCTATCAGTTGCTGTTAAATGCTACCCTTCTTGAGTGAGATAACATCAGCTCCTGCCTATCTTTAAATTTCCTGTACATTATAAATATTTTTCCATGTCTGACACAGTATCTGGCTTTCACTCTGCTCATTTTGTTGAAACTGGTCTCAAAATAGTCCAGCTGCCCAATCCAATAGATTCTTTTTAGCTTCTTTCCCACTAGAACTATGTATAGTGGTTGTCACTGCTGATCAACTCCTCTTCCTTGCCCCACTCTTTCTTTGCTTCCTTATACTTGTCTCTTGATACTCTTAATTCTGAAGATCACTTCTTACCAGGCTCCTTCACTTGTTTCTCTTCCACAGCTCACCCTTAGACATTCTCCAGAGCTATTTCTCTGACCACAAGCACCCTTGGCAAGCTTATCTCCTAGCTTCCTCACTTTCAATCACTGCTTCTGCAATGACCTTCTCAAAACCAAACCTGTTTAGGTCACTTTGCAACTGAGAACCTTCCATTTTCACTGTCGCTTCCAGGATAAAGCCCACACCCTTCACAACCAGGTCTTAGCAAATCTTTTGTGCTTCATCTCCTAACAATGAGCTTCTCTCCCTGTGCTCATGCTGTGTCTTTAATTCTCCACTCTCTGCCTCCAAAAATCCTGGAGATTCTCTGAGATCCTCTAAGATCCAACTCAAATGTCACTTCTGCAAAGTCTTCCTTAGCCTCTTCCTCCCCGCCACACTGATACAATTAGTCACTTCCTCAGAGTTTCTACAACATTTTTTGGCATACGTATAGTACTTACCACAATGTATTACAGTCTGCACTGCACTTATTTGTCTGTTCCCTGAGACAGTGACTTCCTGAGCACAATGACATTACCTGCTTTGTCTTATTAGTCACCACCCCCAGCACAGTGCCTTGAAGGGAATCACTTCTCAATAAATCGTTCTGCATTTGAACTGAGCCCATGTTTCACAGATCACTCTTATAATCAAGTTCAGTTGCTTTGCTACTTAAAATACGAGAGAGAGAGAATTTCTGAGGTGAATTCAATATATTTTAAGACTTATTAGGCTTTCGTAGCAAAACTCTTTTCCACTTTCTATACATAATTAAACTGTGGGCAAAAGAAAAGTGTTCCAAGTATTTGATGCACAGCCAGCTCCCAGGTCAGCTAGATTCCACTGCAGAAGCAGAAAGAACCAGAATGTTGATTCTACTCTATGCAAATAAAGAGCCTAATGAATTAAGTTGAATAAACTCTTCTAGGATACCAGGCTATCATTTAGTAAATTTCTCTCCTAGGAGATTAAATAGGGCCTGTATATATAACAGATGCACATGAGCTCTAATTTTGTTAAGCAAAATAAATGGTTACTTAAAACTAAGTGTGGATCAACTTGAATGTATCATGTCGCCATCCCAGACAGAAATAAAGCTCATTACAGCGGTTGTGAAGAGCACTGTTTTTCTCCTTTCACCTGCTCTATTCAGTCAAGATCTAGTTCACCATTGCTCTTTGAATAGGAATATCTAAAGGAGTTCTTTAGCTCAGGATTTCATAAAGGTAACAGAAACATCTACGGTGAATGTCTGAATTTCTAGTGCTTAATGCAGATGCATACAACTTACAATATATATTTCTGTAAAAAATAATGGACTACCCATCTTGAGTAACAGCATGTACATGTCCAGCACTGGCTCTGCACCTTATATGGACTGTCTGATTTCCTCACAATCACCCTATGAGATTGGAACTGTTATTATCTCCATTTTGTAGATGAGGAAACTGAAGGTCAAAAGGTCAAGTCACTTCCTAATGTCACAGGGCTACTGAGCAGTGAGCTAGGAGTCAAAGACTAAGTCTGACTCCTGTGAATTTAGAGCATAGAGGATATTTTTTTATGTCAGTTACCAGCACCTGTTTATGGAGGGCATGACAACAGCCCACAAGCAATGTAGATAAGGAAATGTGACCAGTTCGGTCTTAATCTTTATGCACTTTCTTCCAGCCCAGTCTTAAGGACTGAGGATCAGTGATGCGTACAAGAGACTTCATTTCTTTTTGAAGTGGAAAAGGTAGTGGGAAAGGGAGAGATGCCGAGGAAGTTAAATTATACGAATGCACAATTTGCTGATCCAACTCCAGCATATAACCGTGCGTGGACTAAGCGGAGGCTGTGCTCAAAATCCCTTAGGTCCTTCACAGTGGGTCTGAGTGCACTTAGCAGAAACAATTCTGCCTTCGCCTGGGTCTCTCCCCCACGGTCCCAGGGGAGCTCCATAGCACGGAGCCCAGGGAACTCTAGTACACAGCTGTCAAGCACGGCCATATAATCACTTCATTTATATGGACATATCTTTGTAAACTGACATCTCTCTTTCACTTTTTCCAGTGTCTACTGGAAAAATACTCCCATATTGCTTTTGAAGTGGAAGAGTCAAAATATTAATTACTCATCTACCCTACTCTACTCTCAGCGGAAATCTTGAAAACAGTGCTGTGCCCTTCTACTTCCAAGATAGGCTATCTGAGAATATTTTTTCTCAACAGCCAGTTCTTATGCTCCTGGTATGATCTGAGAAACGTGGCTTCCTACATTGTATGTCCAAGAATAAACGTAACTGTCTCTCAAAAAATCACTTAGAGGCTATCATTTAGAATAGAACCACAATTATTATTAAATGTAATAATACACTCTATTAGCTAAAATTGCTCTTGAAAAATCTTAGATGGATTATTAACAATCATTCACAATGATGGTATGGCAAAACACAAAGCATTTGATAACACTATATTGCTGAGGGTGTGAGAAAACAGACGTTCTCATGTATTGCTGGGAGGAGTATCAATTGAGGAAACTTTTCATGGGCAGCAATTTGGCAATATCTATTGAAATTACAAATACATTTACCGATGATTCATTTTAGCATTGTTTTGTAACAGCAAAAATTGAATCAATTAACAAGGTACATACTATGCAAACCAAAAAGAGGTTGAGAAAGCTCTATTGATGATATTGAATGACATCTAAACTCTGCGTGTGTGTGTGTGTGTGTGTGTGTGTGTGTGTGTACTGTGGTGGGCTGGTAAATATTCAACCATCAGCTCCTCAAGTGTAGTTCCATGAATGTTTGCTGACAAGTAAGATGAAAATGAAACACTGACGATGTATTCTGGAGCTTCACTGGTTCATTAATGATGTGCGCGACTTCTTTGCTGGGCTGGATAATAATTTCAAATACTGGAAGAGTATTTCCTCAATTTTTTGTTATATTCACAATAACAAACTTTTAGGTTTAATTTGTATTAGTAACATTTTTACCATTAGTTTAAGTCTAAATAATCAATGAAACAAAAAACTAAGTCCTGATTGGTACCACTTGCTGGTTTCTGTGGTGGAAATACTCCCACAATGGCCAACTTCAAATTACCAATGTGATATCACTGAATACAGAGCTGGCAAGAGAGGCACAAACCTATATGCACATTGATATGTAGTGTTTCCACCATACAGATCAGTAGATGCAAATGATCTCAAGACACACAGATAATAGTCAAATTTTGTGAAATAATTATGAAGGGATACATTTTTAGTATTTATTACCTTTTTATAATTTAGTTGTAAGTTTATTGAAGTTACTTTTTAATTGTGGCTGTGTTTAATAACCAACTCAGAAAGTTCTTGAAAATTTAACAATTGGCGCTCATGAGTCTGTATGAGCTGGTAACTGTGTCCCACCAGGAAACACAAAACACACTGAGATGAAAATCTGAAGAAAATTCAATGAAGTGACTATTTACAAAGGTCTGAGCAAGGTGTGGAAATCTGTGAATATACTAAATACTGACAAATCTGTGAATATACTTAAAATTGTTGAATTGTACACTTTAAGCGGGTGAATTGTCGGTTATGTGAATTATATCTCACATTTTATTTTTTCAGAGGAGTCACTGACTCTCCCAGGGACTAGTGGTGGCAGGAGGCCATTACCATCCCTATACCTTATGGGCCAATAGGAGGAACAGTGTTAGCAGAGCCCTGTGAGAAATAAAGCCCCAGAGGAGCAGATCCCACAAGAGCTGTAGCTATAGAGGGACCCAGTCAATCCCCTAATTGTAGCTCTAACACAGAGGTAATGGAAGATGGGGAGGAAATAGCCCAGCCTTTCTCCTTGCCTGCCCTTCAGTCGCCTATTGATGCCTCACATTGGACAAATTCAACTCTCCATCAGAAGGTAAGGGAACCTGGGTGGTGCTTGCATAGGAGCCAACTCCCTAGGGCACAGAGCAGATCCTAAGGGGCAGATGATGGATCTGAGGGTAGAGAATGGCCAGTACTCACATGTGCAGTCACTTAAAAAAAAAAAATCACAGAGGCACATGAAAAGATGTTTGCAATATATAAAATGAGAATAAGTAAGTTAAAAAAGAAAGTCTTGTCCCATTTCTTAAAATGTATATGCATAGGTGGACGGGTGGCTCAGTTGGTTGGAGCGCGAGCTCTGGGCAACAGGGCTGCCGGTTCGATTCCCACATGGGCCAGTGAGATGCGCCCTCCACAACTAGACTGAAGTCAATCAGCAGCTGCTGAGCTCCCAGGTGGGCAGATGGCTCAGTTGGTTGGGGCGCAGGCTCTCAAACACAAGGTTGCTGGGTTCAACTCCAGCAAGGGGTGGTGGGCTGTACTCCCTGCAACTAAGATTGAACGCAGCACCTTGAGCTGAGCTGCCGCTGAGCCCCTGGATGGCTCAGTTGGCGCCCCCTGCAACTAACAACAGAGACTGGACCTGGAGCTGAGTTGCACCCTCCACAACTAAGATTGAAAGGACAACAACTTGACTTGGATGGAGCTGATGAGTCCTGGGAAAAACAAACTACTGTTCCCAATTAAAAAAAAAAGTCCTGGAAATACACACTGTTCCCCAATAAAGTCCTGTTCTCCTTCCCCAATAAAATCTTTAAAAAAAAAGTATATGCATAGACAACAGTCTGAACAGCTTATGTCTTGCACAAGTTTTCTTCTAAGAGCCTACGTGTATTTTCTGATTTTCTATAACAAGATGTATAAATTTGATATTTAATAGTGCCACACCAAGCTCACGTAGTAGATCCTGAAACAAGAGCTTGCGTGCAGTTACTTGATTTTCGTAAGCAATCCCAGGGAATAGGAGTGGGAATGTGGAACAGCGAAACTGGGATGGAATGAAAACCAAATCAACGGAGTGGGTGTGCTATACAGCTGATCGTCACTGTGGGAAACTCAGGTGTTCTCTCTAGAAATCTCTCTAAAGAGCCTGGTAGAATGAACTTAACAACTAACTGTCTGTCTGAGGAACCGAAGACAGTAGGATCTATCACGGCTCCCTTCCATATTGGTCCAGGTTGTTAAGTTCCTCCTGTTTCCAGGTTTGCACTTTTGTCAGAAGAGCTAAGAAGGTTGCTGCAGGCATCCCACTGGCTACAATAGAGAAGCCTGGGGGCAGAAAGCCAGAGCTATGCAGAGCAGCTGAAGTGAAATGCTGGAATGTAACTGAAGAAACAAAAGGCCAATTCAGAGGATGAGCATTGGGACACCAGAGCTGTACCTTATATAGCTTTGTATAAAGTTTAGAGATTGAAATACCTTGTTCTTCAAGTCGTGACTTTCTTGTTAGTAATAATTAGAACATGGTGAGACCCAAGCATTTCTTTCTTTTTCTTTTAGAGTAAGAGCTGTTGTAATAGAAAAAGTCAAATGGAAGCCCCTGAAACTACCCACCACCACATCCAGCCAAGATAGTAAATGAAAAACCACATCACACCTCATAGGGGCATGACAGAGAACAGAGCCACCCTCAAAGATTTAAAGGGTGCAGGGGTGGTGGTTCCCATTTAATTTTCATTCTGGCGTCTACAAAGACCAGAATGTGAATGTCTGTGTACTTCCTATTTGAATTTAACAAGGGAGTAGCTGCTGGGCTGGATGTGATAGCTTTACTAGAGCAGATTAACACAGCCTCGAGTATGTATGTGGCTATGTTTGTTTCCGTTATCAATCAAAAGGAAAAATCAAAAGCAGTTTTCATTCACATGGAATGACAACAGTATATATTCACAGGATTGCCTCAGGACTATGTTAATTCTCCCATTTTCTGTCATAGGGAACTGTTCTATCTGGACATTTCACCAAAACTATATTGGCCCACTATTTTGTAGATACGTGTTAATGAGCAAGACGTGTCATGTACTCTAGATGCCTTGATAAAACACATATAATGCAGACGGTGAGAATTACCTTTATGAAGACCCAGAGGCCTGCCAGATTAGTGCAGGATGTGCAGGCATATCGCCTCCAGAGGAAAGTGCAGGTTACTGCACCTTTCACTTCCTACCTGTAAGCAAGAAGCACACCACTTGCTAGGCCTCTCTATTTTGCTTGCAGAATATTCCACACTGAGGCACGTTGCTTCAGTCCATTTATAAGGTGATTTAGAAGGTTGCTGGCTTTGGAGTGGAGCCCAGAGCAAGAGAGGGCTCTGCAGCAGGTCCGGTTTTCAGTAAAAGCAGCCTTGCTGCTTAGTTCATACAACCCAGTAGATCCCATGGTAGCGGGGTACCTGTGCAAGAAAAGATGCCATGTGAGTTCTCCAGCAAGTTCCAATGGGAACATTGCAATGCCGACCTCTGAATTTCTCAAAGCAAGGCTGTGCCATCTGCTGCAGAGAACTGCAATTTGTTGAAAATGCAGCTCCTGGCAGACCCTGATAGAGTCTGAGTACCTCCCCATGGGACTTCAAGTGACCCTGTGGCCAGGACTGCTCATCATGAGCTAGATGCTCTCAAATCCCCAAGTTATAAAGTTAGGTGGGCCTAGCAGAAAACTGAGTTTTCTGTCAGTTTTGAGGCCATTTACAGAATAAATATAGGTCAATGCTCAGAATATGTTACTTCAACAATTTTAAATTTAGAGAGAGACTCCTCAGATAGTGAAACCAAGCAATGGTACCCCCAGAGGTTCTCCAAGCTCATCTTTGTCATGTTTACCATGTAATCAAACTGTCTTTTGGCCCAGCGGAAGTGAAACTAAGCCACCCATTTGTTTCCTTGATCAGGCTTAAGTTTGACTATTTAGAGGTTTTCAATTGACTCTTGTCCTTTTACTTTCTTTTAGACTATACAGAATGAGTCTGGCTCTTTTCATTAAGTTTGCTGAACTGTATGGTTTGTGAGGGCAGCTACTAGAACAGAGAGAAATTGCCTGCAGAGATAAATTTCTGTGATATAGAAGAACACTTTCCTGATCCTACCAGACTTCTCCCCGTTCTCCACAGAGCAGTGGAGAATCACATCTCACTGTGACACTAGTAGCAGCAAAGTGAAGTCCCAGAACAGTCCTTTTGAGTGACAAAAGGGGAATGCGATGAGGTGTTATGGAGACCAAGTCTTCCTTGAAACAAAACTTTCAATGAAATCTAACAAAATAATGTTTTCAGTTTGGCAAATTTAATTGTTCTGTAGTTGCGTTTGACTTAATATAAGTGGTCTGAACTAACGCTAAAATGTATGATGTGATAAAATACAATATGCCTTACTCCTGGTGGTCACTTATTCTGCTTGTGCTCCTTGCCCTGTTCCAAGTCCTGGTTAAATTCCTCTCTTCCTCCTAGTTCACCTCGAACTGGCCTTATTAACTTGTCATAATTAAGTTTTATGCGTTGTGCTGATGGTTTTAAACAGAATTGAGAACTCCAGGCCCTATAATGGTAATAGCAAAAACAAAAACAAACAAACAAAAAACTTCCCCCTAGGAGGGCAGCCTCAGTGAGGATTAGAATGAGCCTTTGTTCTTCTTCAGAATAACTAATCTCTGTTGCTAATTTTGCCATCCGTGCAATCCCAGAGACTTCTAAAGAGTTCTGTTCTTGGAGCCTTTTTTCAGTTGCTTTTAATATCATTGTCACAGGCAGCCAGGCCTTTTGCTGGTTTGTTTTGACAGGTTGCTTTTAGGATAGTCTGATTTTAAATTAATCTTTATATTCACTAACTTTGATGGAAAACAAACAGTACTATGTTGTCATTTCTCTATGAGAACAGGATTTTCTTAGAATTAGTTATGTTAAAATCCAGATAGCAAACTTTTTGGGCATTTAAGAGAGTACATCTCTGTAAATGTTATTTAAAAAAATCTTTCTCATGAAGCAAATTATATTAACCGGATTTCCTTCATAGCAAACTGGTGAAAGGAAGGAGAAAAAAATTACATTGTGCATAATAGCTATGTTTTGGAAAGCTGCATTATAAAGTCACAAAAGATTTAAAGCGATGGTAATTTCTTCAGGTAAGGTTTTCCATCTTGGTTCCTAACAAAATAACTGATGCCTGACATTCTGTTCCTGATCTAAGAACTTCTAGGTTCCTTTCATTTCAAAAAGATTGAGTAAGACTCACCCCATTTCCAGATCCTTCCCCATACCCACCAAATCCTCTTTCTGGGATACCCCCATGCTGCCCAATTAACACTTCAAATCATATTTCTCAGATGAGCCAGAAAACAGTAAGAGAGAGAGGCCTTGTAAGGGAATGGTCAAGAGCATGGACACTGAGGCCAGACTAGCTCTACCACTTACTACCTGTGCGACATTCAGCAAGTTGCTTAACCTCTCTGTGCTTCACTTTCCCATGTGTAAAATGGGGATAGTAATAGTAGGTACCTCATAGATTTATGAGGAGTAAACGAGTTCATCTTTAGAAAGTGCTTAGAAGAGTGGTAGATAGTAAGTACTATATGAGTGTTGTCAAATACAATTTTATCTAAAAAGTCTAATCCTGACTTTCTCTCCAAATCAGAAGTATTTTTATCCCATAAATCCAGTAGAAGTTGTTAGTAATTTTTAACACCTTTTATATAGGCAACATATCTAATAATTATCTTCATCACAGCTTATAAACAAACTAGATGTCCGACAATAAAAAGTTGCTAAAATATCAAGATATTTAAATTATAAATAAAATGTAAATTTATTTTTAATATGTGTTTAAGTAAAACAAAAGCAGGTTACATAAAAATAATGTGTTTTATTGTTCCATTTTCTATCGAAACAGTATGTATTATATAATAAGGCAAAAAAAAAAAAAAGTAAACAGATAGATACCAGAATGTTCATAGTGGTTATTTTGGGTGATGAAATCATGGATGATTTTTATTTTCTTCTTTTTCAAAATCTGGATCTTCTAAATTATATCCAAAAATATTCATTACTTATAATTAAAGGGGAACTAAAAAAGAAAAGTTTAGAATACCATCTTACCATTTACTATCATTAGGAAGATTTTACTACGTCATTTTTGATTTTTGCCTTCTTTCAAGTGTGACTTTATTTCTCCTCAAGCTCAGTTGCCTTTTCCCCAAACTCATCTGTAAGTCTTGTGGTTCTTCCTTCCATCTTTTTTTAAAGTGTTCAACAGATTCTTAAGTAAAAATCCTTGTGAAAATGCAAAAGACTACTGTTTTCCTCCTTTTTCAAAATCAAGACAGGGATTATCTTTCTATCTCATACTAAGAACTATAAACCTAAAAGCCACAATGAATCAGTACATGGGGGAACTGATAAATCAATACGCTTCAATTTGAGGGAAGTCAGATTTAAGGGAAGTCAGTTAATTTTTGTTCTCCCACAAAACTGAGGAACCAATTTCTGTCTTTCATTGAATCAACTGCTAACACACTAATTCATACTTTTTTTAACCACTAAAAATATTTATTTCAACTTTGCTAACTGCAATCATTCTCTCTAGCTATCTTACTTCTTTTGTCCCTCAGAGGAATTCCCCACTGAATTGCTGAAAACTTTCCACCTTGTTTCCCTTGAATACATTATCTGATGTAGAGGGGGGAAAAAAGTTCTAAAGAAGATGACCTAGTTTTCCAATGTGAAAAATAAATTTTTTCTCCCACAATGGAAATATTACAATATTTTTTCCCAAAGCTATAAGATGGTAGGAAAAGAAGTGTTTTTTTCTCATTTAGAAGTATTAAATAAAAGGTATAAAGATGTCAAAATCTTCCTTAAAAAAAAATCTATCAACCAAGAATCAGTAAAGAAAGCCCAGAAAACTACAAGAAAGTTTTTTAAAAAATAATAAAGGCAAAGCCTCTTTTTCTTTTTTCTGTAATCTGATTTCTCTATTTACTGAAAGGTTCAATGAGGCTTTCTGTTCCAAATCTTACACTACAAAGACAGTTTATTAACCTGTGATACTAGGTTAGGAAAATATTTTACTCAAAAAAATAGATAGCCCTTTCCTGCCATATAAAAAGACAATTATATTTTAGAATAACACTTAAATAGAGCCCAGAAATAGAAAGTACTAACTTCTTTAATCTATACAAAGAATTTGTGAGATTTTTCTGGCAAGCTGAGGGTTTTTCATATTCTTTCTGATATGCTGTTTCCCTTAAATTTTTTAGCTTTTTATCTCCTGCTGCTAAATCTATAAGATTTTAAAGATATTCTCTTATAGTGCCTAAAAAAGTTTACTCCAAATTTTCTACTGCCTCTTCTTCTTCTCCACCACTTCCAAGAATCCATTCTAATTACTTGCATCTAAGATTTTTCATTCACCCATGTACACGTATTTATTTATTCAACAAGTACTATTGGGTACTTACTATGCTTCCTGCAGTGGGTTAGGCACTGGGGATACCACCGGGAGCAGACAGACACAGCCCCTGCTCTTATGGAGCTAACTGTCAAAGGAGTATTCAGATATTAACCAAATAATCACCCTAATAGAGGTATAATTATGAACTGAGGTTCAAGTTCTGATAAAAGCCCACTATCCTAGAGGGTATAAACAGGAACCTCACCTAGACCAGAGGAACAGGTAGAGCTTCTCTGAGGAAACAAACACACTAAGGATCAAAATTGGCTGGATCTATACCCAAGATTTAATCTCTTTTCATAATAACATTGTGGTAATCCAAATAAACAGCCTATTTACTAAATCCAAAGGTGAGCAGGACAAAATTCATCTTGACCCTTTTCCCACCAAAAGTGTTCTTTTTCATCTCATAGGCAATACTTATTATCGCTCATTTGAGAGGTGTGTTTTTCCCCTGGCTTTTCCATAAATTATCTAAGTGAGAAAAAAGAGTGAGAGAAAAAAAAAAATCCCAAAATGTTTTCACGATTTTGCTTCTCTGTCAGATGAATTACACTTTTGAAATATTTTCTATATATACAAAAGGTGTTTCATGGATTCTTATTTGCAAACCTATTTCATAAACATTGCTATTATACTTTCATAATTTATTCTTTTTGCCCCCTTTGGCAATCTGTGACTGTAGCTCAAATTACTCCTCACTTATGTTTCGTTGACAAAAATTATATAATTTTTGTTTCTATTTGTTGCTTTACTATTCATTTTGAATCATTAGAAAGAAATTTCTTATATCAAAATTTTCCTAAAACTCCAAATATACTTGGTCACTTTTCATTTGTTTTTATTTGTTGTTTTTATTTTTCAAGTTTATTTTTATTAAAAAGTACATACATGTATAATAGAGAAAATAAGATTTTCAGTAATAAAATAAAGTGAAAATTTATCATTCCTGAGCCAGAGATATTCACCATTAATATTTTGTTGTATACCTACATATATTTATATATAATTCATTATATGTCCTCAGAATTTTCATTCGGTGGTTGAGTAGGCCAATATGACAGCACTTTCCCCATCAACTATAATTAGTGATCCATTTCCATGATTTTTGTCAAATATTAAATTATGTAAACATTTATTGAGTCACTACTGTGTGCCTATTATAAAAATGGCATGATTTCTTTCTAAAACTGCCACATAAGTAATATTGCCACCAGATTTTTAAAAATAGAGGTTTGTCTTCATTTCAGTTATTTTACTCTATTTTTCTCTTATCCTACTTGAAAACCCACTTTAAATTTGACCAGGTTTTCCCTTTATCTCATAAATTACATCTTTTTGTTATTAACACAGCATTTTAGCCTATAGAAATCACTAGGAATGCAGATTTTATAATCTGTCGTTTTAGTTAACCTTATTTTTATGTCATCAACAAATTTGAACATTTTTAAACTTATTAGAAACTTATTAGAAAATAAGTGCTTCTAAGGCTTCATTTAAATCCTTAATAAAAATGTCAAACCATTTGTAGAATATGGTAAGCCTGCCTAAAAGAGAAAGGACAAGAGCAAAATAGCTCACTACCACAACTTCAGTGAAAAGACAATGGGAGAAAAAATAAGAAAGAGACTTAATGGATGCAATAAAGACTTGTTCTGGATGAACAGCTGGAAGTCTGGCATAAACGAAAGGAGGGAACTGAACCTACACCATATATCAAAAGCAATACCCATGGTGAGAAAAGGTGAAAGAGTAGAGAACTGAATTCAAACAAGTCTGCACAAATCTTTGATGGTATACAAGGAAGGGCTCTATTTGACTGCAAAAAGTTGCATGCTGATGCCATGTAAACTTGCCTGGAACATTACAATAAAAATACATGCTTTCCACAACCAATAAGACCAAAGGAAGATTTGATGGATGTTTGAATTAGTGTGTGTACTGGTGTGCACGGCACCTGTGTGCAAATTATAATAGAAAAAGATGACTCTTCCCCAGGGTGATAGAGCCCCACAGGACTTAGCGCTTGGCAAGCACAGCACAGATTGGACGTCAGCTCTCACTCCCCCTCTTCACTGGGTGTTCTTGTACACTGATCAAGTGTGGTTTGCCGGGACTCTACAGACTACATTTCAGCTCTGCCAGCCGACTCCTTGTTAAGCTCTAACAATAGGGGGCGCTAGAAGGAGACTGGAGGGCTGGAGGAAGAAGAAGGGGCTTCCTACTTCTAGTGAGCTTCCTGTTCAACGTGGTTCTTGCCTGTGGCACCCCATTAACATTTCTTCGCCATAACAGCCGTCAGATCCAGTTTACAGTTTTCCCAACACTTGCAGAACTAGTTGCACTGTGCCCCCTCAAAGACACCAGGCACCAGACTTTTCCTCAGGGATGGGCCCCAGCTCAATGAGGCACCTCCTTCAAACTCCAGTGCCAATTGAGCTACAACCCCCTCCTCCAACAGGAGTCTCAGCTGCACAGGGCACCGCGTCTAAGTCTCTACATTTTAATAATTCCAACCTCTTGACTTTGTTCCCTCAACCTTGGAGATAATTAACAGTTTCCTGCAGTTGCTATTTCTGTGATATGTTAGATTTCTCTTTTTATCTATATGGTTACCAAGTTGCCAGTTCTATACCTAATCGACAGTTTTTTATATTATCATTGTCAAATAACTTTGTGTAGTTTCTGTTTCTTGACTGGACCCTGACTGGTACAAAGAGGAAAATGAATTAGATCAACAAAGCATCACAACCTACATACATGGTATTTTTCAGGCATTATTTGAACTGCTCTAACAGCAAAACTGCTCAAAAATAGGGGAACACTTTCCCTCATCTTCCTGAGTTGGCGGTTATTGCCAGAGTCAAAGCTATGACACATCAAAGTACTAACTGACTTAGTTGGTAGGCTCTCCTAGGGACTCCTGGCTGGAGAGTGATAAAACTCAGCCTACATCTTTCCAAAGGGGATGTACTAATCAGAAATGGGTTATTCTGCAATAACATATAACCCTCCAATCACCAATGGCTTATGACAGTCAACCTTTACCTACCTTGGAGGTTTTCTGGCAGCTCAGGATCTGCGGCAGTTCTGTTCCATGGCTCTGCTCTAAACATCTTCTTCAGTTGGGGACCTAGGCCAGAGGTGTTGCCCCCTAGCCTTGTCTCTTGGCCATGGGAAGAGAGTAAGAAGGAAACCGTGCAATGGCTCCTAAGGTTTCTGCTTGGAAGAGGCATAAATCACCTCCACTTGCCTTCTGTTGGCCAAAGCAAGTCATGTGGTCAAACCCACTATCAGTGGGGGAGTTTGGATAAAGAGTTAAAATCTTTTCCCTGCTGCGTAGGAATTTGACCTTCAGTTAACTCTGCTCCCCTGGAACCAGATTAAAGTACTATGTTAACAATATTCCTCAGCAACATTGATTACAATAAAAACGATCTCTGATTGGAAATTGCGTCTGGAATGGGAGGGACTATAAATGCACTATAGATTCTCAATGGAGGTTGTGCAGCTTTTAGCTTCCCTGAATGAGGTGACTGTTTTAACTGGGCATGTCCGTGTGGGGATGCTAGAAGCTATGACGCTGAAGTTGTTACAAAAAATATTGGCTCCTGTGGGGAACAAGACTCTAAGTCAGACTGGTTTCTGCACCTGCCCCAGGTAGATCTCGTTTTGCATTTGAGCTGTCCCTGGGCAGCTATGTGATTTGATATCCCACAGAAGACGGACACCTGATGCTGCCCTGCCCGTAAACTGTGGTTCCTGTCCTATGTTCTTCTGGGTGAGTCTGAGGCCAAAGTGGTCAGATGGTAGTTTACTGCCTCTGAAGGCTGAGTTGAACCCAAGAATACCCTGTGGTGGGCATTGTAGGCAGAAATGTATATTCTCCCACAGGGAAGCACTACAAGGATGTATGCTTTTCTTATTGGGAGAGGAAGGAGCAAATAATTAGGAGCAACAATAAAATCTACATAGGAGGATTCTCCTACAGGCCCCTGGTACCTTTCAGTACACAACAGACTGGTCAAGAATTACTGATCAACAGAGGCAAACTTAAAAGAGAAATATCTTTGTGGCTCAGAGAGATTTCAGTTAGAAACCTGATCTATTGCTTACTGCGTGTAACTCGGGTGAATGAGCGTCAGAATCCTCCTCTATGATTTATTATTTTTCAGAACTTTTTACAAAAAAACAACAACAACTGGAACTTAATTAAGCAAAAACAAAGAGGACTTACTTACTCATGTAATTAAAAAGGGCAGGGATAGAGCTATAATGTAATAAACCTGAGTCTCCAGGACTCTCTCTGTGTCCCTATCTCCAATTGTTTCAGCTTCCTGGTTTCGTTCTGTCCTTTTCTTTTCACATGACAGCTGCTGGCAGCTCTGGCTCACATTCTTACAATGAACAAATATGTCTTTTTTTATTATTAATGATTTCATTTAAAAATGTGTCTGGGTCTGGGTGCTGTCATTATCTACCTGTCTTAATTGGACCGAGTGCCTTATTTAGGTTGATTGTTCCCGCATTTACAGTTTGAAGACAATCTTTCTTGCTAGAGAAGCTGGGGAAAAGTAGAAATTGAGTAAACTAATAATAATAAAGTTCTACATATGGGAGGGACCATGGTGATCATTTACCCGATGAGTACTACCTTCTAACCTTACATTATCCTTCCCGGGATGCTGGCCTATCCTTCACTTGTTCTTATTCTTGCTCAGATCATGGTTCAAACATCTTTCCAATTTTATTAAGAATGTTCACAAACCTATTCTGGACTTTAATCTTTGTGTTAGATTACATTCCCTGAAAACAGTCTCTGAGATGAGGAGTTTCATACAGTAAGTTGTTGGAGAGTGATCTTCGGAGGTACACCTGTATGGAAGTGAGGAAAACAGGATTGGGGAGAGGGAGAAGGGGTCCTACTTGAGGCCTCAGCTGACGCTACAGGGTGCTCTCGAGCTGGAGCAGTTTTTCAGAGTTATCCCAAATTGGGGCAAGGGCAAAGGCTTTTTTTTATTCCTGCATCAGCCACATCTGGGAGGGCTATTCCTTTGGAACCAAGCAGTCCCCTGCAGCTAAGGGCAATTTCAAATGAGTGATGAACCTGTGAGTTACCAGTAGTCAATATTCTCAGCAGCTTGTCCCTGAAGATGGGATCCTGGTGGAGAACATAATACCTACATTTTTCTTACAGATACCTTTATATTGGGACATATTCCCTTCTTTCTATTCTTCTACTCATTCTTCTATATCAGGGCCAATCAGAGAGCACCTTATTGCAGCCATCCCTATATATGTCTCTTTATATGTCTCTCCTACTTTTTCTTTGGAATTATTTACATTTATGCAGTCAGCTATTATTTTAAAGTTTTCCTTCCCCGCCATTACATACAGTGTTTCTCTGAATATTCTCTTTCTCATTGGTTAGGGAAAAAATTCAGACTGTTAATTGGTTCTCCCTTTGGCTTTATCTACTTTCAAAAAATATTTCAGTGAAAGTCCTTGGTTGCAAACAAAGGAAATAAATCTAGTTCAGTTAAAGAGATCACAACTTTTTGAAGGGTTAAAGATCTCACAACGGGCAAGAAGGCTGAAAAAACAGACTTGGGCAAGACCCTAGATGGACAAGGCATAGCCAAGTTCCTGCCGAAAGAGCCATCTGCGTAGGATGCTCTACTGGCACTGACCCTGCTGGAAAGTCACAGCTGTGCTGCAGGCATCTGCCCCCTGGGGACACTTACTCTCATACCTTTGAACTTATGGTGTGTGTGTAGATACAGTGACTATACAGACGTTACCACGATTAACTATTAATTAGCCAGAAAGACTATCACTTCCTTTCCGCTTCTGTGCTGTGAATCAGAGCCCTTCATTCCTTATGTCTCCCCAAACAGGAAGATGTTCTTGTACTGGCCTACCAAAACAATACATGACCATTAGAAAAATATCCAAGTGATGTAAAGACTAATCAGTGTTATTTGTTAGCATGATTAGTTTTCAGAATGTTGGTATATTCGAATTCTTATAATACTACTCTAACTTGTCCCTCTGTAGTTTTTATAATTTATATTAGGAAAGCATCTTTTATATAATATCTCCTATATTCTTATTATACTCTAACAACAACAGCATTTTGTTTGTCCCTGTTTTTATCCTAGTCTGAGTTCCTATAAGATGTTAAAAATGTGTTCAATGGGGGAAATAGGTCTTTAGTCATATAAAATTGAGACGCACTACAAAGTATAACTCCTTTATAAAAATGTTCAAAGCACAATAGCATATTACAGGTTTTGGGAAATCTTGAAGTAAAGACATGGATTTCATTTTAACTCAGCTTTGACCTTTCTTAACAGAGTATTGTTCTAGTTATTTGACTGTTGGCCCCCAACTCCATACTATCCTGTTTTCTATAGCTCAGGGACTGGAAACCTGAAAACTACATTTCCCAGACTTTCTCATTAGCTGGTTTCTGATTAGGTTCTGGTATAGGAGGCCCTGGAAAGAGGTTAGAAAGCAGGAGAAGAGCCCTTATTTTCCTTCTTCAGCTCTGACCTGGGCAGCAGCAGTGGCAGGCCATTGCTGTAACAGTGGCACAGTCGTAGCAACAGCAGCAGAGGAACAATTATTAGTTTTAGCAGCAATAACAACAGCAAGCCTATAAGCAAAAATTGGACTGTGGCTTCCAGAATCCTGAACTATCACTGGGACTCCTAGCTTCCTGTGAAGTAGCAGCTGCAGTGGATCCAACAGCAGCAGTGACAACAGTGGTGTTCTAGAAGCCTCAGCAGCACAGAACTCATGGGATCTGGCAACATCCTTTTTCTTTTTGCTCCTCCAGCCTTAGGGGTTGGCAGCTTCCTATAATTACTGATATCTGGGTAGCATCTTTTCACCTCTTTGCCCCTCAGCCCTTTTAACACTTTTGCAAACAATTTGACTATTCCTTACATTTTATTATATATTTTTGACCAAAGTATTAGTTAAATTCCATGTTCCATTCACATGATTCACCTACGACTTCTTATTGGTCCCTATAAGATCACATATCAAATTTATTTTGTTTATCATCATTCTCAACCAGCTTACTTTTGAGGTATCTTATATGCAGTAAAGCAAACAAATCTTAAGTGTACAGCTTAATGAATTTTTACATATGCATGTAATGTAATATAGATGTGTATACCAGGAGTGCCAAAATAATGTATACAAGTGGACACTTTGGTCAACGTTGCTTAAGCAGTAAGTAGTTTGCCATAATCAGAAGTGTCTGGAAGCTGATGGTAACTACTTTGAGCACATCTTGTAATTGCAGAAGTCAAACGTGACTTGTATTCATCTTTGTTATCGGTATTTATTATTACAATTTTAATAGTCTTAAAATGTGTATACATTTTTTGGCACGCTCTGTATATGTATACTATATATACTATTATTATAATAGATAATATATATTGTTATATATTGTATATAATATATAACATATATCACATACACATGAGGTCTGACAATTAAGTTTGCGAACTTGTTGCAACGATGTTGCTGACCTGTTTTTGATATCAGAGGGATTATTCGTTATGAATTTGTACCAACTGGACAAACAGTAACCAAGTTTACTATTTGGAAGTGTTGAAAAGGTTGCGTGAAAAAGTCAGATGACCTGAACTTTTTGCCAACAATTCATGTCTCTTGCATGACAACAATGCACCAGCTCACACGGCACTGTCTGTGAGGTAGTTGTTAGCCAGTCAACAAAGAACTGTATTGGAACACCCTCCCTGCTCACCTAATCTGGCCCCCAATGAATTCTTTCTTTACCCGAAGATAAAGGAAATATTGAAAGGAAGACATTTTTATGACATTCAGGACATCAAGAAATGACAGCTGATGGTCATTTCAGAAGAAGAGTTCCAAAATTGCTTTGAAGGGTGGACTACGTGCTGGCATCGGTGCACAGCTTCCCAAGGGGAGTACTTTGAAGGTGACCATAGTGATATTCAGCAATGAGGTATGTAGCACTTTTTCTAGGATGAGTTCGTGAACTGAATTGTCAGACCTTGTGTGTGTGTATGTGTGTGTGTGTGTGTGTACCCATTGTATAAAGATCAACTAAAGATATACAACATTTCCAGCCCCCTAGAAAGTTTCCTCATGCCACTCTGTCAATACTCCATTAAAGGTAAAAAGTATTTTTCTATACTTTCTTGGGAAACTTTATTTGATCAAAGACACGTTCAGGTCTTTGATCATCTCAGATTAATTTTTAGGTAGGTAAGAGGGTTAATTTTTTCCATATAGATATCCAATGGACTTGATACCATTTGTTGAAACAGCCATCGTTTCCCTTAAGTGTAAATCATGTGACTATATATACATAGATTTGTTCGAAGCTCAGCATTCTATTTGTCTATTCTTGCACCGACATTACACTGTCTTAGTTATTGTAGGTTTCAAGTTAGTCTTAATATGATAGTTTAAATTAGAGTCCAGTTTTCCCATCCATGATTGCCTTCTTTATGCTTAGCCCTTTGCATTTCCATATATTTTTTCAAAAAGAGTCTTCAGCCTAATTTAATGTAACTATTGAAATGCTTGGGTTTAAGTGTACCATCTTTGTTTTTTGTCTATCTATTTTTATTTCTTTATTTCTCCTTTCTTGTCTTGCTTTGTATCACACTATTATTCTTCCATTTTTCTCCTCTATTAGCTTTTTAAACAGCGCCACTGAGATATAATTCACATACTATGCAATTTACCCATATAAAGTACACAATTCAAAGGTTGTTAGTATATTCAAAGAGCTGTGCATCTATCACCACTATCAATTTTGCAACATTTCACTTCTCAAAAAGAAATCCATGCCCCCAACCCCCGCCCTTACCCATCACCATCCAATCCCTCATAACCCCCAGCCCTAGGCAACCACGGATCTACTTTTTGTCTCTATAGATTTGCCTATTATGGACACTTCAGATAAATGTTTGGAAAAAGGCACTCAGTGGGTATGAGTATTATATTATCTGAGTGTGTGTGTATAAGAGAGAAAGAAGGAAAAGGGCAAGTTGTGAATATACACGAGTGAGAAAAAAATGTGAAGAAATTCAAAGTGAGGATAGAGTAAGATTTTGTTTTCTTGAGTGTAGATAATCATGTGTGCTTAAAGATCAGATTTATTAACAAGGATTCTGAATTCCATGTCCTTGGTGAAGTTTATTAAGAGAAATTAACATATCACAGATGAACTAATGCTCCTATGTGTAAAAGTGTTGGTTCTGAAACACCTGCTGCAGAAAGATTACACATATTTTAGCACTGCAATAAGAAGAGTCAACAAGCTGAAACTAGTTTTTCCCTTCACAGTGCTTCGAAGGAAAGGTATACCTCAGCCACTCCTATCCTTATTTCTAGAATGTAAATAAATGTGACTAAGGCAAATGGTCATCCAAAGCTTGTATTTTTCTTAAATGGACAAAAAAGACCTTATAAGAATTTTAAGTATCATTATTCATAATGAGTCCTTCTTTTTATTCCTGTAAAGTGCCAAGTGTGTAGTTTTGCACTTGCTGTTTCCACTGCCTGAGTCCTTCCTGGCTCTTTGCTCAGCTGGTTCTCTCTAATGATCAAAGTCTCAGCTCAAATGCCACCCCCACAAATAGGTCTTCCCAGACAACTATAAGATTTCCCACCTCTCCTGTTTCTTCCCATCAGTCTGTATCCCACCACCCTGTTTAATTGTCTTCTTAGCTCCTACTTATGCTATCTGGAATTACACTTTTAATGTTTTCGTTTAATTGTCAATTGTTCATCTCCTCCTCCATAATATAATCTCTCTAAGGGCAAAGACGTTGTCTAGATTATTCATTGCTATATCCCAGGGCAGTAACTGGCTATAGGGACAGTTCAATAAATATTTGCTGGATGAATAAATAACTGCACTCTTGTAGTACACTCAGTTGTTCACACCACTGTGCTGGACTCTACAATGTTAAGCTGGTCTCTGCCCCCTAGAATTTTGGGAAATTACCATGTCAAGTGTGAGCCAATGTTCCTAAGTGTAAAAAGGTTGGTACATAAATATCTACTGAAGAAAGATAGATTTTAATATCATGTCAAGGTAATAAAACAACAGAAAGTTGAATAAACCCAATAATTAAATAATGTATGCTTTGTTCACAAGGTTCAAAGTTCAGATAAGATGTGCTTACCTGAATTCTACAAATCCTCTGAATTTATTAAATGAGGGCTAAGACTATGTAAGAGATCAAGTTTTTGATTGTGATTCCTATACTTAAAAGAAATGAATGAAATATATAGATTTTGGATGGAGTACTGGGAAATGCCCTGAATTTGGAATCAGAAGGTCTGACACTAGCAGGCTTTACGTGGATGAACAACTAACTTCTGAGCCTCAGTTTATTCTTAGCGTTAGTGATATCTACCCTACAATATCTTAGCATCAGTGATATCTACCCCACAATAACCACAGGGATGTGGTGAGGCTCAAGAAATAAAAGAAAACCAATTATAAATAACATCTATTAGTTACTTCATATCAGACTAAATACTTTACATTTATTATTCCTATCACTCACATAATCCTATGAGGTAGGTCATTATTCTTCTTATTCTAGACAGTATCTGAGACATGGAATGGTGATGTAACTTAACCACGGTCACACCACTTGGAAGTGGTATAGCTAGGGTTCAAACCTAGAGCCTATGCTCTAAACCATTAGGTCATGGCTTTCAAATGGTAGAGTTGTTCAAAAGTGATGCATCAGTAATCTTTCAACCAAGAAGTTCTTACAGCAATATTCAGGAGACAGCATAGTTCCATGACAATAATCATGAAACTGCATATTAAGATTCTACCTTTACTAAACTCAACTTATGCTTACTGAACCTAAAGCCAATGCTTCTGGTATTCTCAGTAGCTGCATCTAATTTCCAGCAAAATCATGGGAGTAAAATTCAACACTGAGTCACCATATAAGTACTGGATTCTGCATATTGTGCTTTAGTTGGCAACTGTTCCATTGTTTTCATTTAGCCAAACTGAAAAAAAGACTGATGTTGAAGTTTCATCTCAAATCTGAAAAAGCCTTTCTAAATGTCCATGTATCAACAAATTGTTAGAAAGAATAAGTACAAATCAAGGGAATTAAATTTAATCCCTCTAATAAATAAAGACAGCCTCAGCCCAGGTTAGAGAGAAATCTCTTCCAGCACCACTCTTAGGAAGAATAGGGATTTACTGTACTGTTTTGTGTTATTTGCTGAAGCATTTAGAATAAGCCACTGTCTGAGAGGGCATGGTATGTCAGGATGGAACTTAACTCTTCTAAAATTAAAGTACATGTTTAATCTCTTATTGGATATTTTCCTTTGGAAAATACTTCTTTTCAATGTTATTTCTTCACTGTGGGTTGATAATAATTTCAAGATCACAGCTATGACAGTGGTATAATATCTAGGGATTTTCTTAAATTTTTAGCTCTCGCAGTAAAAATTTATGATTTAAGAAAAATCTCCCAATTTTAGCCAATCCTGGGTCTGAAAAATAAATATGATCAATGTAAACACAGTCTGGATAACTGACAAGGAAATGCTTCATTTTCACTCTCAGCAGGGTTATGGGACTTTGAGGGTCATCCATATTGTCAGAATTCTTCTTGCTATAATAAAACAGTTAAGATAAAACACCAAGCTATAATAGACCTTAGCCACAAGAGGAAAGAGTAAAAAGAAAAAATGGAACCACTAATTGTTCTATCTGTACCATGACTGTTTGACACTAACGTCTTCTCCTCTTACCTATACCCTTAAGAAATCTTCGCCAAGTAAAGGTATCATGCTGTCTTTTTTTTCCTTTGAGATAGCAGTTATTAAACATTTTGGTCTCAAGACTCCACATACTCTTTAAAATTATCAAGGATGACAAAGAACTTTTGGTCATGTGGATTACCTATTAAAACTAAGAAATTGTTAAAGTATTTATTTTAAAATAAAAATAATACAGCCATATATGTAAATATAAATAATATAGCTTTTTTTATGGGAATTAGCTATATTTTTCAAAAAAAACACAACAGTGAGAACAGAAAGATTTTACAAATGTTTGATTGTCACATCTGCTTCTACATGCAATCTATGTGATATGTTGTTTTGGTTGAAGTATGTGAAGAAAATCTAGACATGCCGTTTGAACAGGGAGGAGTATTTTAATCGCCTTTGCAGATAATTGTGGATATTCTTCTTTGATACCCCAGAATCCTAATACTAGCTTTGAGTTGATTCCAAGGGAATCTTAACTTGTGGCTACTGCTACTAAATCACAAAAATATCCTATCCAATCACTTCAACCGAACCAAAGTTCAGGATCAAACTGCCCTCTCCTGGTGAAAGATTGATATCTGTTTGGTCTCAGAAGCTCCAACCTTCAGCATCAGTGCCTTAATGGAGCTTTCCCAGGATCTGAGGCTTTCCTCAGGCAACCAGAAGAAGAAAAAAATGACAACCCTAAATATGCTGGGGCAAGGATGAGAGTTGGGACACAGCTCAGCAGCAGGGCAATTCATCTTTCTAAATTCTACTTACTGTTGAATTTTTGAGAAGCATGGGGGACACAGAGTGACAGTCCTGTGGAGACAACTGAATGGCCTCTTCCAGCAATACCTGTAATACCTAATTGCAAGCCAGTTCTGCTGAATTCAAACACAAATGAAACAATATATTATGCTGCTTAAAAATGGGCTGTCTTATACCTTATCATTGACAACATACCTTCAAATAGAGTTTGCATTAAATATTGTTTTATTAAATGCATACCTCTCAGTTCAAGAAAAAGAATATTGTTACATTACATGAAAAGGCCCACTGTGCTCCTCCCTAATAGCATCCCTTTCTCTCCACCAGAGGTAACTGCTGGCCTGAATTTTATCTTTGGAATCTCGCTGCTTTTCTTAAAGTTATATAACATACATTATAGGCCTGTCCTGAACATCTGCCCTGGTCAAGCATGCATGGAAGCCCGTGGTCCACATATCCAAATGAATATTTTATAAATTAACCTAGCAAAGTGTTAGTAAAAAACAAATGGGAAAAAAATGTATATTTTGTCCTCTTGTCTTGAAAAGAGAATCTTTCTAAAGATCTTGAAAGCCAGATTCAAATATCTCTGATTACCAATGAGGTTGAGCATTTTTGTATCTTTATTGGTCATTCCTCCACTGTGAAATGATTTAAGCATTTCGCAGTTTTCTAACAGATTGTCTTTTTTCTTATTGACTCTTATTGATTCATAGGAGTGTTTTACATATTCTAAATACTAACACTTTTTGCCCAGCTACAAGTGTGGCTAATACCTGCTCCAAGGCTAAGCTTGTATTTTCACTCTCTTTGGAGTACTTTGAAGAACAAAAGGTCTAAATTTTAATGCAGTTGCACTTTTTCTAAATTAGTTAATATTGAAACCGTGCCTAACACAGTTTATTGTAACTTTTATATTACTTTCCTTTAATGACGTGAATTTTTTCTATTTTTAAAAATCCTTTCCTATGCTGAAGTCATAAAGATATTTTACCTAATAATGTCTTCTAAAACATTTTAGATATATGCCCTTCACATATAAGTTTTTCATCCATGTGGCGTGGGTTTTTATTATATTGGCTTTGAGATACAATTCACATACCATAAAATTCACCCTTTTAAAAGTACACAAATGTTTTCAGTATATTTACAGTTGTTCACCACTAATTCCAGAACATTTCGTCACCACCAAAAGAAATCCCACAGTCATTGACTTTAATATACGTCATATACCAGTGTTCCAGCACCATTTCTATTCTTTCATCAGTGATTTGCAACATCATCTCTATCACAAATCAAGTTTTCGTTATCTATGTAGATTTATTAGATATATTCTCTTCCATTGGTCTGTTTGTCTATTCCTGCACTAATATGTGTTGCGACCTGCACAACACAAGCCGTGGGAAGACGAGGGAGGCGGCGAGGGTTAAACTATAATAAAGAGACAGAGACTCAAATACAGTTAAATCACAGAGGACCAAGGGACTCGCAGCCCCAAGAGACTGGAGCACCGATTAGGGTCGACTGGGGTATTTATAGATTACAAACAAAGGAATCACATGACTTTAGGCACGGCCTGTGAAACTCTTGCAAAATTTTAAAAAATACTTTTTGAGCCCAATTGTAGGTCCCATAGCAACCGAAGCATATAGTCTGATAATATCTAAAGTGTGGTATGCACCTCCCGGAGGGGAGAAAGTCTCTTGTGATGAGCCATTCCATGAGCTGAGCAGTAAGAGCGAGATTTTCTCGCTCTAATGGACCTCTCTCACAATTAGGTGAGAGGGAGCAGCAAGAGTCAGCAGCTGCTTTTCTCAAGCAAAGGGAAAGGGAGACAAGGCTCCTTTCCATTTATTTTACAGCAGCTCATTAGGGGTCTCAACGGGGTCCGTCTGGCTTGAGTTGTTCCTTCCGTAAGGAATCTTACTCGTTTTTGACTGCGAACCCTTCTTTCTGGAGACCAGGCGGAGAGACACGAGTCATAAAACTCTAATCCCAAAGAGGCACAGTTCCACAATCCTTCCTTTCTTAGGAAAAGGCAGGAGGGGACAAATGGTTAGGCTGCTGTGCGACCACCACAAATATGTGCTGTCATAATTATAATACGATTAAAGCAAGCTCTATCATTCTGTTATCTTTCCTGCGTATCTTGATTTCTATTGCCACTTTGTACTTCCATATAAATTTTAGAAAATAACTTGTCAATTTCCACAGAAATCCGTTGGAAATTAGTTAAAATTGTGTTAAATCTATGCTTGTTGAGGAAAATTGACGTATTTAAAATACTGACTTCTGTTCCATACGAATGGTATTGCTCTCCATTTAAAGTTTTAAAACATGTTTTAAACGTTTACAATCTCTTTTTTTAATTTTAAGTGTGTTTTTCCAGGACCCATCAGCTCCAAGTCAAATAGTTGTTTTGATCTAGTTGTGGAGGGTGCAGCTCACAGTGGCCCATGTGGGGATCGAACCAGCAACCTTGTTAAGAGCACCGCGCTCTAACCAA
The DNA here is from genome assembly GCF_036562045.2 of Rhinolophus sinicus. Classification (NCBI taxonomy): domain Eukaryota; kingdom Metazoa; phylum Chordata; class Mammalia; order Chiroptera; family Rhinolophidae; genus Rhinolophus; species Rhinolophus sinicus. The sequence goes on from NC_133752.1 coordinate 162,870,471, forward strand.
CTGAGCTAACCGGCCACCTCTATAATTTTTTCCTAATTTTTTGTTCTATTTCTCCCTAAATGTCTAACATTTTTATTGCATTTATTTTTTAATGCTATTGAAGGTGTTCTTTTTTTAAAGTATTTTTTTTCCTACCATTTGTTGGTGTTGTGTTGCAATTGTTTTTATATCCAATGACTCTTCTAAAATTTATCTATGGAGTCTTCTTGATTTTCTCTCTAGGTAATTATTTCATCTTTAAACAGTAGGAATTTTGTTTCCTTTTTTTCTACCTTACAGTTTTTCTTTTTCAGGCTTAAATGTATTGGTTAGGACTACTGGCACAAAATGAGTAGATATAATAGGTATCCTTGTCTTGTTCCCAAACTTAAATGGAATGCATTTGACTGTTAAATATGATGTTTGCTATAATCTGTAAGATACCTTTCATATTTTAAAAATTATTTTGTTTCTGCCTTGCCAACAATTTTTTCATAAATGATGTTGAATTTTATGAAATGCTTTCCTGAATCAAGTTAGATGACCATAATTCTGATTTTAATCTATAAATGTGATGAATTATGTTACTTTTTAAAATCAAATCAAAGAGTCCAACAATTGTAAAATATACCATTATCTCATGCTCCAATAATAAAGAAAAAAACAGCTGCCCATTGGCTATTCCAATTTAAGACATGGTTAAGGGAAAAAATGGACATCTTATAATTGATAATATACAGCAATTTATAAAGCTAACATTGCCATGCACTCTTGAGACTAAACACGGATTTATTGTGATGTAGTCCACTTTTTAATATCCATTGGCTTTAACTTTCTAGTATTGCATGTTCATGAGTGAGATTGGTAATTTTAATTTTTGTATTGTCCCTGTCGGATTTTGGTAATAAGCTTTATCTATTTGTGTAAAATTGGAACTTTTCTGAATGTTTAATAAAACAATAAAACTCTCTAGGCTTGGTACTTTATTTGTGGGCAAGAGTTTTGGCTATTGATTAAATTTCTTTCAAGGTTAAAGGACTATGATTTATATATCTTCTTGAGCCTATTTGCTATTTTTAGGAATATATCCTTTTCATCAAAATTTTCAAATATCGGTATGAAGCTACTCAAATTTTCTCTTTAATATTTTAAAATCAGTACATATGACTTTATAATTTTTCATATTATTTATGCCATCTTTCTTCCTTGATCAAACTTGCCTGTTATCAACGTAATTACTCTTTTTGAATTCACAACTTCAGTCTTTCCTAATTCTCTCATGGTATGTTTCTCTTCTTAATTTCTTCTGTTACCTTTATTTCCTTCCTTCTTTCTTTCAGTTTAAAGCTTAGCTCATTAATTTTCAGCTTTTTTTTCTAATTTAAGTTATACTTGTATTTTCTCTTAGATGCCTTAAGGGAATACCACAAGTTTCTACATACAAATAGTTTTTTATTAAGTTCTGAATTATATCCTAATCTCCATCATAATTCCTCTTTTATCTGAGTTGTTGGTGTTGGGTTTTTAATATTCACCTTTATTAATTTTATCCTGAATGTGCACATAAGATGTTCTGAATAGATTTCTTATTATTTGAAATCCTCTGCCAGCTTTGCCTTAGACTTAAGTCTTGGGGCTATGTGGTGCGTCATGGGATTTTCTCCTACACAAGTGAGTGGTGTCAAATAAAAACAAATCTAGACTTAGGTTAGAAGAGACTACTTGAAAAAGTATTACAATGGGTAAAGAGGAACTACTGCAATTGGGGCAGGAAGACTACAGCTATAGGAAGAATGCTCTGATAAGAGTTGCATCTTCAAGATGAGGTGGAAAAGGACATTTTTTTAAATATAGGAAGTAAACCAGGCTAGAAAAATCTGTGTGAAGATGGGCGGGTGACATAATGGACAGCTGATCAAGGAATATCTTTCTTTGTGGTCAATTTTAGGAGGTGTCATTGAGGAAGAACTATTCTACATCATAGTACAAGGGTTTGTGGGGAAAAGGCCTAAAGTTTGATCAAGTTAGAGGACATTTTGTCCAGTTAAATTACTTGTGAAACAGAGTGGGAAGTTGGAGGGTGGGTCTGGGTCTGGATTTGTAAGCAAAAGGGTGATACACAGATCTTATCTTAGTCATATGGGAAAAGGAAAAGGTAGTTCCTTGCCATAAGCCATTTTATGGAATACAGTACAATGGAGGGGTTTAACTGTTGCTGCTTTCCAGGAACACAGGGTTCAAGTAAATTCAGTGGCCAGGTACTCCATAGGCAACGGACAGGGATATGGGCTGGGAATTGTTTTACATGTCACACTCCTCTACATTTAGCATGTCCTGAGTGGGAGTATCCTCTCTGGCACTGGTACGAGGGAGAATTATGTGTACAGATGTTTATTCCAATAATACACCGGGGGTGCCAAAAACATGTACACATTTGAAGACATTATCTATGTATTACAAGTTGAATTACGGTAGCAATGTGTAGTATGTTGTTTGCTCAAAAGATGGCATTAATCAAATGAATGCTAGCATCATTCTTTGTATTAAAATTTTAATACAGTTTTTTCCTTCTTAAAACGTGCATATATTTTTTTGGCACCCTCTATTTATGGTACAAGCCATGACCACAGTGTATCAGGTTGATCTCGAGGGCCCTAGCCATAAAGTTAAATTTATTTGGTCCATTTGGCATGGACCAAATATGCTTATGGATGTTTTAAATAGGACCAAAATTTAAGGGCCTTTTGACATGGACCAAATGTCTCCATGGACGTTTTGGACAGGACCAAGTGTTCATTAATTCTTAAAACAATTTAGATCTGGGACAAGGGAAGGAAGGGATGGATCAGGGGATGAAAGACAAGAACACTTACTGTTTTGGGTCCTCCAGAATCTGTGTAGTAGACAGCAACGTTATCATTGACTATACACCTATTTCAACTTTGAGGATCTCCTGATCCAATAGACATGTCCACCAAGATGATGGCTGGGAGAAGCTGTTATATACAATCTATGAGTATTTCAGAATGGGTACTGTCCTTTTTCTACAATTCCTTAAACTGGAAGAACAGGCAATTTCAACTATAAAAAATTTCTTTCGGGTGAGGGTAGTATTTTAACAGTAGTCAGTTTACCAGCGTAAGGCTGCAAGTTTTCCTACTTCTCTCTTGGAGTTAATTATATTGAATAGGGTTCAGTATTTTGAAGATTATTTTCTTTTGTGGTTAGTTACCTTCTATGTCATGCCAGTGTTTGCATTTTAAGTGATGTCAGAGAAAATAAGCCTAACATTTTAAATATCTATGAGTATGGATAACATTTAATATTACTTTAAAACTTAATGATTCTATAAATTGTATTACTGGAGTTAAAATGTGCTTCTAAGCAGTACTTTTCAAGAACTGTGGAAGAGCTTGATTATGATGGGAATAACATGCAGAATCTCTATTGTTTTTCCTCTTTCTTAAACGCTGGATAGTAATAGATTGCAAGAAATGTAGTTCTGGACATTCTGAAAAATGTAGCCTAGGGAAGATAGAATCAGTTACAATGTGGAACACATTTTAACTCCAGATTTCTAATGGATATAATCAGTGGATTCAAGTAGATCCAAGAGCTGGATACATAACCACATTTAATGCTGACACAAATGTTAGCAATAACAAACTAAGGTGCAATAGAAAAAATCAAACTAAAGTAACTGATGTACTGGAAATGTGTTCTGGTTAGATCACAATGCAGCAATAAAGGCTGAGAGGTTAACAAGATCAGAAGACAGAACCTTCAGATTAAAAAAATAAGTATGGGCCGGACCGGTGGCTCAGGTGGTTGGAGTGCTAGGATCCCAACGCTGAGGTCGCAGATTCGATTCCCACATGGGCCAGTGAGCTGCGTTCTCTACAGCTAAGATTGTGAGTAACAGCTCTCCCTGGAGCTGGGCTGCCATGAGCAGCCAAAGGTTGGCATGGGCTGCTGGAGGCTGCTGAGTGCTGCGGGCAAGAGCTGCCCTGAGCTGCTGTGAGTGGCCGACCAGTAACTGGCAACCGACTGTCTCAGCCGGGGGGAGCGCAAGGCTCCTAATATCAGCAGGGGCCAGGGAGCTATGTCCTACACAACTAGACTGAGAAACAACGGCCTGAACTGGAGTGTTGCGGCGGAGAGAGGTAGAAGGGGGTAAAAAATGAGAAGGAATCAATGACTCAAGGAACATACTTTACTGTTGGGTTTTCAGGTGGGAAAAAAAAAAAAAGGTGAAAAGTTATGAAAAAAAATAGTTTGGGATGAAGAAAAATTCTCTCACAATAGCATGGATATTCCAGACAGAGAAGAGCATTTCTTTGTAGAAACAAGTATGGAAAGGAAACAGAATGGGTATGAAGTTCTGGAAAAAGAGGAAAGTTTCCATAAAAGTGACTTAATCTCTCATCCAGCCACACTAACTCTCTGTTTCTTAAAAGCAAAACAGTTTCAGAAAACTCCTTGCTCAAGCTCCAAATTTATACACTGTCACTTCAAAAGAGGTAGTAAGGACACCAACCTAAACTGAAATGTCTCCTATCTCTACACTTATCACCTCTCCTCTGGCTCGAGGGATGTTTGATTTGTAAAAAGACTAGAAATATGACAAAAATAAAAATAGAAACTATGTCACAATAGAATTTTATGGTACATTTGTTTAATTATGACCATTAATGTAAGAGATGCCTCAATAATTTCATTTGGATAATAAAAAATGATAGTATAATGATGGTTTAAAGCTGGTTCAATCACAATCTTACAAGCTTATTTATCAAGAGTGAAAATAGAAGACTATTAAAAATAGCTAGAAAGATAACGTGTTATAGTGCTTAATGTTTCTGTAACTGTTGGTAAGGCTTACATCTAAATCTGATGCAGAATTCTTAATGCCATTGAAATAGTTCTTTTCTCAGCCATGTGGTATACGCTGGTACTACGAGTCTGGCAGAGATTGGCTATGAGTACCGCTTCTTGTCTTCAGCTGTGACTGCGCAATATCAGCAAGTGCACTTTGTATCTTTTCCAGAAGCATGTCCCCTCGATAAACAACATCCTCCAGACAAGTGGCCGCTTCGTGGTTTTCTTCTTCTAGCTTATACAAGCTAGCAGCCTTTATAAGACACAAATTTAAAAATCTTTTGAGAAATGAAAAACTCGGAGATTAATGAGTTGATAAGGAAAGAAACTGCAGAAGTAGTTACTTTTAAATCTGGATGACTATGCAGCCATTGTGATAGCTTTTTCAATGGCAAAAATTCGAAAATCAGGGAAGTATAAGAGTTTTTACTGTATGAATTATTTAAAGCAATGAATTTTCAATAATAGAGCTCTGGATATCTATATTTGACACCCATCCATACTGCTTTGGGACACTACTATTCTACTCCACATCCAGAATGCCACCCTCCTCTCATTCTTTGCTGGGAAAAGAGCCAAACTGAGAAAAATAGGAAGTTTCCTTATAACTCAAAATTGGACAGCTATATATATTCTGCACAGTCTTTAATAGACTACACTAGTTCACAATGAATGAAACTCCCATTTTAAAATATAATCTTAAGCTTTAAATATTTTAACAAGAGGCATTAAATCTATCTCCTTTAATTCAAAATTCCCTATTAGCAAAGTATTCAAAACAAAAGAGAATTTTACCTGTAAAGCAGCTGTAGATTCTTCACTGGGCAAGGAATCTATCAAAACATCAATGTCTTTTGCTGTTCGTGCAATCAGTGCTGCAAAAAGCTGGGCATATTCTAGAGAAAAATATTATTAATTAGGGTATTAGAGAAACTCAAGTTTTCAGAAATAGAAATTAAACATCAAGCTAATTAAACCAGAAAACCATGTAATTTTTTAATACTAGGCTTCTAACAATTAAAGTGTAATTTTAACACACCATTTCTATTATATGTTTGAGAATTACCCTTAATATTAACTCAAATTGGGAATTAACTATAATATATATCATTTATTAGGACAATATGGTGGTTAGTTGAATAACGGAATTTATAAATGGGATGTCTTCCTTATTAAGGTCCCACAAGTAAAATATAGCTAAATTGATACACATTTTCCTCTAAAGGAATAACAATCCGTTATTGGACATGAACAGAATTATAGCATGCTATGTAAATTGACTTTAACAAGTTCATATCTTTTATGACTTGCAGTAATATTCTCAAACAATAACATTTTTAGAATGCGATAATTAACTTGAATTTCTCAATAAATCTAATTTTAACAGATTACAAGTAATATGAGCGTCAAACCAAGAAAAGCCAAAAATCCATTTACCTTCTGTGGGATTAGCTGGCTGATCTTTGTTAATTGTTGTCTGAATATTACTAAAAGAGGCAGGAGGACCACACTGCTGCAACACTCCAATTGCATTACAAAACTGGTCTGCAAGCTGGAGGCCAAAGAAAACATGTCAAAGTTAGAAAGGACTTATCAAATTTAAGACTTTTATTGGTAATGGCAACAATAGTAAGTTTCTATAAAAATGATCTCTGAGCAAGGGAATAAAACAGAAAAAAAGTAATTTTGGATAAAATTAGCCAGTAACAGTGATTAAATATCTTAATCATGCAAAGAAATTAGGTTTGGTATCAATCCAGTTGAAACAGTTAAAAAGAAACACAAAATAATCTTTGTTTTCCTTCCAAGGTAAAAGAAATATACGCCAATACCTATTGCAAGCACAAGTAAAGACTTTTTTGAGGTAGTCGTGGTAAAAAGCAATTTTGACTTACAAATATCAAAGTACAGCTCCAGAGTAAATAAAAAAGAAGTATGATTCATGTACAAAGTATATGATCCCTTTTTTGAGACTAGAATAGTTACAAGTGTAAAGAAATAGTGGGAAAAAAACAGCACCATAAGTATTCAGAAATGTTTTTCTCCATGATTTGAGTTGTAAACACCTGATGCTCTAAAAGTATTCCTTAAGCAGTTTTGAAGATCGAGAATGCCAATTCCTTACCATCTCCAAATTTAAGACTTCTATCCTCTCCAGCAATTTCTCTCAATAGTCCTGACCTCTCAAATCTCAATTTCTTATTTCCAATCAGTGAATAAGCATTTCCACTAAAATTCTCTGCCATTATTTCAATGACAGAACTCATAGTCAACTGACTTCTTTGTTCAATACCTAAATTGTATTGAGATTTTCCTAGTCAATCAGTCCAACTTCAGACACTTGTTATACTTTCCTTTCATCTTCAAATCCTGATAGTACTACAAATCTTTCCGTTTTCGTTCTAGCTTCACTGATACTGTTAGTTCAACCAATTACTTCTCGTGAGAATTGTTACAATAATCTCCTTATTGTTTTCCAGTTCACTGTTATTTCACCATGCTCAAAAAAATTTGAGTTCTCTCCAGGCATAGTCTTCAAGATAAATCTCCAATTCTTCAGGCTGTTTCAAAGCTTTCAATAATCTAAGTCAACTCTACGCATTATTTTCTATTGCTCCTTCACATACAGAGCATGCCAAAAAATGTATACACATTTTAAAAAAGGAAAAAACTGTACTAAAATTGTAGTACTCAATATACATTAACAAAAGATGACTGCAAGTCACATGTACACATTTTTTTGGCACTCCCAGTATACCTGACTAGTGATAAATTCATTCCAGACTACAGTGCTTTAGGTCACATTTTGCAAATGTAATGGAGTAGTAGTAAGTGCTCAGAAACTACAAATATGGATTCTAATTCTGGTTCTAGTAACTTGAGTTGTTGTATTTTTAATTTTTAAATTGGAACCATTCTCACATCACTGCATTGTTATGAGGAATAGAGAAAACAAAAAATATTCAAGATAGAGGCTGTCTGCTCTGTCCTTCAAAAGCTCTCAAGATCTATTTGTTCAACAAATATTTATCAAAAATCAACTTTATGACAAGAAATGTATATTTGTAAACATTACAGAGATACTGGGAACAAGATCATTTCTGCCTTTATAGAGTTCTCAGAGGGTAAAACAAATGTTATTTTAGTAACTTTAAAAACAATTACAATTCAGATAAATGCTGATTGCCTCTAATTTAGTTCGTTTCACTCTATATTCCAATTTATTTCAGCACTTACAGTTGAAAACACTCAATTCATTACAACTCCTTAACCACATACTGCTTTTGCATTATTCAAATGTCTCTTGAGTATCAGACATCTTTCTAATCAGACTGTAAACTCCTTAAAGAGTATCGCTCTATGAACATAATAGTGCTTATATACACAGTAGGCACTCATACTAGTTAACCTCTCCAAATTCCAATTATCAGCATGCCTAGCCTGGAGTTAAAGCTGTATTTTTGTCCTTGGTCTCCTTTTGGCTACCAGACATGTATGAATATGCAACATTTCCCCTAAAATAACATTTCTATCCAGCAGCATCATTACAATTTTATTTTGTAAACCCTCAAAGGAGTATCTCCCTGAGAGAGGCTGGCTGGCAGCCAAGTCCAGTCACTACAGGTAGAATTTATCTTGTTGAATTCATCAACATTTAGGGGCTGGCGGCCTCGGCCTTAAAAAGTCTTATTTTATACACACACAGAGTAGATCATTTTCTCAAGAGGAGATTCACACTCTTCAAGTGCAAAAACTGATATAATAACAAAAATGCCAACTTACTAGCTTCCAGTGAGGAAAAAAACTGGCAAGAGATCCGGTAATTAGATTTTCCAATTAACACATTCTCTCTCTATAGGCGTCTTACCTGGGACATCAAATTCTAAATAGAATAACAGTGCGAATATAAACTACCCATAGAAAACTACTTAACTCTTAATGGTAATAAGTACATGAATCCTACAGTTTGCATATGCTTTCCACTTAGGCATAATAGGAAAAATAAGAAGGATTAAAGTAAGGGGGGGCCTTCTTACGAGACATGACTTTTAACAGGAAATAGAACTTTTGGGGAAACATTAATTAAAGAAGACCTAAATAAACGGAAATATACGAGTAGAAAATTTATTATCATTAAGGTGTCAGTTTTCCCCAAACCGATTTATGCTGGGGAGTGGCCAAGAGATGGACCGAGGCCCTTGATCTGTAGGAACCAACTAAGATGAAACAAAACTTCTCATCTCACCATAATTCCCATCCCAACGTGAAAGTTTGGGCGAAGGAATGCTCTCGGCTAGCATCTAAAGATAAAGATACAATCAAGAGCACGGGTGGGTTAAAATGATAAGGGGTGGAAAAAAGCTTCGGCTTCTTCCCTCCTCCCAAGCGAGAAGAGATCGCATGAGCACCACTGACAAAACAAAACTATTCCAGAAAACCTGACAGGACCTTGAAGCCTAAGAGTCCTGGTAGAGAGCCTCCCCTTCTCAGGCGAAAGAGGATATTCCCTCTCGCAGCTACCGCACCGCCGGGCAGCCGGCCTCAAACCTCCCTCCCTGGTCACAGTAACACCTCACGTCGCCCTATTGCTTTCTGTTGAAACCTACCGCCCCGTCTCTGTCCGCTTCCGGGTTTGGTCCCTCGGGCCCCTTTTCCGCCCTAGATTTACCTCAGGAAAGAAGACGACAGACTTATCGAGGGAAATTGCTCACCGAGTTCACCGCGTCCTGCAGCTGTGTAAGCCGATCCGCCATGTTCCTGCAAGCAAAGGGACGCTAAAGCAGCTCTCGCACGCGATTGGGTAGCTCTAGGTCGCCTCCTGGCCAATCACAGGGCTGCGTTCTTGGAAGGGGTAGAGTCAAGCAGAACTCCACGCCCCGCGAGGGGGTGTGGAACTTTCATGATGCTTATTTTAGACTAGTTCCCGCTGGGAAAAGCTTGACTTGGGCCAGTTTTGAGTAACTTGGGGGCTGCTGGGTGTACACTCGCTTTTGGGGTTAACATACTGTTCTCCAGGTTTCTAGGTGTTAAACACTTTATGGAGGTTGTTGGATTCTGAGATTTTAAAAAGTGAATTTCTCCTGCCCTCCCATGTATGTATTCATTTTAAATATCACCTTGAAGAACTTATTTTACGTTGTTTTTGCGCTCCAGCTGGACCACAAAACATATACACAGCAAGCAACTCAAGAATACCTGAAAGTTGGGGGAGGGGGTTATCACTTTGTGAGGAGTGTAATTGTTTTGTACATTGTTTTGTACACCTGAAACTAATAATTTAAAAAAGTACTTGAGAATTACCTTTTGTTTAACTAAAACAAATCCAAATTAAAATTCAGGCAATCAGGAAGGACTGGGTGAGGATCCTTCTCTGTTGCTTTTGAGTGCAGAGGGCCTTACCTGCTTTAATTCTGAGTGTGGGTGTGCTGGGAAAGCTGACACATGTGAGATGTAAAGCGTTAGAAATAAGTACTAAATTGAGCTGTATTGACTGTCGGTAGAGTACGGAGAAGGAGGGTCTCGGTGGGCAAAGGTGAAAACAGCATTTGGAGTTAAAAGGTAAGATGTGAACCTAGGCAACTAATAAACCTCTTGGTTGTGTGACAGTGAGGGAAAAGTGTGAAGAACAAAGGAGCCATAGCGGAGAGGACAATGGAGGTGGACACGGTGTAGTCAGAAGAGAGGAGGTTCCTGGAAAATCAGCCAGATGATAGGAAAGGCAGGGTCACTTTTTAGAAAGATAAGCTGTGCAATTTAGATTTAAGAGTTGGGACGACCTATTAGAGTTTAAGGGTGAAGAGTAATAGTATAAACTTGGTATTAAGGAATGTTAGCCTGGGGACAGTCTGGAAAGAAAAGTAAATGACTGGTTTGTGGACTTGGAAGAACTCACATATGTTCTTTCTCAGGCTGATATTCCCTGACTACCCTCCTAGGGTTGGAGGAAGGTGGGGGAAACTATCCATGGGGAACTGGCTTCTTGGATTTACCTCAACCCTAGCTGGGAAGCTCCACTTCTGCTTCAAAACCCCTCCCTGCTTCCCAAACAATACCTGCTGGTGCCTAATTTGAAACCTCTCTAGGTGAGGCACCCCCCCCCCCATAATGGGATTAATAAAAGATAACTTCAACTTATTTTAACTGTAATTTGGGGTGATCTGTGGCCTCCTCGCACTTCCCAGTTGAGACTTACCTTATTTATTGAATGCCTCCCATGTGCCAGGAAGTATGTTGAGTGCTAGGTTTGCAGAGATGAATGAACCAGGGACTCACTAGGTGAAGGGTCTTGCAGTTATCCAAGAATGAGATGAGTTTGGCTTATGTTAGAGTGTTGACCCTGATAAGAGAAGAAAGGCTATTTTTGAAGGAAAAATTAACATAGACTGATGACTGGTTGGATACAGAAGGATTAAGGAGAATACTAAGTTTTGTAACCTGATTGAAGAGTGTTGGGGCGCCTGGGGTAGAGAAGCCACTTCAAGACAACTCACGTTATGACATACCTTTTGCCCTGTCATTATCTTCCTTACAGATTTTAAGTGGCTCCACAGAGACCTCAGGTTGATGTCTAGCCATCTATGCCTGGTGTTCAAGGTTCACTATAGTCTGGGCTGAAATAATAAAACTAAGTATTTGCTTATTTATTAGACTCCTTGTAATTACCTAAATGTGCTCTACTGTTTCAGATTTCTATGCACACCATATAAGACACATATAATTCTCTCTTCCTCATGTGAAATGCCCTAATTTCCATCCATTTTGTTCCTTTGTTGGTTGGTCACTCAGCTTTCAAACTCTATTTTAAATATCTTTTGCTTTATAAAACTCTTCCAGAAACCCAAATTAATTGCCCCCAATCGTTACAATCGTTCCTTATACTTCTTTTATTGCACTTAGCATACTGAGGTGTAATTATTCGCACATTACTCCAATTCACTCACCACCATGCTCTACTTGGAAGCAGGAAACGTATCTTTTAATGGTTTCCATATTTCCAATACCTAGCACCAAGCAGTTATTCTGCCTCATAAAAGCCACTGAATGCGTATTTATGGACTGAATGAATGATTTCCTAGCATAATGATTTCCATATAATAGTTACTAAATAAACATTTATTGTCTTTAATAAACACAAAGTAATGTAAGCTGCTACACACAAAGAACATGAGTTAAAATACAGAGTGAAGGTAACATTAGAATGGGATAAGCTAAAGGGGCAAGTGTAACAGAGAGAGGTCTTTTCCTGCCTTTCCCTTGAATCCCTGCTCTCATCTCCATCCAAAGTGTCTTGAGTTTTATCAAATATGTAGAATAGGTTTCCTCCCTCCCTCCCTCCTTCCTTTCCTTCTTTTCTAAACCTTAAGTAGACTTTATGGCTCTAGTTTTCTATATCCTGAATTGGGGAATCTTGTCAGTTTTTGTGTTTTCTTTCAATTCAAAGGAGTAACAAACTCATCTGCAAAGCTGCTGAGTCCATTTACTTCTCAGGTTTCTACTGGAACTCTTACATGAGCAAGGAACCCAAGCTGTCACAGTATTTCAGAGCCAAGATAATGAGACCTTCTTTTACTGACACCTCTGTCATCTGCTGTCCTCTGCAGGCACAAGGAAGTACAATGCAAAGGTATGGAGGGGACAGAATGAGGTTAGTTCAGGGAACTGAAATGAATTCAGCATGGCCAGCATAGGAGAGTTTGGGTTTAATTGCAGCAGGAAACTGGACAGGTGGACAGGAGCTATATCATGAAAAGCCTTATGTGTCCTACTCAGGAAGATGAACTGTTATCCTGAATGCTTTTATAAGAAAACCTTTAAAACTATACATATCTTCTTAAAAATTATATTTTCTTATTCAAAAGCAATACACATTCAAAGTAAATTTTTTACAAAGTGCAGAAATGTGCAGAGAAAATCATTCTTAATCCAATCACCCTTGATTTTAAACATTTTGATATATATATGTATACTTTTTAACCTTTTTTTCTATGAATATAAACATGGATGCAAATTTAAAACAATGTAAAGCTCATACTGTATTTATTGCTTTGTAACTTCACTTTTCATAAACACTTCACAATCAATCAGTTGCCTTTAAAACATGATTTTTGAAGGGCTACACAATATTATATGCATGTGTCACAGGTTATTTAATTATTTCCTATTTCCTTATTGTTGGGCATTTAAGTTGTTTTAGTTTTTTTCTGCTATTGTAATTAACACCTTGAACAGTTTTATACACTAATTTTTATACATATTAACATATTTATATCTAAAAGTGGAATTATCATACCAAAATTATGAATATTTTAAAGATTTTTGATGGATATTATGCTATAGAAGTTTCAAGTTATACTCCCAGTAGTCCTATCTTAGAATGTCTACTTCTTAGCTTTTTTATCCACACTTTTTTTCATCCATTTATATTTCCTTTTACGTGTGTCAAATTCCCTGTTTATGTCATTTGCTAATTTTCATTTTTTATCATCAGCTTGACTTTTCATATTAAGGTTTTGTTTTTTGTCTTTCATAAAATTTAAATTTTCAAGTATCCATACCTACCAATATTTTTTTATGGTTTCCTCCTTTGCTTATTCTATTTAGAAAGTTCCTCCCCTGAACCTTTCAAACCACTTCCCGTTTGGTACTGCCAGATTCCAATTGAGTTTTGCTCAAATAAACTCTTAAAATTAAAAACATGAAAAAGAACCATTCAGAGATTTTTTTTTTTTAATTATTTCTTCTAGCTGTTATGGTTTTATTTATTACTTTGGGATTTCATTTTGACTGTGAGATAGAATTCTAATCTTCCCTCTACAATATCAGAACACAATTTATTGATAATCCATTACTGATTCAAATACTACCCTTATAATCGCTCCTATCCTCTTCCTGGGATTTCATCTACTGAGAGTTACAGGGCATGTGGGAGAGTGAATAAACGTCATAGGAATAGACAGTGCTACCCAAGGTGTGAAAATTTGGATCAGGCAGAGGGAGAACAGGAAGAGTTGTGACTGTTAAACATAGTTTGCTACAGACTTGCAGCTTAATAGGGGATTAATTGAATACTGTAATTTTCAAGATAGTTGCTCATTAAAATATACAAATGAAAAATTTAAAGAGCAGGAAAAGGAAAGAAGGGCAAATAACTTTCAGTCTATAAATCTAATTCTATCATTTCACCTGTCACATGGACTATTGTCCTTTAAACAGCACTCAGGCATGAGATTTAAAAGGAGTTCAGGTTAAGGTCTTGAGTCTTCGAGGATATTTTGCTTAGAGAAAACGAAACTTCACTGGTATTTTTAAATGTGGTGCTCCTCACCAGCGTAGTAACCACCAGAGAAACAGCATTACCCCCGCACTTTCATACTAACATCCGCCTGCGAAACTAAGGTAATTGCTACGGGGAAAACAATGGTTCCTGCGTTTTGAATGCCAGATTTTTTTTTTGCAAAGGACCGTTACACTTGGGAGCAGAAGACTGGAGACGTTAAGCCGCAACAGAAAGAGTTATTTTTACTCTAACGGTGTTTTTCGTAAATGGGAAAGCTACAAAAGAGAGAAGTACAGGTTACCCCATACAACTTCCTGGGGTCTCCTCAGCCCGGCGCACGAGTCCCGGGACTGCAGGCGGCTGGGAGCCGGCCGAGCACCAGAAGGCGGCGCGCGCCGCACACGGCTACGCCGCGGTGTCGTAAAAGGGGCGGGGCGGAGGCGCCGTGGAGGGCGGCGGGGAGTAATCACCCGGAGGGGAACTTCTTGTTGGGCTTGGGGAGAGCGGCTGAGGTAGTTCGCCAGCACGGCGGACCTGGCAGGTGTGCAGCGCGAGCAGCTAGCGGCCGATGGCGCCGGGCACGAGCACCTGGCCGCCGAAGGCGCCGGGCGCGAGCGGCTGGCTGCGGATGGTGCCCGGCGCGAGCACCTGGCGGCCGATGGTGCCCGGCGCGAGCGCCCCGGGGTAGCGAGGGCGAGGAGGATGCGTGGCCCTGCGCACGCCCCTCTTCGAGCGGGGCGTTTGTTGCGCCAGGCCCAGGCAGCTATGGAACTGATTCGGCTCCTGGCCCTGGCGATGTTGGCGTTGCAACCAGGGGTGGCTGGTGGAGCCGAGACCGTCGGGAACTCCAGCGTGGGTAAGGTCGGGGGCGCCTCACTTTTGCAACCGAGTTACTTTTTAATTTATTCCAAGGTCAAAATCCTCTCCGGGGTCCGTCCACCTAGCGGGAGAGGTAGGTGGTGAGTTCAGACCAGCAGGAATGGATCAGGGTCCTTTCCTGCAGAAGGAAACTCCCTTTGCTAAAGAGGCCTTGCTGTCAACCTCCTAATTTAGGCTAGTGAAGTGCGAAGAAATACTTAACTCACTTGTTCAGACATGTTATTATTTCCTTCAGGGAGCAGCCATGTTTGTGGGTTTAATTTAACACTCTAAAGCACCTCTTTGCTCTCAAGTGGCGTATCTGAGCCTTTGGCCTATAAGGCTGGGTACAGAACTGAGGGCTTTACGATTGATGGCCCTTCAGGCAGCAGCCGGTTTTTACACTGCAAAATCTAGATGCTTTTCGAGTTGGTGAACTCGACAGAGTTGGAGAGGAAAAGTGAACTCAGAATGGGACTTTAGATTATAGGTCATGTGCTTGATGAGTGGGTTTTCGCAGTAGTTCGTGGTTTGTTAATGTATAAACTGACAAAGCACTAATTGTGACAGGCTGGTAATCATGTGCTTTTTTCCGTGAGATTAAGCACTTTCTTAGTTTTATTTTGAGCATTAGACTAGTTGCAGTTCTGAAACATAATATTTTCTGAATAATATGATTATATTCCTAAATGTTTATCTCTGAAAACCTGTGCAAACTGAATCCTAGAATGTTTGCATAGGACTTCGGGCCCAAACTGAAAAAGGCAATTATATTTTTGCAGAAAAAACAGCCTTTTTTATGATAGGGCACTAACATAACGTTCACTGAGTACGGAATGTGCCAGGTGCTTTTCATGGAATTGTTATTTAATCTTCATAACCCTGTGAAATAATTACAATCCTCACTTGGCAGAGGGTGAAGCTGAGCCCCGGGATGATGCTCACGACACAAGCGGACAGTTAATAGGGACACAGGCAGCATTTGAACACAAGTGTGTCTCGCTACAAATTTCATGGTTTTTAAGAAAAACTTGCATGATCCTCCTGAAAAATGGCTGAATTTCTATTTGAGGAGTCTGATCATTATACAAACTGAAGAAATTGAGCAACTGCTGTAATTTAGGAGGCTTTACCCATCTTTAGTAGGAGCTAACTCGCACACGTTGAGTAGTGACTTGAAAACCAAATGAATCTTTGAAGGTGGCAGATGTAGGTCGTAGAATATCTGAGGAAGGTGTTTTTTGTGACCAGCAGGGCACAGGAGGTGCATCATACATTTAAACGGTTTTCCCTTATCTTGAAGTCCCACTTCTCTGCTCTCTTTAATATCATTCATTATTGTTTCCGTTTCATATCCTGAAACTCACATGGAATTGCATAGTAATTGGAGTTGAGCGGAAATTCATTTGAGCCTTCTGTTTGTGCTACTGATAGTGCTATACGTAAGGTAGAAGGCCATTTGTGTAGTTAGTTGCCAGTGCCCTCTTCCTCTCAAAACTAGGGGAAAGGTAGTATGTACATTTTTGTGTTTCCTTTCAGCTTTTAGGGTTAATGAAAATTCATAAGAAGATGTAAATGAGAAATTGGGAGGAGCATTTGAATGCTGACCAGCTCAAGGAGCTGAATGAACTGTTTTTGTTTTTACTATTCCATGTGAAGAGAATTCTGAAGACACAGCTTTTCAGAGCTGTTCTAGAATTTGGTTGTTGTGCCAAAGCATAAACAATGGAGGTAAATTTTAGTAAATTAGTAAAAAGGAAGAGTTGGAAATTTTAAGGTTGCCAGTTTAGGATCTGATGGGAAAGAAAAGAAAAAGATTAGGATTGGGCAACTCTTTTTAGAATGGAATTATTGGAAAGAAAAAGTGACTCTGGGTAGGAGTGGAGGAAGGGTATGAAAAAGAGAAAAGAGTCCCATGCCCTGGGTCAGATGGCAAAAATATTTTTGGCAGAAAAAGCAGAGGCACTGCTTTTCAGAGGAGAGATACAACAAAAGTGCTGTCTCCATGTTAATAGTCATTTGCTCTGTAATATGATTTGCTGTGCTGTTTCCATCCCACTCCTAAAGTCCTATCATCTAATTATGCCTCATAAATTGTTTCTGATGAATTCTTTTCCAGATGGCTTAGAGGTGAAGTTAAGTTCCTGTTCACTTCTTCAGGATATATTTTGGATACATCTCTTCATTTGCCATGTCTACTTTTATGAGTAGAAATGAAATAGGGATTCTGCTAGTCTGTACTGATAAAGTTGTCTTGACTTTCAGTATTTTTTCCTTGTCACTCAATGGAAGTCTCCTTCTCCACTTGATGTTTATGATGAATGCGCTGGATATGTATACCTGTTAGTCCTCTTATTCCCACTAGTTTTATTTGTAGGACCAGACTAAATGCCTGGCTTTTTTTTTTGGAAGATGAGCCCCTGAAACACTGGAAAGCTAATGGAAGTTAATAATGATACTTTATTCTACAGTATTGGACAGTTTACAAAAAAAAAAATCCCCATTTGTTTGATACTTTCAGCCGCCAAAATGATTTATGCAGCACAATTACCGGTACTTCTATTTTACCATGAGGGAACTGAGGCCTAGAGGAAATAAATTGCTCACCTGAGGTCACAAAATTCAACTGTCATTCACTAAACATTTACTGTGTGCCAACTAGGTGACTTGTACTGTACTAGGCTTTAGAATGTCAAACATGACAAAGCCCTGCATAGCCAGGAGTCAAACCGTAACTGGTTTTGTTAATACGCAATCTTTTATAAAACTTGTGAAATGGGTATTGGACTGTTGAGGTAACCGTGCCAAAAGATTTTTCACACAGAAGTTAGGTTAAAGGTAACTAAGAATAGGGAAAAATATACTTATCCTTTCCTAATTCATCAAACATTTTGTTAGGCGTTCTCAAACCTGACTAGACATTAGAAAGACCTGGAGAACTTAAAAAAACACATATTGTTGAAGAGGGAACTAGAAATTGAAATTTAAAAGAAAAAGTAAATTTACAATAGCATCGAGAAACATTAAATATTTAGGGATAATTATAATGGAATATGTAAAGACCAGTATAGAGAAAACTATACAACATTCTTGAGATAAATTGGGAAATAGTAAATAGAGGGATATCTCAAATTTTATGGATTAGAAAATTCTGTATAAAGATACCATTTCTCTCTAATATGTTCAGTGCTATCCCAGTCAAAACTCCAGCAGGCTTTTTTCCTGGAAATTGACAGTCTGCTTTCTAAAATTTATATGGAAGTGAAAAAGGGCCCAAAATAGTCAAGACAGTGTTGAAGAGGAAGAACAAATTTTGGACAGAAATTAAAACAGTGCAATATTGGTGTTGGCATAGACAAATAGACCAATGGAACACAAGAGTCCATAAACAAACCCTCACATATGGTCACTTGACTTACCGTGTTTCCCCGAAAATAAGACCTAGCCAAGCCATCAGCTCTAATGAATGCATCTTTTGGAGCAGAAATTAATATAAGACCCGGTCTTATTTTAATATAAGACCGGGCCTAATATAATATGTAATATAATATAATACCGATCTTATTCTAATATAAGACCAGGTATAAAATAATATTATATAATACCGGGTCTTGTATTAATTTTTGCTCTAAAAGACGCATTAGAGTTGATGGTTTGGCTAGGTCTTATTTTCGGAGAAACATGGTATCATTAATAATTAGAGAAATGTAAATTAAAATCTCAGTGAGATACCACTATGTACCCAGCAGAGAAACTGATGATATCAAGTGTTGGTGAGACTCTTGGGCAACTGGAATACCCACAAGTTGATATGGGTGTAAATTGGCAAAAACACGTTGGATAACTGGCAGTATCTATGAACATAAGTATACTTTATTACCTGATAATTCCATTCATAGGTTTTACTCAAAAGAAATGTGTACAAATGTGCGCCAAAAGACATGCTCAAAAAATGTCTGAATGGAGTTATTCATAATAACTCCAAACTAGAAATAATCCAAATGTTATTAATAGTAAAATAGATAAATTGTGGTGTATTTATTTCATGAAGTATACAACAATGAAAATGAATGAATTTTAGTTACTATAGTAGCTTAAATGAATTGGACAAATATAATGATAATTTTTAGAAAGCTAGACAGAAAAGAATTAACGCTGTGTGATTCCATTTAATTAAATTTCAAAAACAGGTAAAGCCCACCTGTGGTGTTGGAAGTTAGTATCCTGGTTACCTCTGGGAAGGAGGGGAGAAGTACTAATTGGAAGGGGGCATTCTAGACCTCTAAGATGCTAGAATGCTGTTTGTAATCTTTGTGTACTTCTCTGTATGTATGTTATTTTAATAATTATTTGTTTTTTTAAATTGATGCTTGGACCCTAACCAACCGCAGGGATTTTTATTGAACTGGTTTGCAGAGGGGCCCAGGCAACAATTTTTTAAAAACCACCTCCAGATGATTGCAATGCACAGCCAGAGTAGATTACCACTGTATTAGAATTTCTTCCTAATAAGTATACCTCATGAGCACTGTAGAAAATTTGAAAAAATAAGGAAATGTGTAAAGAAAAGAAAAAATTATTTAAAATACACCCCCCAGAGGTACCTGCTTTTAATATCCCTACTTATTTTGTCAAGGGACCAGTTTTTTAAATAATGTATACAGCGTCTCTCTCCTTTATTATCTGGCTTCTGACTGGTTCTTGCTACAATCATTTGACTGGAGAAAGAGGATTATTGAGGCATGATCTTCCTGTAGCTTTTGGAAATTCAGGAAATAATAGATGAAAGTTGTAACTATTTCTGAAATGCCAGGTATTCTTCTTGAAGAACTCAGAAGCAGAGACTGTACAACTCAATGTTTTGGTCCTAATCATATATATTCTCACATAGGCTGTTTGTTTCCATTGCTGATTTTCTTAATGAGAACCAGACTCCTAGGTAGTGATCAACAGCCAAAACATATATCAGCAAATAGGTTTACTGGCTGAAATAGGTTTCCTGGCTGACATATGTGTGTGTGTGTGTGTGTGTGTGTGTGTGTATGTTTTTTTTCACCCCTAGAATATACTTTCACAAAAACAGAACTATTTTATTTCTTACTGATGTTGGAATCAGTATTATTGATGCCTGTATGTTCGTCAGTAGGGGATTGGTTGAGTAATTATAGTTACATACACAGAATGAAATACAGCGTTTAAAATGGTAAAGCAAAAATTATGTTGACGTGGAAAGATATCTGAAATGTACTAAATGGGCTATACCAAATGTATCTATATCATTTTTTCCATCTACAGAAAAATACTTATGCTGATATCTACCTAAATCCTGAAAGATGTATACCAAACTGTTAATAGTGATTATTTCTGCATAATATACTTGCTGGAAGAATTAACTTTCTCTACATTTCTTATCTTTTTAAAATAAGCGTTATATATTATTGAGGAAAATACTGTCATCTTAAAGGGAAAGCAAAACAAGTGTTAGAGTGTTGAGAGAGTGTCATCATTTTGTAGAGGTAGGATTGTCCCTATTTTGTAAATCGCAGTTTAAGAGTTGAGGTAGAACCTGTATTTTGCATGCCATCAAGCATGAAGGTTTTTTCAAATTGTTCATGTTCTTTCTGATAAGAACACCTCACTATCACTGGAGAAATTTTATAAACAATGAAATGTGCAAAGAAAAGTCACTTAAAATACATTCCCAGGGATACCTATGTTTAATATCCCTACTTATTTTAAGTTACTAGTTTAATAATATATTTTAATTTCTATTGTCCTACCTTTTTTCCTTACTGTCTTTTAAAACACTGAACATAAAAACGTGGACAGAGTGAGTGAGTGAGTGAAATGCAACCAGAGATGGAAGCAAGTAGACAGATGAGAAAGGCCAAGATGAGGTGTTGGAGAATTACTGACATACCTATCTTTTATGTGATTGAACTTGATCTTTAAACAAAACGCTCTTTTTTTCCAAAATGCCTATGTTTCAATGACTATCTGTGAAGTACCTGACCTGGGCGCACAAAAGACATTTTGCCAGTGTTGATGGCACCTTCCTTTGCAAGCTAGGTGTACATTTCCATGTGACAGATGAAGACATTAAGGTTTAAGGGAATTAAGAAACTTGCCTAAAATTATACAGCTAGTAAATGGTGGGATACAATTGAAGCCACCCCTGTATCTCCAGGCTGGCTTCAGAATCACTAGATTGTACTGTTCTTGAATACCAGTGCATTCACAATTGTTACTAGGTCCTCAGGGCTGTTAATCCTTAAATCCAGAGACTCTGTTCTGAATATAAGTGTTATTGTTACTGCCAAATGGGGAATTTTTCTGGGCTCTGGGAGCCAGCCATCTTGAGCGTCATCAGCCCTTTAAGTGTTGTTCGCATCTTTAGAAATAGCTTTCTTCCATTTTAGTTCTTACTTCCACCACTTACTACTAGCTGAGTCAGTCACCCTGGGTGGACTGCTTCACCTCTGTAAGCTTAATTGTCCTCATGAGTGAAATGGGGGCAGTAATAGTAATATTTATCTCAACAGGGTTTTCTTTCTGAGGATTAAATTAGTAGTACCTATATTTATGTATGTGATTTCTGCAAATTGATATTAGAGGTGCAAATTGATATTAGAGGTGCAAATGGTAAATGAAACGTTTCTCCCATTGTAGGTGTTATTGAATTTTCTGTGGGGAAATTTAGATACTTCAAGCTCAACAGGCCCTTTCCAGAGGAAGCTATTTTGCGTAATATTTCCAGCAATGTGACTTTTCTTATTTTCCAAATACACTCACAGTATCAGAATACAACAATTTCTTTTTCTAAGGTAAGTACAAAGAATTATTTCCATAAAAACTGTTTCCATATTTTGGGGTCTTGTAATTAGTATAAGCATTAGAATGTGATGACTCTTTATATTTAACTTTATGTCTTAATTGAAAAAAAAGAAATCAAGATTGGGTCCTGTCACATTAGTGATTTAGACTGGCTAAGAGATGAGTATCTCAGGCCTTTCTTGAGTGTGCCAATCTCTGACTTAAAGAAGGGGTGATAAAGTGCTGAATTTGGGAGAGGACGGCCTGTGCCAAATGTTTCCTGTCTGTAGTTAAAGCTTTCCTCATGATTTCCCACCTTTTTTTCCCTCTTGTTCTATGGGGTCCTTCATGATTTTTACTGGGAATACATTTTAATGCGTTTCCATTTTTGTTCAGTCATTTAGTGTTGAAGTTTACTAAGACCTGTAAGTTTAATAAGACCCTTATAGGATCAACTCTATTCTTTGGAGTCTCAGAAACAAAAGAATCCTGACACTGAGTTCATGCAGCCCAGTGGTTGGTTGGCTTTCAGCAGCATTTAGGACTCTGGCAAAGAAATCGTCACTAAACCCCTCAACCTCAGCTCACCTCAACCTCAACCTCAGCTCAACCTTCACCTCAACCTCAGCTTTGGGAAGTTTTCAAATGCCCTGGATTAACCTAAGCGATTTAGGACCTGCCATTTATGTTAACCTTTACAAATCTGTCTCTATTTAGCCTATATGATCCCTGAGACTAACAAATTTCACTCTATACGATGTTTTGCTTCGTTTTGTTTGTCTTAAGCCTATCTTACATTATTCTGGAATTTGCAAAATAAAGCTCTCTTAGTCTAAGTTATATATATTTTATAAACATTGCTCATATTATCTTTCAAACTAAGTATTTTGTATTTTTTTATTCCTGACGTACTGCTCCTACCATGAAGACTTTGAAATTGTGTGTGTGTGTGTGTGTGTGTGTGTGGTAGTTTAATAGACTAGAAATGGGAGAGTTTGATCCAGGAACAGAGGAAGGAATAAATTGTTAATTGTAAGAGATAACAGTGTGTATGACCCATACATTGATTTTGCTTTAGTTCTTGGCAGTCAGAGCAGAAATCAAAGCGTGTTGAATTTCATAACTTTCTTAGACAGAAGAAACATGCCAATGATTCAGGAGAAGCCAAGTTTTTTTTCTGGCACTAGGTTCAAAAGGAAACTCCCGTACATAGGAGACATAGTAAAATGGCACGTACATAATTTCCTCCTTAATGACATCACAGCATAGGCAACATTTGAAGGAAGAAATCTAGAACATACATACTAGATCAAATATATATATATCACGTGCCTCTGTGTGCTAGGCTGGTGGTTCTTTGCTTCAGGGGCCATAGACTTTGAATCCACTGAAATTGGGACTCTCTACCTGGCAAAATGTATAAATACACTTGTATAATTTCATGGGGATCTCTGGAAACTCATTGGGCCTCTGGGGCTTCTAGTTTGGAACCCCTGTGCCTGGTTTTCCATATACTTAGTTTAAGTCTCACAACAGCTCAGCAAAGTAGTTATAATGCCTGTTTTTACTTCTGAGGAAACAGCTTGGCTAAAGGGACATCGATACAACTAATGTGACAAAAGTGGCCTGAATGAATAGTGTCTTGGGCCTCACTTTTCATGCAGAAAGAGTCTTAGTTAACTTTAATTATCATACTGTTCTTTTGTGCTGCCTTTAGTTCTCACTGTATTTATACTACTGAAAAGATGGATGGTAACCAGAGCTGCACGTAGCTCTACAAGTGAGTGGTCTGTGTGAAGAGAATTGTTTGTTTCCTCTGCCTTTCCTGATGAAGTGTGGCACTTTGGAGTTTTTGGGTCATTCTCCCTTATGCTTGTCAAATTGAAACCCATCTGGCACTTACGGGAAAATCCTGTCAAGGAAACCTAACATATGCCAATCACAGTCCTCCAACTCAGTTTAGCCAGCTTACCTTCCCCTTAAGATAGGTCCTGCGAGTCTCATAAGGAACTCCCTGACCTCCTAGCCCCTCATGCTCTGTTTCTGCATTGCTTCTTCTAATGCTTTATAAAACTCACTCTTGCCCTGAATCCTTTGGGAAGAGCTCTCCACTGCTTGTGAAGGACTGTCCTCCCCCAACCTGTGGATTGTTTTCCCTTGAAGGGAGGACACCAAACTCATTGCTAAATTGCTATAGCTTTGTCATTTGACAGTGGTCTTAGTACTTGACATAGTAAATCTTAATTTAGGGTATTGAATAGCTTGGGAGTTTTGCTGTGCATCTGCTGTTTCTGATCACAAACATCATATATTTCAAATAGTTCTTCCATGAGTACGTATGGGCACATGCACATAGAGGTGAAAAGAATTTTTTAAGGAAGGCCTGTTTTTATTCCTTTTTGTTTTGAGAAGATGTAGAATAGAACATGCATACTAGATCAACTCTGGAATAAAAATATTTTGCTCAGCTCCCTCTTCCTGATGACTCTCTTCTTCCTTACAGCAAACTCTTCTTCCCAATTCCTCGGGAACAGGCACTGACAAAGGATTGGTTTTTATTCTTCGACCCGAGCAGAGTATGTGCTTTTGGTACTTAGAGACTTTAGACTCTGAGCCTGTCCAAAATGTGGCCATTCCACTCTCCTACTCAGAAAGAGGTAATGTTTTTGTCTTTGACTCCCTATTTCTTTCCAGAATGTGGGACTTGTACATGAAAATTTAGGGGAAACTATAATCCTATTAAAAATGTTTGTTATAAGTACAATGTATTTAATCAGAAAGGTTTTAACAGCAAGGGGTCTGGAGAATTAGCATGATGATTGAAAGCCCAGGTAGGGGCTAGGAGAATACATTTATTCATTCAAAAACATTTAAGGAGCTCTTAGAGAAGCAGTAACAAAAAGGCAAAACACAGTCCCTAACACTTTAGTTGGTTGTTCTAGGCAGAGGAAGGTGCAGAAAAAGAATGGAGGATTTGGATAATGGCAAATAGTGGGTGAGGCCAGAGCCAAAGTGTGAGGGCCTATTATACAATCTGGGGTTTGCATTTTATTCTTAGATTGGTTCGGAGGAAGCAGAGAGAGTTTGTAAGCAGAGGAGCGATGTGATGCATTTCATCTCTTAGAAAGTTAACTCTAGGGCGAGTGGGGAGTAGGTTGGAAAGGGTGTAACAGAGTCAGGGCTTAGCATACCGTGGAGGGCTCAGTAGGAGAAATGAGACTCTGAACAGAGGCCACAAGATAGGAGATGGAGAAAAGGGGCTGGATTTGAGATATTTGGAATGTAGAATTGATAAGACACAATGACCAGTGGTTGTGGGTTGTAAAAGGTGGGAGTGTAGGCTTCCTGTTTGAGCAGCTGGGATATAAAGATGCAAAATAAGCATAGAGATAAGGTTGTTGTGGTGCTAGACATTTTAGGGGGTTGGAGTGGGGTAGATAGTGGCTGTGGATTGGGACACAATGAACCCGAGACACTTGTAGGACATCTGGATGGAAATTCATAACAGGCAGTTTTACAGTTTACATTCATGACAGGCAGTTTTTTAATGCCTGACGTGGAGGAGTGATGTTATGTATTTAACGAATAACCGTTAGTAAAAGCCACGACAATGAGTGCGTGTCCAGGCATGTACGTAGAGACTTAGGGGAAAAATACTAGCAGGTACTTTCATAGTGCCACCCACATGCCAGGCACTGTTTCTGGGGCGTGCTAACTGCTGAGGTGTAAGCGTAAGACTGAAGAGTAGTCGGGGAGGTGAAAGAAGAAGGACCTGGAGGTTCTGCCTGAAGTAAGGAAGGCGTGGTAAGTAGTAGTACACTGCGGAGCGGCCAAGAGAAGGGACTGTAAGTATCCATATGATTGATTGCTCAGTGAAGAGTCAGTAGTGGCCTGTAATGAGTCATTTTAGTGGTTCTATGGGGATGAAAACTAGATTACGGTGAGTGAGGAATGAAGGTGAAGTGAGAAAATTTAGACTATACTCTGCATTTGGTGGTAATGGGAAGAGAAGGAATAGTAGTTGGTAAAGGAAGTAGAATCCAAAAGGTGAGTGGATTTAAAGAAAGACTGTTATCTGTAACAAAAGGGTAAGTTACCTGATCAAAAACCTTGGACTTCCAGCTTCCATCAAGAACAGTGTACAAAGAAAAGAAAAATTATGAACAATAAGCGTCAATTACAATACATATGATTTTCTCGGATGTGGTAAATATTCGTAACATATTTGCACACTGAGTATTTCCATCCCCAATCTGGCCAGAGGAAGTCAACCATCAAAATGCCTTAGTTTAAGGAAACTAAGACCTACCTGTGGGAATGACTGGATGAGTGCCTAGGAAGTTGAGATCTTATAACTCTTTAAATTGGTTTACCTTTTTCTGTCTTATCTCAGCCTCTCCACTGGGGCCACCATATATAGTTCTTTGTATGGAGTTGAGCTCATGCCAAGTGACTGATTTAAGTTTGTCATGCTTAGAAGCCATGAGTAGGATTTCTAATAAGAAAAGAAGAGCTGTTTTAGCCATGTTATTAATGTAAATGAAATACCCCAAATTTACTTTGTGTTTCATGAAACATTCAAATGCTAGTCAGATAGATGGTGTTGGGGGTCTTTTGAGATCTTTCACTTTTTTATATGGAAGGTATACATTTTTATACCAAAAAAATGTATACACATTTTAAGAAAGGAAAACTATTAAAATTGTAATACTCAATATACACCAATGACAAAAGATGAATACAAGTCACGTTTGACTTCTGCAATTACAAGAGGTGCTCAAAGTGGTTACCATCAGTGTCCAGATACTTCTGATTACAGCAAACTACTGCTTGAGCAACGCTGACCAAAGTGTCCACTTGTAGCCATTTTTTGGCACCCCCGGTCTACACAAGGACTCTTCCAGATTTGAGGATGACATCATCATCTTCTCCCTGTTGAAAGAAGCTTGTGAAAAGTGGAGACCCCTTCCTCTATTACCCTTGGAATTCCTTTTTTCTTTGGCAGTGTTTTTTTCCTTCCATCCCTGGGTTCTTATGCTCCTTTGTGGGGTCATAGACCCCTCCCCCCCAAATCTAATAAAAACCTCTCTCCCTAGAAAGTGCGCACATTCAACATGAAATTTCAGGGTGTTCATGGAGCCCCTGAAACCCATTCTTGGATCCAGCTTAAGAATCTGTCCCTTCTGACCTTTTCGACTCTAGAGCAGAGTTTGGCAAACTACAGACTATGAGCCAAATCCAGCTCGCCTGTTTTGTACATAGTCTCATTAGACTAGGCAGCGAGCCCTGCCCATTCATGTATGTGTTGTCTATGGCCGCTCTCGTGCCATGAAGGCAGGACTGAGTAGTTGCCACAGAGACCATCAGGCCCACAAAGCCTAAAATAGTCAAATCACTCTCTGGCCCTTGACAGAAAAGATTTACTGACCCCTGTTCCAGAGCCCTGAACCTCAGTTAACTTGACTTTTGTTAACCTCAGTTCATGAGGTAGTATAAAACTAGAAGTTCTATATTTAACTTCTACATAGGAAGTTCTTGTAAGAGTAGAGTACTGGTTTCTGAGTATAATTTGAATATGTAAGAATTCTTTGTTGAGTAACTTTGTTTTTTTTCCTCCAGATCCTGTTCCTGGAGGCTGTAATTTGGAGTTTGATTTAGATATTGATCCCAACATTTACCTGGAGTTTGATTTCTTTGAAACAACTATCAAATTTGCCCCAGCAAACCTGGGCTATGCAAGGTATGTCGGTCTCTTGTAATTACTTTTAGAACGTGCATGCCTACCTGTGGTGTAGATTCAGTGAACTCTCTGGCCCTTTGCAGGAAAGAGAACCCATCGTTCTCTCAGTAAAATTCAATTGTTGAATTTTTTTGAATGAAAGTATTTCATACATTGTAACTAATACTGAGTGGTCATTTACAGTTACTCTTGTCCCCTCCATTCTTATGAAGAGCCAAATGCTGAGTTTATTACGAGCTTAGAAGTACATCTTAGTTTCTGTAGCGTCTTAATTATGGAAAGCATTCTGTAGCTGTGAAATACCCTTAGTTTTTGGTAAAGATTTTATTACTTTAATGAAAACTCTGTCTTAGTGTCTACTTTAATAATAATTAACAATAGCTAACATTTGATGAACATTTGAATGCTCTTTGTGCATCATGCACAGTACTGAGTGATCTGTGTTCTGTCTTTTAATTCTAACAATTTTATTAAAAAGGGGCAGTTGTTCTTATTTTACAGAGAGGTTCCCTAAGGGTTATTGAGATTAAGTAACTTGCCTACTTACACACAGCTAACAAATGGTAAAGCTGGCATTTGACTCTAGGCCTGACATTAACATCTGGTTATTGATCCATCCTGTCTGTCAGTGTGTTCTTTTTCTTCATCCTGCCAAAATTGGAATCATTTCAGAAGTTTGAAATTCGAGCTTTTGGTTCCTTTTTGTAGATGGGACTTACCCAACAAGAGATTGATGTTCAGTTTTGTTGGTTGACTTTAGAGGCACAGATCCCCCGCCATGTGACATCAGGACGGGGCAGGACTCAAGGTGGAGGCTGCAGTACGATGTCTATCAGTATTTTCTGCCTGAGGATGACCTCACTGAGGAGGGGTTGCTGAAGCACCTGCAGAGGATGGCGGAAGTGCCTCAGGTGACAGCCAATGCTATCAAGGTAAGTCTGATTCTCCTGATTTGTGTGGCCAGATTGCGACACTTTTGCAAGAGCTGAGTAGGGGAGAAGCTGCTAGGAACTTATTTCTTTACTGTTCACTTGGTCTTTCTGGGATTCTCATTTGATTCTCTTTTATTTCATAATCTTGGGAGTCTTTTCTGGTGATACTCCAAAGTAATGCCAGCCTTTGAAAAGATGCATGTAAATTACGTTTTAGTTGCAGCCACTGATATGAACTGGTTATTTTGTGACACGGATGGAAGTGGGTGCTAATTTTTTTATGTACTCCCATACCTGTTAGGTTATACCCTTTAGCAATTATAAAAGTTAGAGTGTTTTGAGAAAAAAAATGAGAAACTCTTTAAGGATATACACATTGGCATTAATATTTAAACCCAAACTCAAAGTCTCTAACTTGGAACAAAATTTTTCTCTGAGCTTTGGGACCCCTGTAAATTCTCGCTTCTCCTTTGTGGGGTACAGGCCAGTAGCACTGGCATCATCACCTGGGCATTTACTAGAGTTGTAGCCTCTTAGGCTCCATCCCAGACCTACTCAGTCAGAATTTGCATTTTATAAAATTTGTATTTTAATTTTATGAGTGCATATTAAAATGGGAGGCTCACACTATAGCTCATTTTTGTGGATGGCAGGATGTTATCTTTATGTCATGAAAGGTGCCTGATAAACTAACATACAAGGTCATTCTTCAGTCTCATGGTTAATGGGTAGAGTTTTTCTAGACTGCTCTGATTCTTTCCAGAAGATTGATAGATTATCAGATTATTTGCAAAGAAATGATTGAAATGGCATACGTGATTAGCCTAGGGGCTCAATCTCTTGTAGGGCAAGATCTCATTTTGTTGCTGTGTGGCCTAGGACGTCATTGCCCCTTGCTAAGAGGGAGGCTTATACAAGAAATCTCATTGTGCTTATTCACAGATTAGGAGACACTATTGGAAAAGCTTATTAGCTTATTTTTTTTTAAAACAGGAAATTTTGAAGGCCGTTTTATTATTGGGAAGAATATAAGAACTCTCTGCCATTTACAATGATCAAATAAATAAAATACCTAGACATAAATTTAACAAAGGAGGTAAAAGACCTGTACTCCGAAAATTGTAAGACATTGAAGAAGTTACAAATAAAT
The DNA here is from genome assembly GCF_036562045.2 of Rhinolophus sinicus. Taxonomy (NCBI): domain Eukaryota; kingdom Metazoa; phylum Chordata; class Mammalia; order Chiroptera; family Rhinolophidae; genus Rhinolophus; species Rhinolophus sinicus. Next base: position 162,900,095 of record NC_133752.1, read on the forward strand.
GGAAGCATACACCATGCTCCTGGATAGGAAGAATTAACATCGTTACAATGTCCATATTAGCCAAAGCTATCTATAGATTGAGTGCAGTCTCTATCAAACTACCAATGGCATTTTTCATGGAAAAAATTTATATAAGAACTATGAAACCAGGCCCGTTTTAGGTTACTTTTTAACTTTGAGTTAAGATTAAGAATTAGATATATTGTGTGCCAGAATTCAAGAAAACCCTCATTGGCCAACTTTGGGACAATTCAATCATCCAAAAGAAAATGACTGATTATATCTTTATAAAAAAAAGTTATTTTTCAATTACAGTTGACATTTAATATTTTATTAGTTTCAAATGTACAGCATAGTAGTTAGACATTTATATAACTTATGAAGTGATCTCCCCTATAAGTCTAGTACCCACCTGGTACCATACATAGTTATTACGATATTATTGACTATAATCCCTATGCTGTACTTTAGATCCCCGTGACTATTTTGTAACTGCCAATTTGTGCTTCTAAATCCTTTCACCTGGATTATAAGTCTTGAATAAATAAAACCAAGTCCATTCTGACACTTAAAAAAAAAACGGGAGATAAAGAAAAAGAAAACTTCCCAGGTGCTACTATGGGGAGAGATGCTTTATACCTCTCTCCCCATAGTAGCAACTGGGAAGTTTCTTACTTCCCAGAAAAATTACTCTGAACATTTATAAAGGGAAGGACTTTCCCTTGCCTTTTTAAAAGGAGACACTGTAATTCTTCCTCAATTGATGAGAGAAAACTGTTTACAGAACAATGTCAGCTAATAAATGTAGAAAGGATAATTAGAATTAGAAAATCACCATTTTGTGTCCCTCAATGAAATAATTCAGGCAAAGATTATTAGGTGAAAGGTTATTGGGGGACAGGGTACTCCCAGGATGCCTAAATAGCACTCTCAGGTGAATTCCAATTGTAAAGGGAAAACTACTTTCAGAGTGAATATTAGCTTCACTGATGGCCGGTCCACCGACATTATGTGCTTTCGTGAATGCAGTCTGACATTATCACCATGACCTATGGAATGTTCTAGCAAAACCTATTTAACCTGAATCTAGTCCTTGGAGTTCCTGTTTACAGGAACTACAGGGGATAAAACTACAAGTTGGACACCTTGAGCACCATGTGGAAAATCCAGATTGTGGAATATTCTACAAAGTGACTGCCCTTTATCTCTTGAAAAGTCATTGGGTGAGTGGGTGTAGGGAGGTGGGAAGGACTGCTCTCGATTACAGAGACTGGAGATAAATACCGTGCATGCAACTGGGTTGGATCTTTTTAAAAGGGAGACAAGCTATAAAAGACATTTGGAAAAATCTGAATTTTTTTAGGTGAGCTAAGATATCCTATACTTTTGTACTTTGCTACTCAAAGTGTGGCAAATGAAGACATAGCATTGGCATCACTGGAGAAGTGTTAGAAAAGCTGAATCTCAGCTGCCTCCTCTGACAGAATCGGAACGTGAACTGTAACAAGCTCTCCCAGTGATTCATAGGCACATTAGGTTTGAGAAACGCTGATTTTGGATGTGCATGCTGAGGTCTTTGGAGGTGAAACGTCATGATATATGTAACTTACTATAAAATGTTTCAGCAGGAAAAAATAGAGGGGGGAGAAAGAAGGGTGGAATAGAAAAGTAAATATGGTAAAATATTAACAGTTGTTGAATCTAGGTGTGGCATATAGATTATTCATTATATTCTTTCAACATTGCTGGAAGGTTGATTGTTGCATAATAAAAACTTGGGAGAGGGTGGCTGGTTAGCTCAGTTGGTTAGAGCGTGGTGTTAGTAACACCAAGGTTGCCGGTTCGATCCCCGCGTGGGCCACTGTGAGCTGTGCCCTCCTGAAAAAGAAAGAAAAAAAGCTTATTAAAATAAAAACTTGGGAGAGTGAAGATATTGTTAGCATTTTGCTGAACTTGACCAAATTCTTTTCCCAGGAAACATGTTTATAAAGGCTAAGCAATATTTTTTTAATAGTGGAAGTCTTCTAAGAGGCCCATAATGATTTATTCCTGAAGCTCTAATCTATGTATTATGATCATATAAGGTTTTTGTTTCTTCTGTTATTTGTAATACCTATTTAAAAAACAACCTTTAAAACGGAAGTTTTGAATTAAGGACTACTGTATAACACAGCTACATGTAATGGTTTTTATTTCAGAGCCTGTTAAACAAAAATGAGTGGCACTTTCTATGAGGTGTTAACAAACTTTGTCTATGTCAGCTCCATAATTAGCAGCAATAACTAACATTCGTTGAACACTTACCATGTGCTGGGTGTTGTGCTAAGTACTGAGGAAAGATTAGAGAGCAAGATAAATATGGTTCCTGCCCTTAAGTCATAGTTCACAATCTAGTAGATGGAAACAACATTTTTTTGTTTGCTTTGTCTTAATTAGCCTTTACATGTTATTTATGTCTTATTTTACTTAATTAACATTTAACACTATATAAAAACTTTAGAAGACTTTTGTGTAAGAGCTTACTTATATTAGTACATACAAACTGTGTAGGACAATCTTTTGACAAAGCTAAATAGTTTGGTGCATATTTTAAACAAGAATTATATTTTAATATTACAATTTATATCACATATAGGTGGCATTATAATAGAATAGCCTTTTAAAAAAAAGTCTAAACACTAATCATGCATTATTTTTGGCTTTAGGTGGTTACCCTAACAGCTAACGATAAGACAAGTGTTTCCTTCTCCTCCCTCCGGGGACAAGGTGTAATTTATAATGTCATTGTTTGGGACCCATTTCTAAATACATCTGCTGCTTATGTTCCTGTTCACACATACGCTTGCAGCTTTGAGGCAATGGAGGGTAATTGTTCTTCACTTGGTGAGTATGTGGATTTAAACTTGCAGATTTTTCTTTGGCTTTGCAGATCTATACCAACTAACACAGAACTTAAAACTATTAAATTATTTTGTCAAGTCTTCATTCATTCATTCATTCATTCATTCATTCTACCATTCAACAAGTGCCTTTTAAGCCCCAACATTATTTCGCTCTCTGTTCTCAGCACTGAAATACAGCAGTGAACAAAACAGACAAAATGCCTGCCCTCTTAGAGCTTATATTTTAGTGAGGGAGACGAGACAGACAAGATAAATTTGTAACATGTAATACATGAGAACGTAATGAGCCCTCAGAGCAAAAATGAAGTAGGAAAGGGAGATAACAAGTGGTGGTCAGAAGAATCTGAGATAGCATGACCAGGGAAGTCCTTGCTAGGAAAGACGCAAGGTGAGGCAGGGAGCCTTATGTCTGGCGGTACCTGCTAGGCAGAGGGAACAGCCAGTGTGGAGGCCCTCAGCTGGGAGCTTACTGGTGTGTTTGAAGAATTGCAGTGAGAACAGTGTCTAGAACAGACTGAGGGGGCAAAAGGTTGCAGGGGCAGGCAACTCATGGACGGCCTTGTAGGTCATAGTATGGGCTTTAGCTTTGATCGGGAGTGAAATGGAAAGGCATTGGAGGGTTTGAGCAAATAGTGCCATGACTGCACTCATGTTTTTAAAAACTTTTATTTATTTTAAGTGTGTTTTTCCAGGACCCAGCAGCTCCAAGTCAAGTAGTTGTTTCAATCTAGTAGTGGAGGGTGCAGCTCACAGTGGCCCATGTGGGGATTGAACCTGCAACCTTGTTGTTAAGAGCACCGCTCTAACCAGCTGAGCTAACTGGCTGCCCCTGCACTCATATTTTAATGGGATCACTCTGGCTGCTTTTTTGAGAAAAGTCAGGGGCAAGAGCAGAAACAGAGAGATTGATTAGCAAGCCATTGTAATCCAGGTGAGAGATGACGGTAGTTTAGATAGAATTGTGGCAGTAGAGGTGTGGCAAGGTGTGTGTGTATGTGTGTGTGTGTGTGTGTGTGTGTTTTACTTTGAAACAGTTTCACAGAAAATATGTAAAACTGGTACACAGAATTCCTGCATAATCTTTACCCAGATTCCTCAAATGCTAGTCAACGTATTATGCTGTTTGCTTTTTATTCTCTTCATAGCTATATGTAACATTCTTCTATAAAGAAGACTCTTCTCTCATCAACTGGGGAAGAATTACAGTTTCTTCTTAAAAAAGGCAGGGTAGGTCCGGCCTGGTGGCCCAGGTGGTTAGAGCTCCATGCTCCTAACTCCGAAGGCTGCCGGTTCGATTTCCACATGGGCCAGTGGTCTCTCAACCACAAGGTTGCCAGTTTGATTCCTCGAGTCCCTCAAGGGATGGTGGGCAGCACCACCTGCAACTAAGATTGAACACGGCACCTTGAGCTGAGCTGCTGCTGAGCTCCTGGATGGTTCAGTTGGTTGGAGCGCGTCCTCTGAACCACAAGGTTGCTAGTTTGACTCCCGCAAGGGATGGTGGGCTGCGCCCCCTGCAACTAGCAATGGCAACTGGACCTGGAGCTGAGCTGCGCCCTCCACAACTAAGACTGAAAGGACAACAAACGACTTGGAAAAAAGTCCTGGAAGTACACACTATTCCCCAATAAAAGTCCTGTTCCCCTTCCCCAATAAAATCTTTAAAAAAAAAAAAAAAGGCAGGGTAAATTCCTTCCCTTTATCAATTTTCAACCACTGTCTGAAATAAGCAGCAGAATGTGGCATGTCTTTCATTTCCTCTTTCTTTTGGTCTCTTCATTCTCAGAAAAGCTGATATGTAGGTATATATTACTCCCTGAAAATTCTGGTCTTCTATCCTGTGTTTCTTATTTAAATATAGGTCTTCATGGTATCTCCATCTGAGCACTTTTAAGTATTTTGTTTTGATTGGTGGTGGGTTTGCAATGTTTTTCATTTGAGTTTGTATAGGTATTTTGTTTTTGGTTTTAGTGTAGGGATTTCATTCTTGGGTTTATCTCAAAGGAGTCGTGATGGTGGTGAATTTAGTGTGCATGTTTTATTCTTCAGTAGCCCTGTCTTTCAAATCATGGTTTTGTGTTTAAGCTTGTGCCTATTGAGATCATAAGATTTGGATTTTTTGGTTTCATGAAGCGTACAGTGCTTTATTGTTTGTTGTAACGCTACATTTTTTCCCAAAGCAATATGTATAATTGATAAGATTGGTAGTAATTTGTTCATGTGTGCTTACAGTGCAACACATGTTCTTTTATTTTAATGTGAGTTTGGTTACAAGTTTTTTGTTATGGAAAACTTCAGTTAACCTCCATATATCATGGACATTATCTTGTGTTAGCTATACACCCACCTGTGTCTGCCCCCCACCGTTCTTTATTACTGAATTCTTTTAGAACAAATGCCTCATCATTTTGCTCACAAAATTTCAGTATTTGTATCTTAAAGATAAGTGCTGTTTTTTAAAAAATATAGCCACATTATCATTAACCCAAGTTTCAGTTTAAAATACTGAAGATAATTCCTTAGTGGCATCAAATTAACAGGCAATGTTTACAGTCTTCCCAGTTGCTTTTCACAGTTTTATTTGTTTGTTTGAATCAGGTTTAAGATGCGATCTGAATATTGTATTTAGTTGATGTATCTTTTAAATCTCTTTTAATCCATTTCTTCTTCCCCCCTCCTTTTTTTCTTACAGTTTATTTGTGAAGAAACAGAAAGCACTCTCTCATTCCGCCTTTCCCACTTCCTCCCCACCCTCTTCCCCAAGAATATGTTACATATCTCCATCAGGAATCATATATTTTTTGATTTCTCTTTTTGTTATACCAGCATCCATGCCGACATAGAAAAGTTAATTGTGGGTGGCAGGGATATTTTTAAAATAAATTATACATGTATGGAATAAATTACCTATCAGTTGACTTGCTTTTTTAGTGAAGCTTTATTAATTAAATACGAAGTATCAAATTGGATATATTATGCACTCAATTTTTATTATTTTTAGGAAGAGTATCTACCAAAGTGTTTTTCACTCTTTTTGCCCTACTTGGTCTCTTCATTTGTTTCTTCGGACACAGATTCTGGAAAACAGGTATTACGTCTGATATAGTTGGTATTTACACGCCTTGTGATCTTTTTTCTTAAATGTTGCAGGGGAATTTATGACCTGTGAGGAGAGAAAACAACTGCTTATCTGCACTACCTTCATAGATTTGTGGCTAGGTTCTTTTAGTAGAGATTGTACTGAGTTGCTCTGCATTTTTACTTTTTTCTTGTTAATGGAGTACACCCTCTTATTAAGAGGGGAATAACATTTGATTGTTCAGCAACCGCTTCAATTGCTAGATTGGCTAGCTGTCTAAAGATAACAGGTTAGAAATCAGGATGTCAGTGTAAAAATATGTATGGATTTTGGTGGTGATGATCATCATGGTTTCGGATAAATCATGTTGCAGGGCTCCGTGTACAGTGAGATTGAAGTACGTGTTCCGTCCTGGCAGGTTCAGACAGCACTCGGAACCCCACAGTCCTCAGTGAAACCAGTGCAGGGAGTAGAATATAAATCATACTCACTAAAATGATTTGAATTCTTTGGGTTGCTTTTTAAGTAACTGACGTTTACAATTACTAAAAAAAAGGAAAAATCCTTATTTAATTCATTCACAAGGAGTGAGTGTAACAGCATCAGGGGGAGAGTAAACAGAATCCTGATTTCATAAAACTCTTTAAACTTGCTTTATTGTTTGAAGTAGCAACTCCTTTCCCTCCATTACTATACTTTTTTCTTGTTTTGAGAAGAGACTATTGTGAAGACTATTTAATTCCTCAAAGTGTAGAGTGATTCTGTAACAAAGAATTTAATTGCTAAGCTATATGCAAGGTTCCAAAGAAATTACTAGGTATTTTAATGGATGATGACAATGGTTGATTGTTCATCCTAAATAAGAAAGGATGAATTAGAAGAAGATACAAAAGTCACATTTTGCTTTGGAATATTTTCTTCTTTTTTCACCTTTCAAGTTTTATTTTTGCTCATGTAACAAGTTGAAATTTAGTGTATAATTTCAGATCAGACACAGTGACAAAAATACTACTGTTGTTTTAAGAAGGAAGTATAAGTATATTTAAATGAGCTATGAAAGTAACAATGAACAACTTAGCAATTGAAGTTGACCCTGTTTATATAAGAAAATATATCCTATAATTCTTTAATATTGTACCCATTTAATAGTAATATTTACTCCCAGTGACTCTTCTAAATTTATATATACTCCAATGAGTTGTAAGTTTCTCCTGCCTTTTAGATAATTATTTCTTATCTGAATGCCCTAATGTGTAAGCATGTTTTGAGATGAGATATTTAAATTGCACTGTAAAATTAATACCTAACCATAACTTATTATTTTTCTCTCCTGGTGGTTTGCTACTAGAATTATTCTTCATAGGCTTTATCTTCATGGGATTCTTCTTTTACATATTGATTTCAAGACTGACACTTATTAACTACGATGGTAAGTAAAAATAATATAGTTTAATTGGGTGTTCAAAAAGGAATATGCTGTGTTTCTACTCTACCTTTTCTTCTACAGTTTGACCAGTATTGTGTGTGATGTCCTATTATGTATGTAAAATAATGGGCCACTTATGCTCGAAACATCTTTTCTTTTTTAAACTACTCATTCAGACCTTTCTTTTCCAAGTTTTTAATCTGCGTTGAAAATGACTTGGTACTCGGAAGTGAAGGGCCATATTGATTATAAACCTGTGTTCCAGCAATGTGGTATATTGAAATATGAGATTTAAAACAATCAAAACGTTAAGATTTTCTTTACCGTAAAAAAACACAGCTCCTCCTTCCTTGTCACGTTTAACAGAATGCTTGTCACCCACCCGCCTTCTTCCTCAGCCCCAATTTATAGGTTGTGCCAAGCCACGCCTGTGACTGTACTGGGAGGTTTAGCTCTCTGGCTGGTTTCCATGCGTCAGACTGTTCCCCTCCCTAGAGGCAGCCTGTGCAGGTTTCATGGCACCACTGAAGAGTCCACCAACCTTCTGTTGGTGCTTGACCAACAGACAGGCTAAGGACGGCTTTGGCAGTGGTGTCCTGTGTTTAAAGCATGCAGTCGGGAAAGCTGCCTCTGGCCAAACAGTTCGTCTCCCTTGTGCAGTTCGTCTGATTCTGACAGCCGTCGCTGGAAGCGTCGGTGGGCTTTTCCTGGTAGCTGCTTGGTGGCGATTTGGAATCCTCATGCTCTGTATGCTGTGCGTTGGACTAGTGCTGGGCTTCCTCGTCTCGTCAGTGACTTTCTTCACTCCACTGGGTAAGAAATGTGTAACTGATGTTTGTGTGTTCAGTTCATTGTTTGAAAGATCTTATTTGGGCTCTCTAGGTGCAAATACTGCCTCATCAGGGATTTGGGGCCTTCTCGGGTAGAGTTCTGGAGATTTGTATTTGATGATGTGACACTTTTAGGAAGGCCAACACAAATAAGAATCCTTGTTTCCTCAAAGGCACCCTGTACTAGAGGACCTCTAGTATGTCTTTAGAGGTAACTTTGTACCTATTTGTTGTGATGAGGGGTGTGTGTGTGTGTGTGTGTGTGTGTGTGTGTGTGTGTTTCTGTTAGAATTAATGGAGGTAAAGGGGATTCTTAACATATGGCAAAACAGTGGTTTTTGTTCTTTCATTTTTTCAAACCCTGGAACTCTTTCTTCAAATGAATCTTAAGCAGAAACCCACTATCCCACAGATAAATTTGGTGCTGCTCTGATAGCAGCTGAGTTGAGGGGCCTGGTACTTTGTTCCCAGTCTTTTCTTGTACCCCTAAGCTCCTCTCCCACCCTTTGCCACACCTCGAGTGTCCCAAGGTACCTACTTGTAGTCATCCTAGGGCTATAGCACAGGGATGGTTCTGGGGACTTTTTCTTCAAGTAATTCAATTTCTATCAATATTTAAAACCTGGCTAACTATTAAGTTAACTTTCTTTGCAGTTGTGCAATAACTCACGTTTCCTAATTGTTGTCAAAAATTCAAAAGAAGCCGAAGTACTCTATTAAGGCTATTCTTGTGATAATGTTTGGTTCTTATATTACAGATTAAAGTTGATGGGAATGTTAAATGTAAGTATACCTGTATCTTGAGGCTATCAGCTCTTGAGAACTCAGGGTATAACGGAGTGCAGTTGCCTTGCTAAAGATTTTTTTTTTAAGACCAGAAAGAATTGACAACCTGTGTGTTTTCTGACCATTCACACCCATTGTTCTGATTTTAGCAAACCTATAGCCAAGTTCATTCCCACAGCACCCCCTGCAGGTAGCTTTTTATCTACCTGCAAAGTAGTGTTGTTTAGACTTGGCTAAATGACAAATTTACAGGGATGTTTGTTGAAAGTGCAGGTATAGGGCCGGTTCTAAATGTGCTAAATCAAATACTAAATGCCTTCCCCCACCCCCGCTTTTGTTAATGCTTGGATCGTAGAGGGATGATGGGTTAGAATTCTTAGTAGTTAATATGCTGTTGGTGGGTAGAAATAGCATAAATTTTGAAGTCAGGAGGAAAACATAAAACCTATGATCAAAAACTATGGTGAATGTTTAAATTAAAAAAAAAAATTATTACAGTAAAAGACACATTGCCACTAATCCCCCTCAGAATACTCCTCACTTCGAACATACTTATCCCATCGTTCTTACCACTTTCTAAAGCAGTTCTGGAAGTCCTCTTTCGTGAGTGTCTTTAGTTGCACTGTCACCGCTGCCTCGATGTCCTGAATTGATTCAAAACGTTTTCCTTTCGTGGTCATTTTGACTTTGAGGAAGAGCCAGAAGTCACACAGTGCGAGATCCGGTGAATAAGGTGGATGAGAACACACCATATGTTTTTATTTGACAAAAATTTGCAGTATACCAGAAGTGATGTGTGACACTGAGCCTTTCTGTTGTGATCAAGCAATACGGTGAATGCTGCTGCTGAATGCCATCCAATGGAAAGACATGGACTACATTTCAATACAGGAAACCATGCATTGAACCCTAATAACAAACAGTGTGTGTGGTGCAGTCAGTCAGGTGTGAGCAACAGTTGAGAGAAGGTGTGTTTTAAAGTGTGCTATAAATCATCCTCCATCATGACAATGCTTTGGGTCACACATTGCTTCTGGTATACGTCACTTTCTGTCAAATAAAACATTATGGTGTGTCCTAATCCACCTTATTCACCGGATCTGCCACCATGTGACTTCTGGCTCTTCCCCGAAGTCAAAATGATTCAGGACATCGAGGCAGCCACGACAGCACAACTAAAGACACTCACGAAAGAGGACTTCCAGAACTGCTTCAGAAAGTGGCAAGAACGATGTGATAAGTGTGTTCGAAGTGAGGGGGAGTACTTTGAGGGGGGTTAATGGCAATGTGTCTTTTACTGTAATAAATTTTTTGTTAATTTAAAACCTTCACCATGTGTTTTGATCACACCTTATATATTTTTTGCAGGTTAGTATAATTAAATTAGAAAATATGATCCATAAATTCACCTCATTGCAGCATGTTACAATTTACTTTCTGAGAATACGGGTTCCAAGGTCAGGTCCTCTCACTGCAGAACTCCCACTCTGCCAGGAGTGGGTCTCAAGATATAGGGCCACCTCCAGTTGGACTGAATTATGGTGCCAGTGTCAGTATTAAATAACTGTCAGGCTTATAATTCTTGCCATTTCAACTTAATTTATAAATGGTAGTTCTAATGTATTCATCCTGGGTTAACCCAAGGTGTGCTGCAGTTTGGAGAAAGTTTTGTAGGAGCCGATTAGTGGTCAGCTCCTATCTTTCTGATAGATTAGGAAATCAAGTCTTGCAGTATGCAGTGGCTGAGCAGGAAATGCATTGATGGCAAAAATCTGTTGAATGGATGTTGCTGCTTATATTGGGTGGGAGTTCATATGGTTAACTCTGAATGCCATTTACTTGTATTTTTTACTTTGCAGTACAAAATCATGGAATCATAAAAATTAGAGCTAGAATGGATGATTTGGAGCTTGGAGATGAAGTGGTTCAATCTTCTCGTTTTATGGGTTAGGAAACTGAGGCCCAGCGTCACAACTAGTGAATGGAAGAGCTTGGACTAGTCCAGCCTCTTCCAAATTATCCTGGTAATAAATGCAGAGCCTTTACCTTCCTGATTTTCCTCCCACCCTTTGACCTTCTAGGACACATCCTTCAAAGGTGACCTCATTGACACTTAAATGGATACAATCAGACTTCATTTCTAATTGTCACCATATTCCCGGGTGTTAACGTTAAACCTTTGATGAATGTCCATGTTCAGATGTTGAGAAAATGAAATTTAACTTGTTGAACCTGTTGTTTACTCTTGATTTCTGTTTGCTTTTTCAGGAAACCTAACAGTATTTCGTAATGATGGTGTGTTCTGGGTGACCTTCTCTTGTATAGCGATTCTCATCCCAGTAGTTTTCATGGGCTGCCTAAGAATGGTAAGTGTTTCACCAAAAGGCAGATTTATTCATTATGTTGTCCTGGACCTTCATTTGTTCACTTACAGCATCATTTTGCATGTTTTATTCACTAGGGAGAGCTTTATGATAACCTGTATGATGGTTGATTTTAAATTGCCATGTTACTATGAAAGCAAGAGAAGTTGTAATTATGATTACCATACAGTGTTTCCTTAATCAAGTGGAGTAGGTTATCACTGTTAATATGCATTTAACTGTGGGAGCAGAGAAGGTACGGCTCACTATAATGCAACAACCTGATGGATCATTAGTTGTCTCTCCAGAAAAATGGTTCATCTAATTAAACTTTATACTGTTGAAATTCTTAACACAGGGAAGATATTTTTTATATAAGGTAAACTGTGTTTTAAGAATTCACTGGGTGTCGAAGATTATTTTCAGTTTATCTTTTCAGGTAACCTTTATTCAGCTCTAATACTTCGTCCCTTTTCATGTTCCTCGAGGGAATGGAAGTGACTCCCTGTGATTGAAGCCAGTGATGAGAGTTAGAAACTATTCTTGTTCTGCCATAGGTGAAGCCTAATCTTTCCCACTTTTCCACAGCTGAACATAGTTACTTGTGGATTCATTGGCTCCTATTCGGTGGTCTTGGCCATTGACAGTTACTTGTACACAAGCCTTTCTTACATCACTTTGAATGTACTCAAGAGAGCACTCAACACTCATTTCCGCAGCGCTTTCACAAATGTGCCTTTTCAAACCAATGGTAAGATTCTAAATCCAACATTAAGAGTGATAGTCAATTAGGAATATTAGACCACCTGTGCTCACAAGAGCTCTTGGTAACTAGATGGAAAGAAGGTTCACTGGTTGGAAAAAAAGTTAATCTCATACAAGGAGGAAACTTAGACCATACAAATGTTATTAGAGTCCTCTGTTAATGATGACTTATGCCAGATGGAAAGAATTGAAATTTGTAAGGTAGTTGAAGTTTATACTTCTAAAAATCTACTAAATGAACTTTGTTAAGAAATTTCTAAACCAGGATTACTTAGGTTTACCTGGTCAATTCCCAGTAATATAGACAGTTCCTATTTTCAAATGTAGTAAGACTGTAGCTTCCTCATTCATTCCTTGGTTTGCAAGTGAAGAAATGATATGTTTGGACAAACTCACCAGAAAGTCTAATATTAGTAAGAAAGGATGACACAGATTTAGGCTCTGAAAGGTTACATGTTAGATATGTGTTAGGTTTTAAAATACAAAAGTTCAAACTGCTTTTCCCCCATTTTTTTAGACTTTATTATCCTGGCAGTATGGGGGATGCTGGCTGTCAGTGGAATTACGTTACAAATTCGGAGTGAACGAGGGCGACCATCTTTTCCTCCCCACCCATACAAGTTATGGAAACGAGAGAGGGAGCGCAGAGTCACGAACATTCTGGATCCTAGCTACCACATCCCTCCATTGCGAGAGAGGCTCTACGGCCGATTAACCCAGATTAGAGAGCTCTTCCAGAAGGAGCAGCCAGCTGGAGAGCGAACACCCCTGCTTCTCTAAATGCCAAAGGGCTCAGTCAGTGTTATCTTGAAGTACAAGTTGGGCAGTGCCTCAGCTTTGGTGTTTCTGTCCAGCCTGCTTCACCAGTCTCCAGTGCAAGTCTAATAAGAAAACAGGCTTCGGTATCTGAGCTTCGTATGATATTGTGGTGTCCTTATTGATATGGGGTAAGGATATGCCAAGGAGGTTGTGATCATTCTAAGTGATAGTGAGAAAGATGACCAAAAAGCTGGTGGTGGGAGGTTATTTTCTGTTTCTGAAATATTTAACTATTACCTTTTGGTTTATATGGTCAACTTGTTCCATTATATAGATACACAAAAAAATAAAAATAAAAAACAAACAAACCTGATTCTCCTGCAAAGCTCTGGTGTTTCTTTTTATAACTATTTAAACAATTCTCTCACCTCAGTCTGTCTAAACCTGGGGGGTGGGGGTTGGGGGCACAGTGGGTGGTTGAAGTGTTAGACTGAATCTATATTTGCCATTGTTTGGAGGTTTAGGGATTTCATACTGGGCCTTTGCACTTCAGAGTACGAAAGATGGAAAACTACCTGATATTCTTACTAAAAGCAGTCTGATGACTTGGTTGCATCGTTTGCATTAGTATACATTATCAAAAGGCACCCTTTCGCTTATTTTCAATTGTGATAAAATACACATTTACTGTATTAAGCATTTTAACTGTACAGTTCAGTAGATACCCTTTGTTTTTGCCTTTTATTGCTTAAAATGGTAATTTAAATAGCTAAGTTACTTTAGTTACTTGAAAATAGGTCAATTTTTATAGATAATAGGACTTTTATATGTATGATTTATTTATATTCTAAATAATGGCTTGGTTTTTTTCTTTCAAGGTCCTTTAGTTTTGACTAATCTCTAATTTAAACTGCATTAGATGACACATGAAAATGGTTTTTTTAGGATACAAATGGCTCCTACTTAATCTATAGTCCCATTAATAAGGTAACCTTTTAAAAATTTGCATTTTGTAGTTCTTTCTGCCTGCTACATTAGTTATTAGCTGTAAAGTACATTTTCAAAAGATTTTTCTTCTATATGAAGCCTTGTACCATCTGTGTTTTAAAGTGAGGGAGCCAGAAACTATTCAGGTGGTTAATGGATCTGCTTTTTAAATTAGGACCTTGGAATCTCTAGAGAATCCCTTCAGTTTTGCTCGTTTTTCCACCACCAGAAAGTACCTGGATGCCCTGGGCTGTATCCTACGCCTCATGGCCTTTTCTCTTAACTGTCAGAGCCTCTGCCACCAGCTTGGCCTTGGACTTGAAGCTGGTGACTCTGACAGGCCGGAGTGACAGGGTGGTGGTAGGTGTTGTGTGCACATTTGTGACTTAACCACTACTGAAATGATGCTGCTTTTGAGTTTTTCAAAGTATAATAGATTTTTGGAATTTCAGGTAACTGGAAAACTTTCAACTTTTGCTTTTAAAAGTGTTTTGGAAAGGCTTAAACAAAATGAAAAATATAAAACTAATCATTTTGCTTTGAAAAATTATACACAGGTGTTCATTTACTATTCTGTAATCCTCACTGTTTATATAACTGCTGTAACCCTTAAAGAAAAAAAAGTTTTTACAATTCACTGTCAGGATTCTGGCTTCTGCCCTACATACATTGTAACAACGTTATATGGAATGTTTGTGAGTTATTTTCTATACCATCAAAATGTCCTGCCAATGAAGAATGTAAAGAGAACACTTTTTTAGAGAATACAAATTGTTTAAATATTTTTATGATAATTTGTGAGTAATAAAAAGCCAGTTTGTATAATTTTTTAAATAAATACCTATTTTGAAAAAAATGCTAAAAGTCTCATTATTATAAAATTCTTTACCAGCTATATTTGTACCATAGCAACAAGACACGAGAGGAGAGTTTCATAACCACAAAAATAAAATTATTTAATCAGGACAAACAATTATTTTTAAAAATCAGTTTAAGCATAAATGAAATAATAGGAAACGAAGGAAATCTGAGGCAAACTGATGTCTTTACTGGATTAATTTGTGTTGATGTCATTAGCACTTCAAGTGTGTCAAAATTGAAGAAAAGTAGTAGTATTAATATGGGTAATTAGTTATACTGTTTTTTAAATGTTTTGGCACTAATAATCTGTTACAAGTTAGCTACAGGTCGCCAAACCACTGCAGCTAATCAGTGGTGTAGACTAGTTGAGTTGTATAGAAGATGGGATAGAAAACTAATTCTAACAAAGAAATTGCTAGAATATTGGACCAGGAATGGACTTGAGAGATCATGTTACCTGACCCCTTTGTTTCATACCTGAGGAAATTCTTGACCAAGGAGTCAATGATATGAAGTCAGTTATAAAGTATTGCCAATCCAAAATTTGGGATAGCTGACTCCCTATCCAAATGTGCTTTATACTCTTATCATAATGAAAATGTAAATCATTGATTATTTTCAATTTTCTTCTGGTGAATTGGTAGGAAGCTCCTAATGTTAATATTGCCACGATCTCTTCTTTGGTGGAGTTACTAATTTTATGTAGTGAAAATGTGCTTTTCCAAGTTAATTCTTTGAGGTCATGGGCCATTTCTTACTCATTTCAAAAAGTAGATGGTACTCAAAAATTTTCAATGTCCATACATACTTATCTCCATAGCAGCATTCATATGGAACTTTTTGGTATAAATTTCACTCCTTGATGTATTTGATGCTTGCTAACCTTCATTAAAACCCCAGAATTCTTGGCTCTAACTTTCTGAGAACTGGGGCTCCGCCAGAGCTTTCCCATTGTTTTCTTTTTTGTTGTGGACTGAATTGTGTCCCCCTCCAAATTGGTATGTTGAAACCCTACTCCCTCCCCCCCCCCCAGAACCTCAGAATGTGACTGTTGGAGAGAGGGCTTTAAAGAGGTAATTAAGTTAAAATGAGGGCATTAGGATGGGCCCTAACTAATCTGACTAGTGTCTTTATAAAAAGAGATTAGAATATACAGAGACTCCAGGGGAAAATCCACGTTAAGAACAATGAGAAGGGGGCCATGGGCAAGCAGAGAGAGGCCTCAGAGAAAAACCAACCTTGATCTTGGACTTTTCAGCCTCCAGAACTGAGAAAATAAATTTCCATTGTTTAAGCCGTGCATGGAGTCTGGTATTTTTGTTATGGCAGCCCTGTCAAACTAATACACTTGACAAATCCTTTTACCATGATCGTTGACTGAAAGATCTCTGGGCAGTTTGGCTGCTGTTTGCAAGGACCACTCTATGAAATTGAGGTAGAGAGGCGTTCAAGTAAATGGAAACATGGGCTTACCCATGGACTAAAATAGAGTCATTTAGTTAGGGGAGGTTGGCAGGTCTGGATCAAGCTACATCAACACAAGAGGCAAAAATTTAAAAAATAATAACAGTGATAGTAGTCTTTGACTTGGATTTCATCTTCACTCATTCAATAGATATTTGTTGAGTTCCTAAGTGTCAGGCATTGCTTTGGGCACTAGGAAAAGATGGCAAACAATACAGGCATGGTCCCTCTTCAGGGCTTAGAATGTGATGAGCTAGATACTAAAACGGTTACACAAAAGAGGTACAATATATAATGAAAATGTATAATGGAGTGGGGGGTAGAGTCTGGAATGTCAGGGGAGGAAGTCCTTGAAGTGACACTGAAGCAGAAAAGGAGTAGGAGTAGCCACACCACAAGGAGGCTAAGTGCATTCCATGGAAAGGAGGGAAGGCCAAAACAAGCCTGGCTTCCCCTTCTCAAAGGGAGAGCTCCCAGTGGAATCTCACTTGTATGCCCAGCCAGTCATCACAACCCTTCATTTTGGTGCCCCGGTGGAGTCAGTTATTCCATTCTCAGCTTTCGGCATTTTGAGTAGCTAATGCAGATAGGACTTTCTTTTTTTTTGAGATATAATTGACACTGTGTAAGTCAATTGTGTACATTTAAGGTGCACATGTGTTGATTTAATATATTCATATATTACAATAACAATAGCATTAGCTAATGTCCCTATCATATCTGTCATATAATTATTTTGTTTTTGTGGTGAGAAAATCTAGTCTCTTGGCAACTTTGAAGTTTATAACACAGTACTGTTGACTATAATCCTTAAGGGCTAAAAGGCTTATTCTGTCTCATGAGGTTCAAGGCTCCTGCTAATGGGTTCTGTACTGCCCACGCTAACTTGGATATGCTCTGGCCTGTCTGAGTTCATGGTGGGCACATCGGGGAGAACATGGATGCCTGTATCTGGGAGCTCAGAGGTAAAAAGAAAATGTGCCTCCAAATTTCAATTAGAAATTTTATGGCAGTCAAAACAGATGGTGGCCACCAAAAATTAAGTTCTGGATTTTTGATATTCCATTCATCATTGGGGCAATTTAGAAATAAAAATTTCATAGGTTACCTTGATATTAAAGAATATCAATTTGAGCAGAAAACATTTTATCTGTGAGGTTGTACATAATTAGTTTTTTAGAATTGCATTTCCTATATAAGATAAAAAATAGTGGATAGATGATAAATTAGAGTGCTGTCAGTGATCACAGGCTGGATAGCTTAACAAATTTATTCTCTCACAGTTCTGAAAATCAAGAAGGCCAGAAGTCTGAAATCAGTCAGCGTCAGTCCATTCTGGAGGCCCGGAGGGAGAATTAATTCCATGCTTCTCTCTCCTCTCTTCTGGTGGCACCTCACAATCCTTAGGGTTCACTGACTTGCCTAACTCTCCACATTTTTTTTCATATGGCTTTCTCCTTCTGTCTCCTTCTGGGTTTCAAATCTCCTTCTCTCTTACAAGGGCAGTCATTGGATTTAGGGTCCATTCTAAATCCAGGATGATCTTATCTAGAGATCCTTAAATCCGCAAGACTAACTTGCAAATATGGTCATATTTAGAGCTAAAGCAGGTTAGGACCTGGATACACCTTTTGGGGGTTTACACATGATAAAAAGGTTTGCAGGATCAGCAATAAATTGCTGGCCAATTCTTAAAAAATACAGATAGAAGTTGTTGCTAAGTATTAGTTTTGTGGTAAGGAGATAAAAAGCCCTAAAAATAAATTTAAGTATAAATTAGGTGAGCATTGTTTTAAAATTAACTTGGGAGCATACCAATTTTTATTACTCATCTTTATTGATAAAATAGGCTCCTACATACCTTCAGACATAAATTTAAGGTTCTGCTTAAAAAAAAAGTATGGGATGGAAAAACTTGTTGCTATATAATAGAGTAAATGTCTATAAACCCAAGATCTTAAAATTATATCCAAGTAAGAAGACTAAGAATAAATTAACTCACCTTATTTGTTTACGAAAATAGTTATTTACCAAGTAATGTTTTATAATAGAGCTGCCTCAGTTCACTGCCTCAGACTTAATCTCAACAGTGTAGCTTATTTTCTTCAATTCTAACTTGGGATAAAAACTATGTGAATGAATGTGCCATCAAATTAAGAGATACTTTCCCCAAAAGCAATAGAAAAGTCAAAAAATAAAAACTGCCATCTATTTATAAACTATTAAGGCCTCTGAATGAGAAAAAAAGAAAATTCATGTTTGGGTCAATAGCCCTTTTCTATTCAATCAGCCCCATTAACCCCACTTACCCCAAAATTAAGATAGAAAAATTCTGAAAAGTAGTCTTGACTTTTACCAATATACGAAATTATACATAAAAATTGCCACGTAAATATTCAATTATATACTCAAAAGTAAATTTTCTATTGTGCTAATTTTAATATGTATTTAATATAAATTAGTATATTTAATCGTATCTGATAATCTTATCCTTTTGTTCTATAATCATCACAAAAGAAAATTTAGGTTTCAATTGATGTTAAAGCACATTTCTATTTCTGGTGGCTTTAATATATATTGGATATATATTAAAAAAAAAAATAAAACAAATACTTCTAACTCCATAGACATTTTTACCCCTTTTGACTGAAAGGTTAGCAGAACAATCTTAGAGGCTATAAGGACCAGATAGATGGTGCTTAAGAGTAGATCCAGGAAAATTTTAATTTACTTTTTCTGTATCTGTTAAAAGTAATTACTTTAAAAAAAAGGGGGTTTTATGAGGCAGAGAAGTTCCCAATTTACTTTAAAATAACCAAACAGTTCAACTCTGTTAGCTAAATGAAATATATAATATCCTTAAAGATCAACCAGAGAAGAGAAAAATCTCACCTTCATTACTGATTTAGAATCAAAACTTATTTTTTCAAAGGAGTAGTTTAACCTACTAAATATGTCTTTTATAAGTTCTTTCTTAGAAAGTAGTATTCCTTCTCTTTCATTCCTGAAACGATATTTCATATACTTAGCAAGTTATAGACAATTGTTAGCTGAGTATTAATTATGGTAAATTAGCTAAAATTAAATTCTTTTGTCTATGGTGCATATAAAACATTTCTACAGCCTTTCAAACTGAATTTTGACAAAAATTTAAATTAATGGAAGTTAGAGAGGCAATCATTAAAGCTGACGTCTCAACGGTAGGTACATAAGCTATATGTTAACTCTGACACCAAACAGGGAGGATTACATTTAGTATGATGATCTTACATGCACCACATTGTGGCAAAATTTATATTTAAAATTGGGATAATTTTGTGCATTCCCAAACATTTATTGGGAGTATTTATATTTAACGAAGTATCATCCAGAAAGCCAACAGCACTTCTGAAAGATCTTGATATGTTCAGCAGTCACTGAAAATCTTCAGTTTGTTCACCAACTAACAAAGGCTTAGTTTCTACTTTGCAATTGTATTTGGAAATAAAGTCTATCACCATGAACCGCATTGTTGCTATTTCTTAAAAATATCATTGCCAGTGCACTGTACATAGAGAAAAGAAAGGGGAGCTTGAGATTGATTTTTCTGTGAATTCATTCACTTGAGTAGGTCAGTCCCAGCCATTGTTTAGAGCCTTGTAAAGAAGCTCCTCAGCTCTTCCTCAGACTCAGGTCACTATTGGTCACGAATGCTGACAAAGACGTACTCTCCGACACATCGTCTTTTCTAAGGTTCAAAAACGATTCTCGAGTTATTTGAAGGATCTCTCTCAAGCCTTTGTTTTCTTGCTATAAGAAGGCAAACAAAAATAAAGATGCGGTCACCAAGGTAACAACAAGAGTACGACCATAAGAAAAGCCAACATGACAAATAAGCAAGTTCTGTAATGGACGGAAATGTGCTAAACGATGTGTGCAGTTGAAGTTGACAACCTGAATCCAGAAAACACTTTTTTAAAGAGGTCAGAATCGTGCACAGTGTCTTCCAGCACTGCAAAGCCTTCTCATTTACGCAGCTGTAATTGTAGACAGAACCTCAGAAATTGCCTTATTTTACAATCACAGTATAGATGAAGAAAAGAACATCTAGGTTTATGTCTATATAAACTTACAAAGTTTGTGAATAATACTCTGGGACTAGGACCTCATACTTTTAGTACTTTTATTACTTTCCACGATAGCATGGAAAGCGGGACAAGCCATCTGGTTTGCTTCCCTCACTGGAATTGGAGAGCAGCGGGGCTGGCTGAGTAGATGGCAACATTTTTCAAGAAGGAAAGTAAGTGACCAAATTTAGCATAGACAACTTTGCCTTTTTAATTGTTTTACTAGATTAGTTACTGTAAGAAATTTGCAGATGTTTTATAAAAATGTTTATAATTTATTCTCTACCACTTTGTCTTTGGTCTTACTTTCTAAGTTTCAGTGGTATAAACTAGGGGTCAGCAAACTACAGGCAGCCTGGCTTGAGACTCATTATTGGAAATTAAGTTTTACTGGAACATAAGTAAGCACAACCTTTTGTGTGTGTATATTTTTGTATTACACTGCTTTTGTATTACAATGGCAGGGTTGAGTAGTTACAACAGAGACTGGTTTGCAAAGCCTAAAAGATTTACTGCCGGGCCCTTTACTGAAAAAGTTTGCTTATCCCTGTTTTAAAGAATGAGAGAACACTGTATGTTTAGAGACAGAAATCATTTTTGGCCCTCTAGAACCAATTTCTCCACCACAATTTCAAAATGAAGCTTTTAAAGTATAAAGGTCTATTCTACTGATGTGGATTATTCAACAATGACTTGTGTTATCACTACCACAAAATAAAGGACAAAGGAGACAAAAGCCTTTATATTCCTCACAAAAATACAAGTGCCCCAAAAAAATATTATTTGTGGATTTAAAAAAATTTCCCTGCATCACTGTGATCTCTAATAGAATGAAGACATTTTAAACATTGCTAAACTGAAGAAGTATTTCGCCTAATGACAGAAGCAACACAGGATCAAATTTTCTCAAATACTGGTATAAGTTACTACCGATCCTAGACTCTTGCATTAGTACATAAATGGTCTTCCATTATATACACATATAACCAGTATCCAGTATCCAGATTAAGATCATTACCAGTTTCCCAGAAAAGCATATATACACATATTTCAAAATGGGATATATTTTCTGGCATAAATCTTTACGTGGGCAATTTTCACCTACATTTGCAAATTAAAACTTACTTCAAGTTGAAATATTCTTTCCTGTTCCTTGCAACCCTGTTGCTCATCAATTTCAATGGCTTTCCTCATTACTGCTGCCATTTCAGTTATCTGGTCAACATGAGCTTGCAGTTCCTAAAAAAAAGAGACGGGAGTTGCAAATGAGTGAAATACTTTATTATTTTCATTTTTGGATCCTCTCCTTTTTATAAAATTTGCATTGCCACTTAATATGAATGTAATAGTCTTATGTTGCATTTAACATGACTGTAATATACCAAACAGGTATTTACAAGACTGACTATGAATGACCACGAATGATATCAGATTTCGGTTAGAACAAAAATTAAGGATAAACAGCACGATGTAACTAAGCCCACTAGCAAGAGCACTCATATTTCACGTTCCTCTTACCACAAATAATCAACATTTTCTTTTTTTCCACGTACATATACTATTGATCAAAGTAATGGGAAAGATAAAAATTGTTGACACATTCAATCTCTTTCCCCCAGAAATTTATAAATCTTTTCTGTATTACCCATGTCTTAAAACCTGTTCTAGATTATAATCCCTGGTGAGAGGAGAAACTATCTTGTTTATATTTGCCCATTTGTGTTCAGTACATAATAGATAATAAATATAGAGTAAAATAAACAGTTCTGCTTTTAAGTATTAAAATATTAAATGGTCTTCTTTGCACAAACTGTTCAAATATAATTTCAGTATAAAATACTTTTTTTTTTTGCACACAAATAACAAATTTCTTCCAATCTCATTCTTTCTTTTTTGCACACCTACAATGGCCAGACACTGTTAGGCAATATGAATATGAATCCTGTTACGACATGTGCCCTGATTTCAAGGAGCTTACAGTCAAGTGAAAGAGACACACACAAGGTTTAAAATCAACAGAAACTTGAGAATATTTTTTAAATGAATAACTTCTACAGACCATTGTTCACAGACAATGGAGGGTTATTTTATTATATTAAGGACAAAACATTAAATATAAAAGTCAATAACTCCCCAAATAAAGTTAATAACTCCCCAAACTCCCTTAGATAGCTGTATATTCTCTATTTGTAAAAAGGACTTGAACAGGACCCCAAAAAACCTACAAAATTAGTAAACTATGCAAGAAATAAGATGGAGGGCAAATAGAAATATCTTTAGAAAACACATATTTAATATCTTCTTATCCAACAAAGATGCAGGTCCTTACATTATTTTAATGGGGAAACCTATACAATGCTAATATTCAGGAAGAAGGCAGAATGAAGGATTAATTGACACTGCCCAATATAATGCTATTTAAATGTAAATTATTTAAAATCAACTACATTTAAAAACATTAACAATTCAGTTCCTCAGTTGCACTAGAGGCACTTCCAAGTACTCAATAGCTACATGTGGCTGGTAGCTTCCATATTGAATAGCACAGATAAAAAACATTTCTATCATTTTAGAAAGTTCTATTGGATTACATTATGGTAGCAAGAGTGATATCAAGACAAACATCTGTCATATTCTGCAATAGTTAAAAAAATTATTAAAATGCCTCCTAATGTCAGGGAAGCATAATGTTTAAAAGGAAGTTAAGTACAGTTAAGTGCAACAGCAAATTGAATAAGGGTAATGAGTAAAATTTTGAATTCCAACAGTTTTCTCAGTTTATGATTTGGCATCCTATGGCACTGACCCAGGTGAAAAGACTACACAGGAAGCAAATAATTCTTTGCCTTTGAAATGGAAGAAACTAAGATACTACTAATTTTTTTTTTTTTTTTTTTAGGACAGAGTCTATTCTAATAAAATCATCATGAGAAAAAAAATTATTCAAATGTAACAGTATTTTTATAGGTCCAGTTCATGGGTGGTTCACTTTTTACAATAAAATCTTTGGGGAAGTATCAGATCTTTTACTGGGTACACTAGGCCAAGACCTGTGCTTTCAAAATGGTCTTAAAGGCAAGAAGTGTCAGCAACATAATCCTTGAACTATACTATAATAAAATGCCTTTCATTTGTAACATTTGTTTAGGTTTATTTCAACTTTGCTCAAGAAAGACCTGCCCCAAGTTTAAAAAGAAAGACATTTAAGACACAAAGTAGAGTCCTAATATACTTGATCATAACACCTGGACAAAGGCATTTTAATTTTATTATAAACTCAAACTAAAGGACTACAAACTATCAAAAATCTGAATTAAAATAGTTCTTTTAATAGTTTGATTGAACAAAACTTTTATGAAATAAGATTAAAATTATTGCCAAGAAAACATCTTTGATGTCCAGAAAGAGAGTAACTGTTTAAAGCTTACTAAAATTTTGCAGCAACAGATAATAAGAGCACCAAAATGAAAAGCTGGCCTGAACAACCTTTAAAGCCTACCACTATCCAACAGGATGTGTGTGATACAATACACAGAGAATTAATGACATTTACAGTTTCTACGCTAAATATTTTTGCATGGCTATCAAAAGCACAGCATTTCAAAAAGTAATTTCATTTATTTGCTGATTTAATCTGGCAGGAAAATTCAATGTAAAATAACTTTTTAAATGGACACCCCCTTCCACCCACACCCCAAAAGTTGACTGTTTGATTTAGTGTACATTCTGATTTGCTTCCAAGTGCCTTCTCTCCAGTCCATGTTGAGGTGCTTCAAGGATGTGTCGAGATGCATCAAGGAAGAATCCTTCGGAGTTGTTACGATGTACCATGTCAATCTGTAGTATAGAGTCATTATAATGTTAATACGGATATTATCCGTAATTTAAAAACTGAATGAGTGTTAGTTCATGCGTGTTAGCCAACTGTTTGAAATGTTTGCTTTTTTAAGATTTCCAAAAAGGCATCTGTTCAAAAATAATGTAAAACTGAGTATTTGGATGAAAATGAGTACGTCTCAAATGTTTTGATGTTTACATGTGTGCCCAAAAACTTTCAGAAAAGAGCAAAATTCTCTATTTCTGGACTCTCAAAAAGGTCTCTTACTCCAAAATGCTGTTATGTATAACTGTTACCCCTAAATGTGTTATAAAATTATTTTTGTGTTTAGGCATATCAGAGTGCTTAAACATGTTTTAGAATCCTGTATTTCTGCACTTTATCATACAAGTTTCTCTGCTCACCCACTTCTGCTTGTTGACACCACCTCCCGATAATTAATTTAAGGCTGGATTTAGATGGATTTCTTCCTTTCCTTGACATCTTCCCAGATTCTCTTTATCCTCTAATCTTACTTGCTCTAGTATTCCAGTAATAATTCATATCTCTATTTTAGGATTCATCACATCCTACCTTATATTACATAGTTATGTTTGTATCTGTTATCTCCCATTATACTGTAAACTAATGTATTCATTCATTTATCTTATTATTAATAATAACTAAATCAGTGCAAGTGTTAATAAATGTTTAATTGAGTCAAAGTCTCTCCTTTTTGGGAAAAATAAAAATCACAAACATTAATACATATTAGTTAGAATTAATAACAAATAACTGAATAGTCATTTTATGGAGGGCAAGGATCAGCACTTACGATGATGAATTCAATTTACATAATTAATAAAAATGGTTTACAGCTATCTTAAGAAATGCTTAACTTTGCTAATTAATGAAACAGCTCTGGTGAATGGTAAAATCTAATGCATTTTAGAAAACATTTGCTTCTGTCATAGCTACTACCGGATGGGACTAACAAGCTGCAGTATCTTATTTTAAGCACTTTTGTCAGAGTATTCTTCTCTTTAGATCTTAAATTTGTTTCTTAGGTTATTAAACATAAAGACTTCTGGAATTTTTCAAGATTACATTTATTTTTACCAATAATTTTAAGTCAATTCATTTTGTACCTTAAGAAAAAAGTTATACATTTAAATTTAAATGTTTTTATAATAATCTCATTTAATAATAGATACATTTTATATTAAAAAGATTGACACTTAAATAGCCAAGGTTTTCCTTTTGGTTAGGAGATGAATAGCATAATTAGTTAACATTAAACTCTTATTTATTAATTTATTATTTTACTATTTGACACAAGAGGTATCTTTTACTACCTTAACATATGAAGTTGTCACATAAAGATCGATTTATTAGGTATTTAATCTTAATAGAATTAATAATTAATTTAAAAATACCTACAAGAACCAACATGGAAGAAATATTTTAAAGAATCTAAAATGTGTTTCAATGATTGAGAAAGATGAAAATATGTCTTAAAAGCAATAAATATTTCTTAAGCAATATTAGTTATAACTAATAATAGTTAGCTCACTATTATCCAATACAGATCACTATCTAGTAATCAATACCTAGTAATCACAATCTATTTTAACATTTTTGTCTCACACCAGCAGTTAAAATTCAATTTAAAACAAAAGATGAATGGTAAAGGATTATTCTACTTGTCTTCACAGCAGTCGTTAGCAAACACTGGGACACACACAAAGGGAACAGATACAGGGATGACAACACGGAAGAGGAATAGAAGGGAAAACACTAATTTCTAAACCAGTTCAGTTCTGTCTCTAAAAATGATGCTTCTGATATGTGATTTAAGGGGAGAGGAGCCAAATTTTTAATATATTGGTTCTTCTCCCTGACCCCATGGTTCTCCCATTATAATCAGGATTATTTATAATCTGGATGAATTAGCCTCATTTTGAAAATAATTTTAAGAAACACAAATCTACCTTTAGCTGCTTTCAGATTTTTAAAAAAGTTTTCAGCATTTCAATTTTTATTTTTGCAACAAATGCCAAAACATGAATCTGTTAGAAGAAATATTTCTTAAAAATCACATAACCTTATAAAAATAACTTTGAATTGAATAGACTTACCTTAATTTCTCAAATGGAGTTTATTTTCTAACATACAGAGGGTACCAAAAAAATGTATACACGTTTTAAGAAAAGAAAAAACTGTATTAAAATTGTAATAGTCAATATATACTGATAACAAAAGATGACTACAAGTCATGTGTATACATTTTTTTGGCACCCCCAGTATATTAAAGCTGCTAGGAACAATGGGATTTAGAAGAAGAAATCAAACAAAATAAGAAATGAAAAAGATAAGGAAAAGCAGAAAATGTCAAGAAGATGAAGTATTCAGGAACTAGTTCAGGATGGTAAGAGCAGAGTTTTCATGGGAAGAGAGGTATGGGAAAAAGACGACAGAAAAGAAGGATTGGATTGACTTTAAAGGCCATTGGATAAAGACGTAAGTGTACAGTAAATCCTCACTTAACATTACTGATAGGTTCTGCAACTTTAAGCAAAATCACCTATAACGAAATCAATTTTACCATAGGCTAATTGACATAAACAAGAGTTAAGTTCCAATGGCATATCATCAACATTATAATGAAACAACATTGAAAAAAATGACGTTATTTGAGGACCTGCTGTACTATGAATGTTCTTAGGCAAAATAATATATGATCAGATATATTTTTGAAAAATCAATGTAATGCCTGTGTTAAAAGGGGAAAAGAGAATGGAATCAGGGAGACCAATTAGGACAGTTCGGGCAAGACACTATGAACACTAAGCTGGGGACTAAAGCAGTGGGATTGCAGAGAATTAAAATGAGTTATTTCATAGATAACAACAGTGGCACAAACTGGATATTTATGATGAGAATCTAAGATGATTCCAAGCAAGGTAGACATTCAAATGTAGGACAGAATACAGAGCAATAAATATGATTTAGACATATGGACTAGGAATGAAGCTCATGTCAAAAAGTAAATTTAGTTTTCTCATTTTTGAAAATATTAATTGCTCCCAAGTTGGTGGTACAATTGCAGATTCAAGTTCTCTTTTGATTTTCTCTACGTAGTAATAATATATCTTGCCTTTGTTCTCTTGTTGCAATTCTCTGATCTGTCTGTTTTCTTGCTGGATTCCCATAACTAATGTGGACCGTGGCCGATGTCTTGCAACTTCATTAAGTTCTTGAATTTCTTCCTGATACTATTGAAAATATTAAAAAAAGAACATGTGGGAAGAAAATATTTGAAAATATCTATCTGAGGCATCTATCCGATAAGGGTTTAGTGTTCAGAATATATAAAGAACTCTCACAAAATAACTCAATTAATAAGAAAAATAACCCAATTATAAAATGAGCCAATAAGATAAATAAGTTCTGGGGATCTAATGTACAGCATTGTGACTACAGTTCACAATAGTGTACTATATACTAGCAAGGTTCTAAGAGAGTAGATTTTAAATGTTCTAACCACACGAATGCAAAAGATAACTACGTGAGGTGAGGGAGGTGTTCACTAACCATACTGTGGTAATCACCTCACAATATATACACAGGGCGCCAAAAAAATGTACACACATTTTAAGAAAGGAATTGTAATACTCAATATATACCAATAACAAAATTGTAATACAATTACAAAATTGTAATACTCAATATATACCAATAACAAAAGATGAACACAAGTCACGTTTGACTTCTGCAATTACAAGAGGTGCTCAAAGTGGTTACCATCAACATCCAGACACTTCTGATTATGGTGAACTACTGCTTGAGCAACGTTGACCGAAGTGTCCACTTGTAGCCATTTTTTTGGCACTCCCAGTGTATACCTATATGTATATGTCACACACATATATATCACCTGAACATGACAAAATTCTAATCTAAAGTAAAACTGAAATACACAACTTAGGTACTTTTCAATTTTAGAGAACATTAAAATAATAACTAACTACTAATCAAGCAGAATTTTATGATTCATCAATACATACATGTCAATGACTGCTTTTAAAAAAATGGAATCAACAAGAAAGAAAAAAAATCAAACCTGCTTCATGGCTTCTACTCGCTTGTTGAGAGCTGTGGTTTGCTCAATCAGAGATTCTGCTGCATCATCATGATCTCTCAGTCTTTCAACAAGAGCTTTAGCATCAGCGAGTGCCTTCTCAATTGTGCAACTCATTTCTACAGCAAGACCTACAATTAAAATTAAAATCAAGACTCAAAACAAAGCCAGCATATCATCTTATTTTAGTTTCATGCTAACAGATATGCTTCTGAAACTACATTTGTTATAGGATT
The DNA here is from genome assembly GCF_036562045.2 of Rhinolophus sinicus. Taxonomy (NCBI): domain Eukaryota; kingdom Metazoa; phylum Chordata; class Mammalia; order Chiroptera; family Rhinolophidae; genus Rhinolophus; species Rhinolophus sinicus. Next base: position 162,928,618 of record NC_133752.1, read on the forward strand.
GTTCATTGGGAAGAAAAAAACACCTAAGAACACCTGTTTTGCTTCTGTGAAAATGCCACAAGCTTAAAAGTGAATTTACAGTGTTCGAAAAACTTAGAACACATATAAACAATTTGCAGACGTATTACAATGTATTTAACATACTCTGAATTTATAGTGCGAAAAAAGTACACATCAAATGAATACATTTCATATTGTATAGAAATTGTGCTAGTCATGAGGGTACTCTGTTATCTTTACATTTATTAGTCTGTATTCTATAGTCAATGATTGTCAGTCTCTGACTATAAGATCTTTAGCCTCTGCTTGGTCAGGTGACTTGAGCAAAGTTCACAAACACACACTATTGACTAGCCGAAGTGGCCTCTATGTCATGCTATGTCAAATTATCAACCCTCTTCTGGAGGAACTTCTGCTTCTTATATGAAGTTGCATTATAATTCTAACTCTTGCACTTTTCTTAGTAAATGGTTAAAGAAAAATAAAAAGTTTTGACTTTGAATGCTGGCCATTATGGAAAACCATTCTTTTTCTTTTTTAAAGATTTTATTGGGGAAGGGGAACAGGACTTTATTGGGGAACAGTGTGTACTTCCAGGCCTTTTTTCCACGTCGTTTGTTGTCCTTTCAATCTTAGTTGTGGAGGGTATTATTCAGCTTCAAGTTGTTGTCCTTTCAGTCTTAGTTGTGGAGGGAGCAGCTCAGCTCCAGGTCCAGTTGTCTTTGCTAGTTGCAGGGGGTACAGGTCACCATCCCTTGCGGGAGTCAAACCAGCAACCTTGTGGTTGAGAGCCCACTGGCCCATGTGGGAATCGAACTGGCAGACTTTGAAGTTAGGAGCATGGAGATCTAACCACCTGAGCCACCGGGCCGGCCCAGGGAAACTTTTTTTTAATATTCCCATGCCCCCTCCCCTCCCCTTTGGCAACCATCAGCTTGTTCTCTACATCTATGGGTGTTTGTTTTGTTCTTTTTTTAGATTTCATATGTAAGCAAAATCATACAGTGTTGTGTTCCCTTTTCTCGACATCCTCGCCAGCACTTATTGATTTATTGATGATAGCCATTCTGACAAGTGTGAAGTGATATCTCGTGGTTTGAATTTGCATTTCCCTGATGATTAGTGATGTTGAGCATCTTTTCACATGTCTGTTGGCCATCTGTATGTTTTCTTTGGAGAAATATCTATTCGGGTCCTCTGCCCTTTTTTTAATTGGATTGTTTGTTTTTTGGTTAAGTTGTATGAGTTCCTTATATATTTTGAATATTAACCCCTTATCAGATGTATCATTTGCGAATATCTTCTCCCATTCAACAAGTTGTCTTCTTGTTTTATTGATGGTATCCTTCACTGTGCAAATCTTTTTGGTTTGATGTAGTCCCATTTGTTTATTTTTTCTTTTGTTGCCCTTACCCAAAGAGATATATCCAAAAAGATATTGCTAAGAGCGATGTCAAAGAGTTTACCACCTATGTTTTCTTTCAGGAGTTTTATGATTTCAGATCTTACATTTAAGTCTTTCATTCACTTTCAGTTTATTTTTGTATATGGTGTAAGAAAGTGGTCCAGCTTTCCCAACACCAAAAAGACCATCATTACTCCATTATATATCCTTGCCTCCTTTGTTGTAGATTAACTAACCATATAAGTGAGGATTTATTTCTGGGCTTTCTATTTTATTCCATTGTTCTGTATACTTGCTTTTATGCTAGTACCATCCTGTTTTGATTATTGTAGCTTTGTAGTATAGTTTGATATCAAGAAGCATGATACCTTCCACTTTGTTCTTTCTCAAGATTTCTTTGCCTATTTGGGGTCGTTTGTGTTTCCACATAAATTTTAGGATTAGTTGTTCTATGAAAAACTTTTGATGTGCTAAAATCAATAAATAATGTTTAAGAAGAGCTAAAAAAATTAGGAGACAAACACAAAACAATCAAGTTAGGTTCTTCAATTGGTATGCTGAGATCGCAAACCAAAATTTTAATTTTAAAATAATGTCTCTCAAAAACGTTAACCTTCTGAAACTTACCATCCTTGAATGTTTTTCATTCTACTAAGTTTTACTTTCCCTTCTATATGAGTCATCTTTCCTTCAGAGTTCTCTCAAAAAAAAAAAATTAAAAAAAAAGCCACACTGTAGAATTACTAGGCCAGGAGCCAGGTCTATAGAAGTTAAATTAAAACTCTGGTATGGATCCAAATTAATGGCTACAATTAAGGATTTTCATCAATTTTAGAAAAACATAAATTTGCTATAGAAAACAGGACTTTGTTAGATACTACTGCACTGTACTACAGCTCTGTACCAACCAATTCAATTAATTATTAGCTTCTCAGATACAGAAAAATGCCGCAAACCAGAAAAGAGAATATTTAAATAATCCAAGTGTGTAAAGTAAAAAAAAAAAAAAAAAAGAAAATACAACATATCAGGCAGTTTCAGTAGGCTTTCATTTAAGGTTATATTTAACAAAGATTCAAAACTGTAAACTAAATATAGATGAAAAAACAGACTTCAGAAAACATTCAAACAGTATTCTTGGTTATACCCAACAGCTGAGCTTTCTTATTTATATGGATGTCACTATGTCTACAATTAATTCCACTATTAGAGAACACAAGATCTTTCAGAGCTAAATTTTAAAGTTGTCTGTAAAGAAAAAAAAAAAAAAGGCGGGGGGATGAATTGACGTGTAATAAATTAAAAAAAAAACAACTTAAAAACATAAAACATTTGTCTCAAAGTAAAAATAACAGATGGTAAAAGCAAACTAAAAAAATTGGAATTCTAGAGAAAATTGTAAAAGACTTGAGAGAGAGACAGTTTATCTTGGTTTAACAGAACAATTTAGGAACTAGGAATCTCTAATACCAGCTCTCAATCTGTAAATGATATTGGACCCATTATCAGAATACTTCTTTATGCTCTGTAACATAAATATACAAATTTAATAGGATCTGTTTCCAAATCAAATGCACTAAAGCTCCTACAGATGATCAGATGATAGGTGATCTAGCCATGAGAATACCAGTACTGTGTATTAATAAAAATTCTGTAAGTTGCCAGAAAAAGAAAAAAAGGCTACTCTCCCAGAATTCTCTGGGCAAAATAATCCACTAGCACAGATTATTAATTGGAGCAGAGTCCTGAATCTAAATGGAATCTTCCTAGATAATCATAAATCTTTCCTTTTGAAATATAAAAAGGTTATGCTGTGTTCTGGGGATATTAATTCGACAACATGGCACCAAAGACCAACTGCCTATTAAATCTCATGTCTTAATTCAGTAGCTAAGGCTTAGCCTCCTTGCCTCAGAGCAATCACAGGCCTCAATTAAAACAGTCAAAGCATCTTCAAAGCTTGTACTAGTATATTATACTATAGATACCATGTAACTATTTTAAAATACTTTATAAACAATTGGCTTTGATTAAAAGTCCTTATGCCAGGGCCTCATATAAAACAACAATAAAGTCATAACAAATCCATGGAGAAGTTCAAAGATTCCACCATCTATAGATACACAAAATCTGGCCTGACAAATTCCAAAAAGAAACACAGGATGATCAAGTTGTAAAATCCATGAGATAAGAGGTGCCACTATCAGAATGGTTACCCAATAGCACCAGGTAAAACCTCTAATTGACAGAAGAAACTCCAAGAATCATCTCATATAGTATGGAAAAAAACTGGCCACAATGTTAAACACTGATGGGAAAATTTCTTGGATAGCAAAGGATGTGTCCCAGTGCACGCCTTATTTATAAATAAATTAATCTGGAAAAATTATAAAGATGAAGCAAGGACTAAAATCATTCCTAAAAGATTTTCTGAACATCTTCCAGTGGATTTTATAGGGCTACATCTCACTATTGTTTAGGAATATGTAACATTCCTAAATATACTAGTGTATTTGTATTATGGATAGATTGAAAAAGTCCCTGGTTAAAAAGCCATAATATTCATAATGGTTAAAATACTATTATAGTTTGTGTCTCCTACCAAGGACATTCTACCTTATCAATTAAGTAATACGGAAACATACTTAACTGGAACAGTTATGAATTTAAATTATACAACACTTTGCCTCTTTCTCAGTAATCTTCCTGTTTTCATCATTCCAAGTCATCAGCAAATCCCCAAAAAGGATAAATCCAAGAAGGTCCAAGCTCAGACACATCATAATCAAATTTTTGAAAACTAAAGACAAAGAAAAAAATCTTGAAAGGAGAGTAGATAATGGAACACTTAAAGTGCTGAAAGAACAAAACTGTCAGCTAGAATTCTATATCCAGCAAAAACATCCTTCATAAATGAAGGTGACATAAGAATCATTCTCAGATGATGAAAAAAATTCATTTCTAGTAGATCTGTTCTAGAAGAAATTCTTCAGAGAAGAAGCAAAATGATATCAGAAGGAAAATTAGATGATTTGAAATAAAGAGTAACAGAAATTGTAAATAGCTATCCAAATACAATAAACTATTCTCTTTGCTTTAAAATGTCTGCTGTTTGAAAACAAGACCTGTAACTTTTGTCTCATGGAATTTTCAGTTTATGTAGATGTAATATGTAATATAAGTATAACATAAAGATGGGAGGGTAAATGGGACTATATAGTGATAGAATTTCAACATTTCATTTGAAAATGATAAAATGAAAATTCTAAGTAGACTGTAAAATAGTTATATATATATATCTATAATATATATAGTAATTACTAGAAAACACCTAAAGAAACTGTACAGAGGCAATAGTCTAAACCACACTAGATGAATTAAAATGAATTAAAAATGTTCAATATCCCAAGAAAATGCAAAAAGGGAAACAAAGGAACAAAACATTGAAGGAACAAACAGAAAACAAATGATAAGATGGTGGACCTAAATACAAACATATTAATAATCACACTAAATATAAATATTCTACACACTAATTAAAAGATAGATTACCAGGATTAATTTAAAAAACAGGATCCAACTATATGTTGTCTATACGAAACTCACTTCAAACATGATACAGGTAGGTTAAAAGCAAAAGGAGGAAAAGATATTATACACTATATAAACACCAATCAAATAAGCACAGGAAAAGATGCTCAACATGATTAGCTATCAGGGAAATGCAAATCAAAACCATGAGATACCCTACAGCTAGTAGGATGGCTATAATAAAAAAAATAATAAGTGTTGGCTAGGATACAAAGAATTTAGAACTTTCATAACCTGCTAGATGGAAAGTTTATGTGCAATCACTTTGGAAAACAGTCTGCAAGTTCCTCAATGGTTAAATATCTGATCCAGCAATTCTACTCCTAGGTATACACCAAAAACGTAAACGTGTCTGTCCATGCCAAAAACTGTACATGAATGTTCATAGCAATATTAAAAACTTCCAAAAGGTAGAACCCAAATATCTGTCAACTGATGAATAAATAAAATGTGTTATGTCCAAAAAGTAATACATATATATATATATACACATATATATGTATATATACATAAATATATATATGTTTTTTGCAAAAAAATGTTTTGCAAAAAAAAAGGGAGTAATGTACTGGTACATGCTACAACATGGAAGAAAATTGAAAAAATTATGCTAAGTGAAAGAAGCCAGTCACAAAACAACCCCACACATTTTATGATCCCACTTACATGCTGGCCAGAAGAGGCAAATCCATAGAGACAGAAAGTAGATTAGTGGTTGTCTAGCATAGGGAAAAAGGGGGATATTGGCGGGGAACAGGGGGAATAGGGATTGACACTTCATGGGCACAGGATTTCTTTCTGGAGTGATGAAAATATTCTAAAATTGATTGTGGTAATGGGTTGTATAACTCTGTGAATATGCAAAACCCATCAAACTGTAAGCTTTAAATGGGTATTTACCCATTTAAATGGTATGTGAATTACAGCTCAATAAAGGTGTATGATAAATGAATTATATCTCAATAAAGATATTATATGATTTTACCAAAAAGAGCTGGAGTGGCTATGTGAATATTTAGATGAAGTAGACTTTAAAGAAAAGAAAATCGCCAGGGACAGGCATTATATAATGATAAACAGGCCAATTCACTAAGAAGACAGTAGAATCCTAAATGTATATGTACCTAAAGAGAGAGTTTCTAAAAACATGGAACAAAAACAGAAAGAACTGAAAGGATAAACAGACATATCAACACTTACTTCTGAAAACGTCAACACTTCTTTCTCAGTAAATAATAAAACTTGTACACATAAAATCAGTAGGAATACAGAAGAAATGAATAAACACCATCAACTAAGTGGACTGAATTGATATTTATAACATGCTACAATCAATAACAGCAGAATACACATTATTTTTATGTGCATGCGGGACATTCATTAGGATAGATCATATCCTGAGTCACAAAACAAACCTTAACGAATTTAAAAGAACTGCAATCATAATGGAATTAAACTAAATGGAATTGACCATTATGGAATTAAACTAAAATAAAAAAAGAGATAGGAAAATCTCCAAACATTATTTATAAATAATCCACAAATCAAAAGAGAAGTATTTTTGAAAATTAGAGAATATTTTGATCTAAGGAAACATAAAAACACAAGATATCAAAACTTTGGCATACATGTAAAGCAGTACTTTGAGAGAAGTTTATAGCATTAACTTATTAAAAAATTAGAAAGATCTCAAATCAATTATCTAAGCCTCAACCTTAAGAAATCAGGAAAAGTAGAGCAAAATAAACAAAGTAAATAGAAAGGAGGAAATAAGAGCAGAAATCAATGAACTGAAAACAGGACAGCGACAGAGAAAAGCCAATCAAACTAAAAGCTAGTTCTTTGAAAAAGCAAATAAAGTACATAAATCTCCAGCAAACATGATCCATTAAAAAAAAAAAAAGATACAAATTACCAATATCAGGAATGAAAGAAGAGATATCTCTGCAGACTCCTAATTCATTAAAAGTGTTAAGTGAATACAATAACAAATTTCATACACCTGAATTGGGTAACTTAGATGAAATCAAACCCACAAACTACATGAAGTCACACAAGAGTAAATAGATAATGATTAATAGTCCTATAGTTATAGTTGTAACTATTAAAGTCCTATCCTATAATAGTCCTATAACTATTAAAGAAATTGAATTTGTAGTTAAAAATATGCAAAAAGTCTCAATTTGGTTTCAATGGCAACTTTTATCAAACATATAAAGAAGAAATAATAACAATGTTACACAACCTCTTTGAGAAAATAGAAAATACTTCCAAATAAAAAGATTCCAGCATTACTCTGCTACCAAAACCAGACACACTCCAAAAAGAGAAACCACAGACCAACATCCCTCATGAACATAAATGCAAAAATCCTCAAGGGAATATTAGCAACTCAAATTCAGCAACATATAAAAAGAATAATATACCATGACCAAGTAGGGTTTATCACAGAATTCAAGGGTGTTTCAATAATCAATGTAATTAACCATAAAAAAAAAACAAAAACAAAACCCATTTGATCATTACCAATTGACGCATTTGAAAAAACACAACGTCTTCTCATAACAAAAATCCTCTGCAAACTAGAAACAGAAGGGGATTTCCTCAAATTGAGAAAGGACATGTCCAAAAAATTATAGCAAACACCATAGTTAATGGTGAAAGACAAGGTTTTCTCTAAAAATCAGGAACATAAGTGGTCCCAATCACTACTCCTATTCACAGCAACGTGCTGTTTATGTAGAAAATCCCAAAAAAGAACTCCTGTGGCTAATACGTGGCTCTAGCAATATCACAGGCAGGATACAAGATCAACACACAAAAAAATCAATAGTTTTTCTACATATTAGCAATGAATTGGAAACCAAAATAAAAAAAAATGTATTGACAATAGTTCAAAAAAAATGAAAATTTGAGGCATAAATCTAATAAAACACATGCAGGGTATGTACACTGATAACTACGAAATGCTGATGAAAGAAACCAAAGAGAGCCTAAAAAATGGAGAGACATACCGTGTTCACTGATTGGAAGACTCAACATAGTAGGTATGTCAGTTTCACAACTGATCTACTTAACTTTCAGTCACAAATTTAACTTAACTTTCAGTCACAATCACATTAGGATTTTTTGTAGAAATCGACAAGCTAATTCTAAAATTTCTATGGAAATGCAAAGAAACTAGAATAGCCAAAAGAATTTTGAAGACAAAGTTGGAGTAATCACACTACCAAATTTTAAGACTTATTATAAAGTTACAGCAATCAATGGAGCACAGTCTCACCCCAATAAATTAAAAAAAAAAAAAAAAAGATAGCCCGGTATTGGCAGAGGTAGTCAGAACAAAATGGAGTTCAGAAATAAGCTCACAGAAACATGGCCAATTGATTTTTGAAAAAGGTGCAAAGGGAAGTCAAGGGAGATAGTCTCTTCAACAAATGGTGTTGGAAGACTTTACATCTATATGCCAAAATATTAACCCTGACATAATTCTTACACTTTACACAAAAATTAACTCAAAATGGATCATAGCTCTAAATGTAAAATGAAAAGCAGAAAAATCTTTGTGAACTGAGGTTAGGCAAAGAGTTTTTAGACATGATACCAAAAGCTTGACTCATAAAAGACAATTTTAATAAACCAGACTTCATCAAAATTAGAAACTTGTGCTCTGGGAAAGACACTGTGAAGACAGCCATAAAACATACAGACTGGGAGAAAGAAATTTACAAATTACATATCTGACAAAGGACTTTTTATCTAGAATACATATAAAATTCTCAGAATTAACAATAAGAAAATGATCCAATTTTTCAAACACACACAAGACTTTAACATTTGACCAAAAAGATATATGGATGGCAAATAAGCATATGAAAATATATTCACCATCATTAGCTATTAAAGAAGTGTAACCGAAATCATGATGAGATTCACTACAACCCTATTAAACTGGCTAAAATATACTGCCATGGAACAACTGGAACTCTCATACAATGCTAGTGAGAATGCAAAACGATACAGCTGTTTTAGAAAATGGTTTGGCAATTTCTCACAAAGTTCAACACAGCTACCATATAACTCAGCAAAACCACTTCTGGGTATTTACTGTAGAGAAATGAATGGATAAACAACCTGTAGTACATATAATCCATAGGATGGAATACTACTCAGCAATAATATAGAACAAAGTACTGATACAGGCAACAACTTAGATGACTCTGAACAGCATTATGCTGAGTGAAAGAAGATAGTCTCAAAGGGTTACATACTGTTTCCATTTACCTGGGCTGCCCAAAGGACGAAACTATTGTGATGGATGAGACCAGTGGCTGGAAGTGGGGGTGGGGGGGTTGGGTGGCACTACAGAATATTCTGGGATGATGGATAGTTCTGCATCCTGATCCCCTGTGGTGGTTACATAACCCTGTATATATGTTAAAATAAGTAGAACTGTGATTCAAAAAATTACTGTTTTATATGTTACTTTTAAAACTGAAAAAAAAAATCACTCCTTGTCACTCAAGGTTTGCCTTTGTCTTTAATTCACCTGGTATATATTTGCATGTATGTACAAGGAAGGCATCTACCTATATTTTATTTTTCTTATGGGGGCCCCAGTTTCATTTATTGGATAGTACATTCTTCCCCCACTGAATTTTTTTAAATTGAAATATATTTGACATATAACATTATGTAAGTTTAAGGTGTACAACATGACCTGATACATTTATATACTGTAATATTATTACCAATGTAGTGCTAATTAGTGCCTCTATCATGTCACATAATTATCGTTTCTTGTTTGTGGTTAGAACACTCCCACTAAATATTAATGCCACAGCTGTTATGTTTTCTTCAATAAATGTTACGGGTACATTTCTGAGCTCTCTATTCTATCTCTGAGTCTATTTATCTATCAATCTCTGTATCAATACCATGTTGCCTCAACTGTTACAGCTGTGAAATAAAGTCTTACTGATATGGCAAGCCATCTTTTTCTTCTTTAAAATTGCTGTATTCAATCCAAATATACCTCTAGAGCAATCTACAGTAAAATCAAACTGCTAGGTAATCATTTTAATTAATTCAAACTGTTGTTAGCTTTCTGAACCTGAGGACTATAAACTTATTTTATCTTTTGGTCAAAAGGACAAGCGTTATTCCCATTGTATCAATGAGGAAATAGAGACTCAGGGATTCCAAAAGAAAGGAGCTGAATGACAGCACCATACAGCAAGGAAAGAACCAAGCTGGTACCACGAATAGAATTTCTGATCCCCAGTCTAGTATTCTAATCAGAAGCAAAGGTGAATCCCCAGGGCCCTGTTTGCTTTTACCTATATAGGAGTAAAAAGCACCTTGGTCATCCTGGCTGGAAAAACAAAGCAAATTCCCTGACCGTACTTCACCAATGGGACTTCCAAGATATAAAAACTGCATTTCAAGCTAGCAATAGAAAATAAATGGGAGTGTAAATGAAGAAAAGATGAAAAAAATAACAAAATTTCAAATATATTTCCTTATAACTAATAAAAGTCTAGTATCCATTTTAATTAGGCATTATAATTAATTATAACACCAATGAATGTGTACTGATAGGCTTTTTGAAATTACAATTAATATCCACTTTATAAAAACATTCTCTAGATTTCATAATGAAATACTACCATCAAAATAAACTATATTTAAAATACCTATTCAGAGAAATGAATTATAAACATCAGGTAATTCAAAGTATAATTTTATTGGCACTTCAGAAAAACAATGACACAGTTTCTAAGAATCTGCATGTTCATTTCCTGTATGTGAAACCACAGAAAAGTTTACAATATTTTATATTTTACCACCTCTTTTGAAAAATATTGTGCTTTCCCCCTCTTTTCAGCCAGTAAGTGGAGTGGGAGAAAGACTGTTCTCCAAACTCTCTAGCAAGTTTTAAATTTTAAAAAATAGACTCCAGTAAAAAAAAAAGTATTCTCAATTTATTGCCTATTTTTATAGTGCTTATCTTAACTAGTCACAGTGCACTTACATTATCTTCTATAAGTAGTCCCAAATTACAGGTGAAATTTTTCTAAAGTAGGTTTTTTCCCCCTGCATTAGCTACATACTCGCCCACTTTACCACCCAAAGACATTCAGTCAGACTCCTGGCAGAGGGTTCAGAACATTACACTGCTGCTAAAAGAGAAACCACCGCCCACTCATGACTGCAACTGACAGCTGTTTAGTTTTAGATTTTGGTTAAGGAAATTTTGAAGAAATTTAAGTCACTCTTCTTTTTCTTTTATTCACCAATCCACTATCCTATAGCTTGACTTATAGAAATAGTGTGACTAATGATATACCACGTAAGTGTCTTCAAATGTTAATCTAGTTAAAATTTTTTATTGGGTTGTTCAGGTAGATATGTCTAATGTTAATTAGCAGATAACATTGTAACAGAGACATGTACAGAAACAGAAAAATAAAAAGGCATAGTATGGCTTTCTTATAAACATATAATCGAAAGAGATCAAGAAAGAATGCATGTAAATTACATATGAAATAAGCACCTTATACAGACATATCACTGTATTTGAAAGCACAGAATATTTTCAGTTCTTGAACATGATGGAATGAACACGTTTGAAGCTTCATGATTAATTTTTAAAAGTGGAAAGAACAGAATTTGAAAGTAAGGACACAGGAGAATTTTTTAAAATTACATGTTACCTTAGAATTGTAGCTAAATATAAGTAGCATAGACACATATGTTCAAACAGATATGACAATTCAAGAAAGAACTAACCTAATCTAAACCAGTTATTTCTAATCTATAGGCCAAGGAGTCATTGGAAGAGTTGCATGGATGTACATACACCAAGCACGGTCTGTAGTCTAAAATATTTCTCTCACACATACATGCCACTGGTTTTCAAATATAGACACATACTAGTATAATAAAATACAAAAATCATTTAAAAACATAGGTTTTTTTTTTGCCATCATGCATAATCTCAATAAACAAATACTGAAAGTACAATTACTTGTGTGTGAGGGGTACAGGGTTATTAGTATTTAACACAGGTCAGTGGTCATTTAGCTAATATATATGGTTCCTTCTGGCTCTAAAAATTCTATGATTTTGAGGGAACTAACGACTCCTATGGTGAATCTTTTGAACTATTATTACATTATAAATATTGACACATATGTATACGTAAATAACGCCTGCTATGTGCCTAACATTGGACTACCTTTTATTACAAGTATGAATAAGACAGACTCATGTTCAAACTGGCACAAGAGACAGATACATGAACAAATAATACAACCTAATAAATGGCCAGAACTGTTTCAAGTGCTTTGTTAGCCCAGTGATTTTTATCAATGTCATCTTGGGGGAGTCAGGGTGACAATGATCTAAGGACTGAGTTGTTATAGGTGTTAAAAAAAAGATTTAAAAAGGAGAGTAAGCATTCTAGACAGATGGTACAGCACGTGCAAGGGCACAGAGCTGTGAAAGTGCATAATATGTTTGGGGAAACAGCCTGGTCGTGTTGGTTGGACAGTAAGGTATCTGGAGAAGCAAGATGAGAATAAAAAGGTAAAATGGTCTGGGATACATAGTGAAAGGTCCTGAATGATAATGCTTAACCATTAGGAAATAATTCGGTCAGCAATACGGTTATCGAAAAAAATTAGGGAAAGACGTGATATAAACAGATTTGAATTTCAGAATAACTGTATGGGAAGGATGATGGTGGGGAAACTTAGGAGAGGGCAACTGCAGCGATTCTGGTGCAAGAAGGACCAACACAGTGCAGTGCAAGTGGAAATGCAAAAACAAGGACGAAGGTTTCTAGTTTGGACAGCAGGATGGACACTGGTCCATTATCAAAAACTGGATACAGAAGAAAGGCAGGAAGAAAACCAGGAAAAGAGGAGTATTTCTTGGAGGGCAGTTTCAACAAAAGAGGGAGTAGTTATCCATGACAGAGGCTGCAAAGAGGTAAATTGAAAACCGACGAGTCCCTCTTCCCTCCCCTCAATGGTGAGCTCCCAGGTGGGTTAGGCAAAAAAAACCAGATACGGAGGGTTTGTCCACAGGGTTAGGGCCAAGGCTTTTCAGTAAACGTTCCCCACCTCAGTTCCGGAAAGACGAGCTCAGAGCTGAGGCCGGGGAGGGGAAATATCGCTCGGATAACCGGCGCGGGGAAACGACTAGGGCCGGGCAGCAGGTACTTCAGGAGGTGCAAAGCACCAGAGTGGCCCAGGGGAAGGAAGCTTCCGGCTCCCTACGCCTTCTTCTCGTCCCTGGATTTATTCCACTTACTCTGGTCTCAATCCCTCGGCAGCCGTCAGCTGTGGCGATTAGGACTCAAAGCCTCTGCCAACGGGGACCTATGCACCCAAAGAAGAGACTCCTCTTTCCCGTTAGGTTTCTTCAGCGAACAGACGCGGAACCCACCGGAGGCAGTCGGGGGAAGGCTGGGGGATCAGGAAGGCTCAGCCCCATCACTAGCCGGGGTAAAACACCTCCGACGACTCCCTCTGACCAACGTTCCCACAGCTCAACCTCGCGAGACTTCCTTCCTGGCGTCACCATGGAGGGCAGAGCCCAGAAATTTATTTGCGGCGTCTCGCTGACTTGCGCGAGAGGTGGGGGCGGTTCCATTCCAAGTCCCTCCTCATTAATCAACTCAGGTTTTTGCTTGGCCTCTCACAAAGTCTCGCGAGTTTTGCCAGGGAAACCGGCCTGGGTGAAGAGACCGAGAAGGGGAGACCGGGTGGGAGGGCTTGACGCTTAAGGGGCCGTGGCTGGTTTAGCCGGTGCTGTGGTTGGTACTTCGCTGTTGGGGAAGCTCTCAGGTCGCCCGGAACAAAATTCCCAATGGGTGACTGGGAAAATTAGCGGGTAGAAAATCTTGAGGGTCGGAAGCATTTTTTTTCCCCCTTGGCTCCGCCCTCTTCCTGTTCAGCGACCTGGGCTGGGCGTCTGGCCCACCGAGGGGGAAGGGCAGCTTGGCGGGGCCGTCGAAGAGTGCTGTGCGCACGCGCGAGTCCCAGTGTGTGAGTGTTTGTGTTCGCGCGCACGCGCGCGCGCGCGCCTGCCTTTAGGAAGCTTGGGAAGAACCGGTGTGCTAGGAGATGAGCGGGGAAAGCATAGTCCCCTGTCTTTGGTACAAGATACTCCTGACTGTGCGCTGACCCTCCCCACCCAGCCAGCAGCCTTTGCCAGAGAGGCTGTAGTCCATAGCTTCTGTTCGTTTTCTCTGCAGGACCAGGCACGAAAGTAAGCTAACCTCAATCCTGAGGTCTTCCTTATCCACTCACCTTATACTTTCCACCCCGCACCCTTCAGCAGAGTGTGTCTAGATTTCTCAAAGAAGAGTTTTGCATGAAGGGGAAATGCATTTGAAAGCAGAAGGAAATAGCTGGATTGTATAAAAGTTCGTTTTGATGAACACCTTTTTTCCTGCTTACCATGTGCTTTTTGAATGTGGTTTGTTCAGTATAAGATTTTATTAGCGAAGCAAGGGAGTTTTTGTAAGAAAAAGTTTTAAAAGTTTCTCCTCCCCACCAATGTGATGGTAGCAACTAAGTTTCTCTTCTACGTGATAAATTACTGTGGCGTTTCGAAAGCTAAGGGGGAGATTGTGAATATGGGGCCCTTACCTTAATGCGAAGACCTGAAATGCGGTTGTGTTCAGAGATATCTATTATGTTTTGGTTTTCCCTTTTGCTGTCACTCTTCTTTCCTGTCTTTCCCACCCGCTGCTTTTTTCAGAAGCCTTGAGACTGGAGGGGGAAGCTCAAAACTCCTGACTTGGGTTAGTTTGGGGGTTTATATGTGATTGATGTCAATTAGCAAGGATCGTTAAAGTGTATTTGAAGAGTATTTGTCGTTTATTATGTAAGAAAGGGAATCAGGTACAATTTGTAAACATTTTCTTCTATTTCAAGTTCATTCAAAAAGCAAAAAAGTATGTATGGACTGTAATTTTTCCTGTGATTCATAGAGTGACAGCTTAATATGGTGTAGCTCATCCCTTGAATTGGTAGTTACTTTCTGGTTATGACCTCATTAAATCTTGCCCTTTATTGGATACATTTCTTTGGATAATGATTATTCATGTTCCCTACCAAATCTTGAAGAAAAGACATTAATTAGAGATGATTTAAGGTTATTAAGTGTTATGTATAAGACATTTGACTAATATACCTTATCCCTTACAGGTTAAAACAAAATGAAGATTTTTTCTGAATCTCATAAAACAGTATTTGTTGTGGATCACTGCCCTTACATGGCAGAATCATGCAGACAACATGTCGAGTTTGATATGCTGGTGAAGAATAGGACCCAAGGAATCATCCCTTTGGCCCCCATATCTAAATCATTGTGGACGTGCTCAGTAGAATCTTCCATGGAATATTGTAGAATAATGTATGATATATTTCCTTTCAAAAAGCTGGTGAGTGAAGTATAAGCAAAATCATGATTTTTTGGGATGTACTTAACTGCTTAGTACATTTTTTTATATATGAATTTGCTGTAGCTTTGACTTAGAACTGTTTGTTTGCTACTTGAAAAATGCGATACGTAGAACTCCCCTTTGGGATTAAATGTTATGTGTATTTAATTGTGACCAATAATAAAGCTAACAATTGTGGAGCACTTAACGTGTGCCAGGCGTATTCCAGAGTGCTTCATGTGTATAAACTCCTCCAGTTCTCACAACAATCCTATGAGGTAGTTACTATAACTACTGGGATGATATTTAAAGTGTATAATAACCAGAATGGCACAGATACTGACCATTAATATTTGCCAGCCTGAGCAGAAGGGAATGTTGGCTGTAAGCAATTTGTCAGACTGTGCTTTGACGTACCATCTGAATATCAGCCTTTTTTATTAACTGCCATGTTGGAGACGCAGAAACTGAGGTAAAGAGAAGAAACTTGAGCTAAGTTACATAGCTAGTTAGCGGCAGAACCAGAATTTGAACCTAAGCAGGCTAGCTGCTTATACATAGTTTTAGTGAATGTGTGCTAAACCGCTACAGAATTTGGCCAGGTTAGGAAGAAATGCTCTTAAGCATGCTAAGCGGAAATTGTTTTTATCAATGAGAAGTGAAATTGTATATTGATAGGAATTCTCAAGTATAAAAATTATCTTCAGGTTTCAGGATCTCAACTGTTTTATTTTGGCAAAGTCATTTGGTTAGCCATGGATGGACGATTTGCTTTCTGTCTGATTTTGGAGCAGCCTAGGCTGGGACCTAGCCAATTCTTAGACTGGCACAGGTAGGGCAATTATAGTAAGGCTGAACGTAGAGTCTAATATTATACATTCAGATATATTCCAAATTAAAGAAAAAGTTTTAGTCCCTCTGCAAATTGTGCATTATATAGGGTAAAAAAAAATACAAGAGGAAGGATAATGTCATGATTTAGGGCACAGACTTTGGCTCAAATCCTGGCATTACTAGCTACTAGCAGTGTGACCTTGATCGTATTGCTTAATCTGTCCAAGTCTCAGTTTCCTCCCTTGTAAGCGTAACACCTACTTTCTACAGTTGTAGGATTTCAATGAGATAATGTAAGTAAAGTGGCTGGTAAAATATGTCTCTGTCAGTTAAGCCTTCAGTGAGAAGGCTGCTTATCAGACTTACCGGGAAAGCAAAACTAGTATTTCATGGATATTAGGAAAAAAGATCATGGATTAGATCATGTAGGCTAATGATCCAAAAGGGAAAGAAATGATCTCACCCTTTTCCCAAAAGGGAATTGTTGATATACTTATTGATACACTGTTGATATACTTTCTAATACACGTATATCCTCATGGTCACTATCATTTTACTTGATAGTATTTTTTTTTTTTTTTTCGCATTTTACTTTAAAATATAGAAGAAAGTCCAAATCCATTATTTTAGCTTTCAGTGCTGTATGTGATTTGGGTACTGCCTACTTTTCTGAGCTTATCTCCTGCCCTTCTGCCTGCTCTGACCTTCGCCCTTTTGAGGATACCCCCTTAGAGGCCTTTGCATTAGCTGTTCGCTATATCTGAAATTCTCTACCCCCAGCTCTTTCCATGGCTGGTTTCTTTTGGTCATTTTGGATTCCCTTCAATTGCCATTTCTATAGAGAGCCCTTCTCTGTCCAACCAACCTAAACTAGCTAATCAACTTCTTTTTCTTTGCATTTATCACTCTCTGAAGTGATTTTGTTCATTTATTTGTTTGTTTGTATTCTTTCTGTACTGCTTTCTAGCTTACCAAATCCCCCAAACCCCTGGTTTTCCCCACATTGTGAGTGACAGAACTGTTTTATTCATCACTATATTCCCATATCACCAGTGCTGAGAATAGCACCTGTCATGCACTAGGCATTCCTTACCTAAAAATGAATGAATGACTCAATCAACAAATCAGAGCTAGAGACTATTATTTTATTTTGTTTTTAATTCTTTTTACTATTAACTAACAGCAAACTTTATATTTTAAATATGATGTGATCGAGTGGAATTGGACTTGAATACTAACTATTTCTTTGAAATCTATTAGGTGAATTTCATTGTGAGTGACTCTGGAGCACATGTTTTAAATTCTTGGACTCAAGAAGACCAAAATTTGCAGGAGGTATGGTTAGATTTTGAGCTGTGGCCTTTCTGAAAATTATGTGAATGCAGGAATACTTTATTTAAAAAAATGATTAAAAACTTTTTTTTATCAATATAGTATTTGCACGTAGTTTTAAAACACTAACTAATACTAAAAGGGAAACAGCTATCTATTCTAGTCTTTCCCCACTTCCTAGTAGCAAACTTTCAAGTCTAGCTCATCTAGTATTTACTTCCATATTTCTAAATAACATTTTTTGCTGCCATTTATAGAGTTATCAGTTTAAATTTTATTTATTTAATTTAATGTCATTGTCAATGAGGATTTACCTTTTATATTCCCTCTCACCCATGCTACTATGCCTGCCCCCTTCTCTTCTCTCATTTTCTCAATATTGTTATATCAGAATTTTTGGTTAATGCAAAATTCCATTTTTCCTTTATATTGTCTATATAAAGTGTTATTGACTGCTCAGGCAAGTAATATATGTGATTATTTCCTTTCCTTTTTTAAAGATTTCATTGAGATGTAGTTGGCATACAGTATATATAATGATGTATAGCACTGTATCAGTTAAGGTGTATAGCATAATGATTTTGACTTACGTATTATGTTCTTTCATATACAACTTTTTGTTTCTGGAATTTATCATTTCTTCTTAATTTGCTTAGTTTTTTGTGTATCTGTTGATGCTTTTCCTCACATCTCTACAAAACTTCTCAGTTTTTTTAATGATAAATGTATTAGAAATTTAGCAGTTTTATTCTTTATATTTTTTTTCTTTGGAAAAGTTCTTGGAGCACAGTTTTCTGCTCCACTTCGATTGGTTTCTTTCCAGGCTGGGTGCACTGCTGTCCTCCTCCTCCTCTCCCTATTTTTCAGATCCCATTTTTTTTCCCCCCTCTTTTTCTTTCTGTAATCTCTCGTTTTGGTGGAGTACAACTTCCAGAATTTCTGTAACTTACATTACACTTTGTTGATACTTGGGGTATAGAAATGTTAGGTTGGAAATGACTTTTTCCTAAAAATTCTGAGGCATTACTTCACGGTTTTATAGCTTCTAGTGTTGTTGAGAAGTCCAGTATCATTTTTCTCCATAATTTCTTTCTGAAACCTTTTAGAATCTTTTCTTTCCCCCTTACGTTCTGAAATTTCTCAGTGATGTGCTTTGGTGTTACTCTTTTGTCATTTATGTGCTAGGCTTTATATTCTTCGGGAAAATTTCCCTATCTTGTTACTTTGATAATATTCTTGTCTCTGTGTTCTGTGTTTTTCGGGAATCCCTATCAGTGGGATGTTGGACCTCCTGGATTAAATTTCTTATTTTTTTGGTCATTGGTCCTCTTATTGTTCTACTTTCTGAGCCTTTTACCTGTTTCCTTTTAACCCTTATATGGAACTTTTTACTTAATATTATTTTTAATTTCTGAGAACTTTTATTTATGCTTTAATTGTGTCCATTTTTGTCATATCTTTTCATGTTTTATGGGTATTATTTTTTTTAATCTGAAAGTATTAATAATAATGTATTTGAAGTTTTCTTTTTGATCTCTCTAGTTCTCAGAGTTCTTTTCATGTTGAGGCTTTTGTTAAATGCCTGCTGATAAGTAACTGTGCAATCTTATTTAAAGGCAAGTCACTAAACAGCAGATTAGAAGATCTGCGTGTTGTGCAGTAGGTATTACTAACCGGGCTTCACTGTGGTTTAATTGTTTTCACTGGGGGACCCTCCAAATGTCAGAATCAACAGATCATCTCTCCGGGACTGTTCAAAGTCTCCAGAGAAGATCTTCCCCTGTTTTACTTGTGTGCTATAAACTTAGTTGTCCGCCTTCTGGGAGCCAGGGAGAAGGGTGTATTCTACTGTCTAGTAGGCAGACTTTCACTCAGCCTTTCTGTTTTTGGTCTAGTACTGTGCTGTCCAACATAGGAGCTACTAGCCATATATATAGCTACTATTAGCTATTAAATAGCTACTATTTAAATTAATTAGAATTAAATACAATAAAAAATTCAATTTCTCTGTAGCATTAGCCATGTTTCAACTGGTCAATTGAGGCCACCTGTAGATGGTGACTACTGTATTGTACTTCACAGATACAGAACATTTCCATCACCACAGAAAGTTCTATTGGGCAGCACTGGTCCAGTATCTTACCTTTCTACCCTCCTGTGTCTTGTGGTATTCCTGCTTGGTACCTTTCTGGTTCAATTCTTCCAAGGAATGTGATTCTGTATCTGGGGGGATCGGGGAAAGGTAGTCACTTACATAGGTAGGCTGTGAGTAAGATCTGGGAGTCAATTTGCTGTTTATGCTGACTTTAAGCCATTCATTGTTTTAAATATCTTGCCTTACCCGTGCTTTGTGTGGTACTTGATGCCTCCAGTTCCTGAACTTCTGGAATTTGAAGGACGTATCATCTTGTCTTTTTTTTCCTCCTGTAAGCACGTAGATTTCCACTTAGTTGTATAAAGTCCATTACCATTCCTCTATCCATTCTGATATTCTTGTTGACATTTCTTGTTTGCGGTTGTCTTCTCCATTCTTTTCATCTTTGTGGGTGTATGTCTTGTTTCTTCCCTTTGGTTTATGCTTTTTAAAATTAAATTCCTTTAGTACCGTTCTAGTGCAGATTTTGGAGGGAGCAGAAATAAACCCATGCTCAATCCATCAAGTTTATGCTTTTTAAACATTATTTATCTAAGGATATTGAGTTTGTCGTAGATTATGTTCTTTGCTAGTATTTAGTTGGGTAGAAGACTTTAGTCTACTAGGTTCTTCACTGATGAATATGAACATGAGAGACATGAACATGAGAGACAGTAGTGAAATATTTGAATACATTGTTTGAATTATTTTCATATTAAAATTTTTCTATTGATGGATGCACTTCAATGGAAATAATCCCATTGAAATGTATTTTAAATGGAACACTTTCAAAGAAAATGTGTTTGTCACAGTGTTTGGTCTTAAAATGTTATGATTAGTGTTATACTATGTAAATATATCTAACCTTTCATTCTTTTGAGTTAACTCACTCAAGGAGTAGACTTTTATTGCCTTGGCTTTGCATTTATTTCACTACAGAACATTCTTTATCCTTTCATTACTTGAAAAAATAATATTAAGGATTCCATCTATTCCTGCTGTATTGTCTTTTTGAAATGGCATGTATTCTGCTTTTTTTCTTTCAAGAGCTATTGTGAAAAGCTTGAAGCCTCTCTAGTTGTGTAGAAACAAATATAAGTACAAATTTGTATAGATTTTCCTTACTTTATCTCTGTAGTGTGGTAAAAGGTATGCATTTGATACTGGTAGATACTGATGATGAGAGAATTGCTACTTCCCTCTGCTTTCTGAAGGTGAATGCACATACCACACCCATTGCTTTTAAGTTAGGGACAGAAGGGGAAACTCCAGTTGTGAAGGCAACCATATAGCAAATCGCTGGTGTTTTCAGATGCTATAAAGTAATTGACCTTAATCTTGTCTATGGTATCACATTTAATGTTTAGATTTGGTTATCTGTGTCACACTCTTACCTGGTTTTTGTGAATAATCATGAGTAACAAGTGAAGTAGATGGATTGAAGAATGTTGGGCTGGAAGGATTGTTGGTCTTTTGCTTTAGCTCTTTCACTCTGCAGGTGAAGGAACTGCGGCTGATGGGCCAGAGGTTGTTTGACTTACATAACTGGATCCATGGCTCTTTCTTTTATATCACCTTACTCTATCCTATACGTCTTAAAGTTTATTAAGAAAAAATTTGTCAGACTTCGGGAGTTTTGGTTTTGCTTTTGTTGGCTAAATTAAATAACATTTGAAAGCATCACATTATGTGGGATAAGTTTTACTACTGTTT
Organism: Rhinolophus sinicus; assembly: GCF_036562045.2. Classification (NCBI taxonomy): domain Eukaryota; kingdom Metazoa; phylum Chordata; class Mammalia; order Chiroptera; family Rhinolophidae; genus Rhinolophus; species Rhinolophus sinicus. The sequence continues at coordinate 162,950,086 of NC_133752.1, forward strand.
TCACTTTCAGATTAGGAAAAGGGCTAGGAGAGATTGACCAGATTCACAAAGAATTAAGAGGCAGAGCCAGAATTTTAATTCATCTCTGACTTCAAAAGTTAATCTTTCTTTCTGCTACTTTCCCCAGAACCACAATGCCCCTTCCCTAAAAAGCTACTTTTAATTAAGCTTCTCCTATATACCAGGGGCTTTATATAGTCATTTATACACAGTATTTTCTTTCTTTCTCTTTTGATTACTTTTTATGAATAGGTAATACCTATGTCATTTTAAAATAAAATTTACATATATACATACATGTGTGCATATATATACATATACATACGTGTGTGTGTGTGTGTGTGTAAGTGTGTAAGTAAAAAGTAAACCTTGACAAGTTTTCCTTCAGTGAAGCTTGATATCGGCTACGGTGGGATATTTAACCATAGATATTGGTGAACACTACAAGTTAGGGCTTTTTTTTTTCCCTTTGGAGAGCTTGTTTACCAGTACATCACTGTTTATCCCCATCACTGTTAGTTTTTTATGGATCTTTTCAGATTATATTTATGCATATACAAAACAAAATCTTCCTACTTTATTCTTTTCCAAGATTTTTTTTTAGCTATTCTGAGTTCCTTGCAATTCCATATGAATTTTAGAATTAGCTGGTCAATTTCTACAAAGAAGTCTGCTGGGATTATGACAAGGGTTTTGTTTAATCTGTAATTTATACTGACATTTTTATGTCATACTGACATAATACTGACATTTGAACAATACTGAGTTTTCCTCTTCATGAACGTGGGATGTTTTTTATTCGTTTAGATCTTTAATTCTTTCAATAATGTTTTGTAGTTCTCCGAGTATAGGAATACATTTCTTTTGTTAAGTTTATTGCTACGTATTTTATTTTTGGTGCTATTATAAATGGAATTGTTTTCTCAATTTCATTTTTGAGTTTGTTGCAAGTATATAATAGTATAATTTGTCTTTGCATATTGATCTATCCTGCAACCTTGCTGAACTTGTTTATTATTTCTAACAGTTTTTAGTAGAGTCCTTAGCATTTTCTGCATACAAGATCATGTACCTACAACATAAGATAGTTTTACTTTTTCCTTCCCAATCTGGATTCCTTTTATTTTTCTTTCCAAATTGCTCTCTGTAGAACCTCCCACACAGTGTTGAATAGAACCCATGAGAGTGGACACCCTTCTGTTTCTGATCTTAGACGGATCACATCCAGTCTTCACCATTAAACATGATGTTATCTGTAGGTTTTTTGTAGGTGCATTTTATCTGCTTGAGGAAGTTTCCTTCTATTTCTATTTTGTTGAGTGTTTTTATCATGAAAAGGTCTTGGATTTTGTCAAATGCTTTTTCTTTTTTTTTTTTTTGCAGATGATCATGTGATTTTTAAAAATTTTTTCTAGTGATGTGATATTTATGATAATTGAATTTTACGTTAACTTTGCATTCATAGAATAAGTCCCATTTGGTCATGGTTTATAATTCTTTTTATATTTTGCTGGATTCAGTTTGCTAGTATTTTGTTGAGGATATTTGTGTCCATGTTTATAAGTTATATTGGTTTATAGTGTTCTTTTATGGTGGTGTCTGTGTCTCACTTGTACATACTCTTATCAACAGAATTGTTTTCCTTTTTACTTAGCTAATGGCAGCATTAGCTGCTGTAGGGCCTCCTAATCCCCGGGCAGATCCAGAATGCTGCAGTATTCTACATGGTCTTGTTGCAGCAGTGGAAACCCTCTGTAAAATTACAGAATACCAACATGAGGCCCGTACTCTACTAATGGAGAATGCAGAACGTGTTGGAAATAGAGGACGAATAATCTGCATTACTAATGCAAAAAGGTGAGATGTTCATCACAGTAATGCTTGCACACAGGACATTTTCATGTCCGGTTGCAGCTTTTGTTGAAAGTAGCAGGGACAGCATGTTAGCATTTATGCATGTCACGAGTGGCCTTGCTAATACTGAAGCTGTATTTATCCAACTCTAAAACAAAGACTCAGCTCAGTGAAAACTGTTTAGATTGTCATCATGTAGGTTAATTTGACTTTTTTCTCTTTAGTTTTTCAGCTGGTTGTTTGGTACTGTGAATGAGCATGTTAAAGACAATCCTTATTGAAGTAATTTTAAGTAATTTTAAGCCTAGAACAAGATAAAACACAGCTGAATAGTGTGTTTAATTTTTCTCTTACTATTATTCCTTTAAGTTTGTTGTAACTTTTTTATGCCATTAGTGATAGTCATGTGCGAATGCTTGAGGACTGTGTCCAGGAAACGATTCATGAGCATAACAAGCTTGCTGCAAATTCAGATCAGTGAGTATAATCCATAAATTAAATAAATATTCCATTTTATAGTCATATGTATTTCATTATAACTATTCCAATAATTTTAATAGTGGTTGGTAGAATTCTCTACTGGTTCTACAAGTTAGTCAACGAATGTATGCTGGAGCAGAAACTTTTTCCCATTGTCCCTTTCACTTTAAAATTTTACTTTGTTTCATAGGAAAGGTGATCAGAAGAATAACATAATATGTAAATTTCTACTGCATACTTGTCTTGATGGCTTCCTTTCATACTCTATTTCAAATTTGTAAAATGATCAAATTGTTGGTGGCATTATTCATTATGTACCAAATCAAAACATAACAACTAATTGCATTATATGCATTTTTTGAAAAGAGAAAATATTAGATGTGTTTGGGACAGTTGCAATGTGGAGTCTGAGATGGAGATATTAATTTTCTTAAGCAGACTACTGGTATTGTAAATGAGTAGGATTATTCTCACTAGGGGAAGCATGCTGAGGTATTTATGAATAAAGTATCATTTCCTCTGCAACTTACTCTCAAGTGGCTTAGTTAAAAAAGAGTATATATCTATTTAGATAAATAGAGAGAACACAAGTATAGCTAACACTTAGTGAATCTGGGTTAAGGTTACCGTGTTTCCTTGAAAATGAGACCTAGCCAGACCGTCAGCTCTAATTGCATCTTTTGGAGCAAAAATTAATATAAGACCCGGTCTTATTTTAATACAAGACCAGGTCTTATATAATATAATGTAATATAATATAATGTAACATAATATAAGACTGGGTTTTATTTTAATATAAGACTGGGTAGAAATAGAATAGAATAGAATAGAATAGAATAGAATAGAATAGAATACCTGGTCTTATATTAATTTTTGCTCCAAAAGATGCATTAAATTGATGGTCCAGCGAGGTCTTATTTTTGGGGAAACACGACACGGTATATGGACATTCATTGAATAGTATTTTTTTTTTCAACTTTTCTATAGGTTTGGCAACTTCAAAATAAAAAGTTGGGGGAAGCTTTTTAGCATTACAATTCCAGTATTCTTGGAAATAACCAATTTTTGGTAACAGTACTGTCTGATTTTGTCCTTAAAAAACATTAGTAAAAGGGAAACTAATACACAGTATATTCATTTATGCTGTGGCAGTTACTTATTATAAAAATTGTATCTGATTATAAGAATTTTCCCTTTATTTTACCCTTCAAACACACAGAAAATTATTTTTGCATGAATTTAATTAATATGTTCATTAAATGTTCATAAAAGTACAACAGTTAAACAGTTTTTCCGAAGTATTTAACTTTTGTGTTAACAATAGTATCTGAGTATAGAAATACAGTGTTTCATTTTATAAAACTTTCAATGGTTTACCTGCCTAGATTCTTTATGTAGTATGTATTCTATATTCTAAGTAAAAAGTTTTTCTTTAAGTCTCATGCAGATTCAGAAGTGTGAGCTGGTCTTGATCCATACCTACCCAGTTGGTGAAGACAGCCTTGTTTCTGATCGTCCTAAAAAAGAGGTAAGTACAGAAGTAATGAAAGAAAAGATCATTATTTTAATAATAAATGCTGGAAAGAGTTAGCATTATAATGATGATATTGCCAACATTTTCTGTCAAGGAAATATTTAGAGTTTTCAAAACAACCTGTAGAGCAAAATACTTAGGTTGGTTCTATATGTTAGAATTGTAGAATTTAAAGTGTTTTCTATTTTGCTTGCCTGTTGACATTTACTTAAATGTGCTGCAAAACCATACACAGTTTATATTTTTCCTAAAATTTCAATTACTGTAATGGATTTCAGTTGCTTTAATGACTTTTTAGTCTATAAAAATCTTTTTTTCCTCATTAGAAAAGAAATACACTCTTTAACAAAAATACACTCCAATAACTGTGAAATTAACTTCACCCATTTAGAGGGGGAAAAAACCAATTTCCAACCTTGGTTTTACTTTTTAAATAAATTTGAACAATTTTAAAGGAAAGATGACTCTGTTGGTTGTTAAAAGGATTTGCATCACATAATATTCCTTGTTAGTGTTTGGAAATACAGATATATGTATTTATGTAATTATAGTATGTTCAGGTTTTGCATTTAGCCTTATTTAATGTAAATGTGAAGTTTTACCTTAGTCTATGAATGTTTTATAGTTAAGTGGTATTTTTAGATCATTAGCTTTATTGTTGTGTTTTTAGGTGGTTTTCAGTGTAAGCCCATTTTTTATTTAACTTTGCCTCTTTTGATAATGTAGCAGTAGGTTGGTTTTGTGACAACTGAAAAATTTATTTACAATAAATATTGTTACCCTGGAATTAGTAAGATTTTTTTTTTTTCTTTTTCGGAAGGGGAACAGGACTTTATTGGGGAACAGTGTGTACTTCCAGGATTCCCCCCCCTCCCAAGTCAAGTTGTTGTCCTTTCAATCTTAGTAGTGGAAGGTGCCATTCAGCTTCAAGTTGTTGTCCTTTCAGTCTTAGTTGTGGAGGGCGCAGCTCAGCTCCAGGTCCAGTTGCCGTTGCTAGTTGCAGGGGACGCAGCCCACCATCCCTTGAGAGAGTCGAACCGGCAACCTTGTGGTTGAGAGGACGCGCTCCAACCAACTGAGCCATTCGGGAGCTCAGCGGCAGCTCAGCTCAAGGTGCCGTGTTCAATTTTAGTTGCAGGGGGCGCTGCCCACCATCCCTTGCGGGACTCGAGGACTTGAACTGGCAACCTTGTGGTTAAGAGCCCACTGGCCCATGTGGGAATCGAACCGGTAGCCTTCGGAGTTAGGAGCATGGAGCTCTAACCGCCTGAGCCACCCGGCCGGCCCTGGAATAGTAAAATTTTGTGTTTTCTTGTTATAAGTATCTTTTGGCTGCCTTATCACATTTATTGGTGATAAAATATGAGTGTTTGTGGTGATTTCCACATTTTATCTTTAGGGGTATGTCATCTCCACAAAATGAGTTATTTTTTCTACAGTTTTTCTACAGGCCACTTTAAATCCGTTTTGCACATAAATAAGTTAAAATTATAAATTAAAATGCATATTTAAAACAAAGACTTTTACTCTTTAAGTTTCAAGGGAACAGGGACTTTGCCTGTTTACTGCTGTATTCTCCAATCACTCACACAGTTTCTGGCATATAATGTAGTGAGTTCTGCTTAATGCCTATCTGTTGAATGAATGAATGTATGAACATTTATTGCTAAAATAATGATCATTGTTAATTTGTGGACCTTTTTATTTTTCCAAATTCTAGAAAGTAAAACTACTTAATTTTTATGGGTTGAAGTAAAATATTTAGCACTTGGTTATAGTGTATTAATGTTTTGTGGGGTTTTTTTTCATACTTTTTTGTAGTTGTCCCCTGTTTTAACCAGTGAAGTCCATAGTGTTCGTGCAGGACGGCATCTTGCTACCAAACTAAATATTTTAGTACAGCAACATTTTGACTTGGCTTCAACGACTATTACGAATATTCCAATGAAGGTAGGCAGTTCTTTTTCCTGCTATTTTGAAAGCTCTGTTTTGCTTTTTAGATATTTGTTTGACGTGTTATTTATTTTAATTGAACCTTAACTTTTTCTCCCCATATCATATTTTCTGTTTTGCTAGCCCACGTTCAGTGTCTTTGACCAGGTTAGTAAATACTGAAAAGCAACAAGAAAGGATCACAGAACAAAATGCTGTATTTTTCTTTCTAATAACACTCTATATTGTTTTTTTTTAATTTTAATTATGTTCTCGTTATTTTCATCAAAATAGAATCTCTATCTTAAATGATTACTTTTTCTGTGATTCTTTTTCTGACACCTGTGTTACTAGATTTTACTTACATTGTGTATTCTGGTGGATCTTTTGTTTTCTGTATTTTTGTTTTTGCCTACCCAGTATAAAGGTGTTTGAAACTAAATGTCCGACTAGGGGTAAATAACTCATAGTTTTAAAAAAGTTTATTACCCTAACTGAAAAACCAAGGATGTGAGTCTTAGGATTTTACTAATGGGTTTTCTTAGGAATCTATTGCCACCTGTTCCATTTCATCACATTATCATTAAGTCTAGGACTAAAACAATGCCTGGCCCATAGTAAGCTTTAAATGAATTTTTACCAAGTGGAGTTGATTTTAATTTTATTGATTACGTTTACAAATAAAGTAACCACTATATTTAAACGCAAATAGACTTTCTTATAAATCCCAGTTTCGTTGTTTTGCCACCATATGAAGAACAGTAAATTACATGAGAAGTACCTTTTCATTATTAATTTCCTCCTCATATGATTGGCTGGCTCCTTAACAGAGATTGTAGCTTCTCCCAATAGAATGGTTTGGATACATAAGCAATTAACAAGTAAAGTAATATATATAATTTCATGAGTTATAAGAAAAGTACTCTGAGGGTGACAGATACCTTGCTCTTAGAATTTGATTGTATTTGTGTGCTCCTGGTGGGACTCTTTCTTTAATCTCTTTTTCTTGTTAGTAGATAATATTGAAGTTCCTATTTACTATTTAGTGAAAACAAGTTACTAAACTTGTTCATTAGTCTGTATTTGCTGTTTTATATAATTGGTGTTTGCTAATTTATTGTAGGTATTTAAAGATGCTATTTCCTCCTTTAAACAACTTTTTCACTTTCAATTTATATAAACTATTTCAATTACATTATATTTATATACAGATATTTGTGTATATTAGTGCAAGACAATGCATTCAGAGTAAAAAAATTTTTTAAATTTCTGGATTAATCATCTATGTTAATTCTGACATAATGTAAGAAAAATCATTAAGTACTGTATTATATATACCCAGTAGTTTTTTAATAGAGTTCATATTGCAGTGGAAAACTATTGCATCTTTAAATAGATGAATTATTGAGCAAACTATACCATTATTATAGCTAATTTTTATTGGGTGTATTTGATCTCATTTTAAGCAAAAAGCAAAATTACTAGTTAATAAATAACTTCATTATTTTGAAAACAAAACCAAGTTATTTTAAATTTTGCTTTAAGGAAGAGCAACATGCTAACACATCTGCCAATTATGATGTGGAGCTACTTCATCACAAAGACGCACATGTAGATTTCCTGAAAAGTGGTAAGTAAGAGACATTGGAAAGTCTTAATTTGTAAGATCTAACATGAAAGAATACTAACAGCTTTGAGAAGTTCTTCAGTAAACAAACCTGATTGACTTTAGTTCATTCCTTTCCAAACTTATCCGACAGTGTCACCTATTAATGGCCGTGGAACTAGTGTTCTTTTTGTAGAATTTACTTTGGGAAAGACTAAGCTAATGGAACAATATTGAGAAAGAGAGCCATTAGAGGTATATCATAGTTTCTATCTTGTAGGCAGACCAGCTTGAGAAGGAAAAAGAACAGGAGCTGACCTGAAGAGTAATAACCTTACAGCTTGGTTGGATAAAAACCAGTTGTTTTGAAATTCAGTGTTATTACAGTCTCAGAGACAGAGGAAAAACTGAGGGTTGCTAGATGGGTGGTGGGGAGGTGGAGATAGGGGGGAGGTGAGGGGATTAGAAAGCACAATCGGTAACCACAAGATTGCCCTGGGGATATGAAAGTCAACTTGGGGAACGTAATCATTAATGTGGTAAAGATTTTGTAGGGTATCTGATGGACATTTGTCTCATTAGGGAGACCACCTCAGGGATGATGTAGATGCCTGATCACTGAACTGTACACCTGAAGCTGAAGCTGAACAATAATGAATGTCAACTATAATTTTATATATATATATTTATAAGAAGTGGAGTACAGCATTAGGAATAGAGACAGTGGAAATGTAATGGCTGTATGCGATGTCAGAGGGGTAGTAGATGGGGGGGGTTATCACTGTTTGAGGGACATAAATGGTAAATGTCTAACTATTGTTTTGTACACCTGAAACTAATAAAAAAAATCAATCATGTTTCTATACAGTAATAATGAGCACACCAAAAATTTAATTAGGGAAACAATTCAATCTAGAATAGCATTAAAAATATTTAGGAAAAAAAATTAACAAAAGGAGTATAAAACTCAGTACTCTGAAAACTACAGTGCAGTGCTGAAATTAAGGAAGACGTAAATAAATGGGAAGACATCCCATGTTCATGGATCAGAAAACTTAACATTCAGCCATAATTAATTCTTTAAAAGTTCTCTGTTGTACTTGGTCTCTGGTTAAAAATTCAGTAATTCAAGATTTATAGAAACTATAGCCAGATCAAATGTGGCTAAATTATTTCAAAATACTTCTAACCACATGCTTTCTACAACAGATTCAAATCTATCATATACTTTTGCATTCTCTTGAATTCCTTGTTTTTGCTTCATACTGGGATTCATTATACCCCTGGTGAAGCATAAAAGAGTAGTAATTCAAAAACAGGAAAAAAAAAGAAGTTTAGTATTATTTTTTCCTCTAGAAAGTATTTCAATTAGTAGGTCTCTTGTCTAAGCTGTGATTTCTGTAACTGTATCATCATGATATAGGGGAGAAGACTGGAGTTAAGAAGTAAGTTTTAGCTAAAGTCCCACGTGTTTCTAGAAGTCAGTTTATATACTTGCAAATTAAAGATGCTGGATTAGATGAACTGTAATATTTCATCCATTCCTAAAATTCAGTGAAATTACCTTTAAGATTTGACATTTTGTTACATTTTTTAGCATGTTTTCTATGTAAATTGATGCCATCAGAGAATTAAATGTTGTCTTTGATTATGTTATATACATCTTTTGAGTTAATACCATGAACCAGTCAACATTTGTTACATGTATAAGCAATGTGGCAGTGAACATAACCTGAATTTCTAACAGGAGAAAAGCTATTAAGGTAAATGGTTATAGTAATGTTTAACGAAGGAATGTAAAGAGCTTGTTTTTCAAAATACAGTATGTGGAAATTTCAAAGAACCTGTGAGGTAATACCAATTTCTATTTTTAAAACTTAGAAAAATGGTAAAAATATTCTTTGCAACACAACATATTTTTCTAAAATAGTTATTGATTGACTTACAGTTCTTTGTATTATGCATAGACACCGTGTGCAAAATGTTATGGTAGCAGTAGGAACAGAGTGCTGTAGGAAGACACGGGATTGCATGTGATTATGCCTCTCTGAGTTAGGCAGGCTTTACAGAGTAGGTGACATTAGAGCTGGGTTTTGATGAGTAGGCTTATACTTTAGCCCAGATATCCTCTCTAAGCTCCAGATTTCTACAGAGAATCCCCAACTGACAGTGGTTTGAGGTAACGATTTTTCAACTTTATGATGGGGTGAAAGTGATATGCATTCAGTAGAAACCGTACTTTGAATTTTGAATTTTGATTTTTTTCCCGGGGTGGAAATGCAGTATGATAGTCTCTTATGATGTTGGGCAGTGGCAGCAAGTTGCTGTTCCCAGTCAGGTACACGATTACAAGGATAAACAACCAATTCTCTACAGTGTACTGTGTTGCCAGTGTTTTTTGGATATTATCTTCTTTGCATGTTTAAGGTCTGCTAGCCTAAGCTATGATATTAGGTGTATTAAATGCATTTTCGACTTAACAAACTTTAGAATTCAAACTAGTTTTCACTTCTCAAAGATGCCTTGTCCGATGTCTCAGCATAGGTAAAATCTCTTTGTATAGATGCTCATAGCACTATATACGTCTCCTTCAAAGCTTTGTCAACTTGATAGTTTTTTATTTATTCATTATTATTTTATTAACGTCTGCTTACTCTAGACTGCATTAAGGCAAAAAATGCTCACTGTTATAGCTTATATATTTACTTTCTATTAGGTTGGTGCAAAAGTAATTGCGGTTTAAAAGGTTAAAAATAATTTCAAAAACCACAATTACTTTTGCACCAACCTAATCACTTATTTGTTGTTTCTTCTTATAAATTCATTAGGATTCAGTATAATTAGTTGTGCATTTTAGAAATCTGTAATTTTTTAAAATTACTTAACCATGTTATTTTATTTTTTAGTGGTGTCAGAGGGGAGCAGTTGTAGATTATTGAAATTTAAAACAAATTTTGCTATTGACTTTTTTTTCTTTAATTTATTTTTTTAATTTATTGGGGTGACAATTGTTAGTAAAATTACATAGATTTCAGGTGTACAATTCTGTATTATATCATCTATAAATCCCATTGTGTGTTCACCAACCAGAGTCAGTTCTCCTTCCATCACCATATATTTGATCCCCCTTACCCTCTTCTCCCACCCCCCACCCCCTTACCCTCTGGTGCTGTTGACTTTTAATGTAGTGACTGAGGTGATTAAATTAATTGATGAGAAATTTGGAGGAAACTTAAATATTTATTTTAATCAAAGCTAATATCCAGACTCTACTTGGTGTTTTTCTAGTTCATAAAAAAGATATTCTCTCAGCGGTATTTTCTTTTATAAAATTTGAACTCCTTCACGTCTTGGGTAAACAGTTTGAAGTTTATAGTCTATTTAGTAATGTTGCTGTTTCTCTGACTTATTTTTCAAGGTGATACCCACTTAGGTGGCAGCAGTAGAGAAGGCTCATTTAAAGAAACAATAACATTAAAGTGGTGCACACCAAGGACGAATAACATTGGTAGGTATTTAAAAATAATTGAAAAAGAAAATAATTAAATTAAAGGTACTTAAAGTATTGTATGTTATATAGGGTTCATTAATATGCTGCTTTTTCACTTTTTGTTTTTGTTTTAGGGGCTCAAAAAATGTTTTTAATTTCTCTTTTAATTGTGGAAATATTCCTTTATATTCTTTCAAATCAGTGTTTTCTTCTATTTCAGAATTACACTATTGCACTGGCGCTTACCGAATTTCACCCGTAGATGTAAATAGTAGACCTTCTTCCTGCCTAACTAATTTTCTTCTAAATGGTAACTTACATGATTTAATTGTTTTGACTGAGATTATTACAAGTGAAATCATTAGTGAAAATGAAAATGTGAATTCTGGAAAGCCATTTTCTTCAATACAGTTTAACCGTTTTATTTCCCAGAACTGTTTTAAAGTCATATAATCGTAAATACCCTTTAATAGTTTTACTAATGTTTAAAAATAAGAGGACTTTATGTCTTTCAGACTTATCTAAGTTTTATTTAATGTATTTTTTAGTGTTTTTAATTTAAAAATTTGACCATTAGAGTCTACATTGATTTTTTTTTTCTTTTTAGGTTTTTAAAATAACATTTATTTTTTAAAAGGTAACATGTACATATACTAGGAAACTGAAAAACAAGACGCAAAGAACAACATCATAAGCAGTTTATAATTTGATGTGTCCTTCTTGGTCCCCTGTGTGTATCTACACAATTAAATTTCCATTTTTATATAATTAAGATTGTACAGTTATGTATCAAGCTTTTTCACACATCATGTTTACCATTTCAGAGTCCCAAAGCTATATGAGTATTTTGATAATCAAAAATACACTACATTAACTCAATTTGAAAGGAAAAAATAATGTAATCCTGCCTTTATTGGTGAAGGAAATTTCATAAAGTACAAAAATGGCAACAGGCCTCTAGATAAAGATATTGGCAGATTTACAATTAAAATACTACATTCCCTTAATGTTCAATTAAAAATGAGCCCTAAAGCAACAGAGTACACAAAGCATAATGCTTCAGGAGAATTCATTATGATCTATACTTCTAAAATAGTAGCAAGGAGGCAAGTTTCCACTGAAATACTCAGTAGTATATTCCTATAGTACAGCTGGAAGAGATTCATACACATCAGAGGTTATCGTCACAATGTACATACAAACACATCCACACACTTCCTTCCCTCTATCCTTCCTTCTGCCCCTCTGCCGCCAACCTAAAGAACAAGTCCTGACGTCCATTTCTCAGAGATGGTTTAATAATTGCATGTCTAAGATGCCTGTTTTCTATCAATTGTAACAGAAAGATACTTACAAATTGGTTAATTCAGTAGCTCTCCTTTTTATCATAGCCAACTCAGAACATCTAAAAAGCTCAGATGTTGCAAAATAATGAACCTTATCCACAATAAACACAGGTACTTTACAAAAATGCACATAATAGGCCTATGGTTATAATCTAAAACTGTCTTCTAGATGTGGAGATACTAGCCAAGAACCCTGCCTTCACCCTTCCTCTTCTCCCACTTCCACCATTTCAGTGACTAAGTACTGGACTACATCTAGCTCCAAGAGACAGATTAACAAAAACACTCCCAGAAGACAGGCCTTCCTGAAAACTAACAAGGGCATTTATAAAGGGATTATTTTACTACCTCTAATTTTGATATACTTCAGGCGTTAGTACGTTTTTTATCCTTGAATACATAGCAATATTGACTAAAATACACACATATATAACTGGTTAGACAATCTGAACTACATTGATTTTTTTGAAAGATAGTGTAATACAGGCCATTTATCTTGGCCTATTGAATTTTAAATTACAAAGTATATATGGACTTACATCTTCTTAAACACTATACCTTTATCATAAATAAACATATTTTCAGTGTTATTTTGTATGATTCTTATACATATGGCCTTAAATCTGTGGTTTCCTTCTGTGAGAAAAAATTTTTTAAAAGCCAAATTATTGTATTTCATTTACTAAGTCTAAATTCTAATAGCTTCTTTGGTGATTCTTATAACTAGGTTTTTGAACCACTGATGCGATGAGTTAGTTGTCCCCTTTATTATAAGGTTAATTTCATTGTTATGTTAAGCTCAATTTGATTATCAGATTATGTATAGTCCAGGTTAAATAACATTCGATCATGTGAAATAGAAAGTAGTTTTGGTAACAGTGCTGATAATGAAGTATGGAAATGAATTGAGACTGCTTTCTCCCCCAAATGTTGTATAGCTTTAATAACTTGAGGTTTATCCAACAGTTGTCTCACTTTTCTTCTTGATATCCAGGAGAAAAATTTCATGTGAAATTGTAATTGAATGAAGAATATAACCAAACATTATACTAGAGATCACTATATTTATTTTGGAAAACCATCTCTATAACTGTAAGCTTGAGTCACCAAGAGAAAGCTAAAGCTAGGGTTCAGACTTTTTGGACCTGAAATGTAGATGTACTCAGTTAACAATGTTGGCTAAAATATGAGGATTAATAAATAAAAGGAAAACTGTGGACATAAATCTTAGGGGAAAAAAATAAGAGCTCATTTGTTTCATTACTTTCGGCAGGTCGTTCTGTTTTATTGGAACAACCACGAAAGTCAGGTTCCAAAGTCATCAGTCACATGCTTAGTAGCCATGGAGGAGAGATTTTTTTACATGTCCTTAGCAGTTCTCGATCCATCCTGGAAGATCCACCTTCAATTAGTGAAGGATGTGGAGGAAGAGTTACAGACTACCGGATCACAGTAAGACTCTAATATCTATAAATTTTATGTTTTGAGAATGTCATCATTCAGCACGTAGCTATTATTGAGTGCCTATTATGCTAAGAACTGTGACAAAAAGGGGTTTGGAGCAGTTGATTATTGTTATTTTAATTAGATGAGTTTCCTTCGATACTTGCTCAAAAGAACTATTTATCAGTACATAGTCATCTTTATATATTCATTGTATGCTTAGAAGTCTCTGAATATTATTGACATACTGGAATTTTAGGAAAGAGTGAAAATTGATTTGAACTAATATTTTAGGTGGAACTTTATTTTTAGTAATTTAAATGGCAAACAAAAACATTTCAATATTTGGATTGCTGCTATTTTGAAATAACACTAAATTTTTGTGTTATTTAAAGGTGCATACAAGGAAATTGTGTCTATTTTCATAGTAATTCTATTTTTCTGATTTTAATTTTTCACTCCCCCTCTCATTTATATTCGGTATTTCATGGTGTCTACTTTTTGAGGTGGTTGTGAAAATTAAATGTGATTGATATATAGGAGTGTACTTTGTAAACCAAGGTGTTATATATTGTAAATAATTGTTTTTGATGAGGCTTTTCTTTATTATTTTTACATCTTTTTTAATAAAGAGAAAACTAACAAGTGTTCATTGTGGAAAATTTAGAGTATGGATATCTTAAAAAACAGACTATATAAATTACGTATAATTCCATCATTCAAAGATAACCACTATTAAAATTTTGATGTTATCAAGGTAGTTTTTTAGTAAGCAGATTGGTATTCTAATGTGATTAACTAATTTTTCTATCTGTGTATGATATAAAAGACTTAAGTTATAGAAGAGAAGGAAAAATAAGGGTTCCTTGGCTTTTAAAAAGTGGAAAATATTTATGTTTGAGGCTTTTTTCATCTCCATTGTAATAAAGGCTGATAGGTTTCGTGTTCAAAAAGAAGGAAAAAAATTAGTGGGGGAGATGGGCTGTGAGAGAAATGCTTTGTTGCATATCACAGGACAGAAGACATCAGGGAAACAGACTGTTACATGTAATCCATAATGACACATTAGAAATAGTTTCTAATTTTATCTTATTTGGTTATCATTAGGATTTTGGTGAATTTATGAGGGAAAACAGATTAACTCCTTTTCTAGACCCCAGATATAAAATCGATGGAAGTCTTGAGATCCCTTTGGAACGAGCAAAAGATCAGTTAGAAAAACACACCCGATACTGGCCTATGATTATTTCACAAACCACTATTTTTAACATGCAAGCGGTAAGTGTTAAATAGTTTCAACTTTTCTTCTAGATTAGTTATATATTCTTTACAGATACCATTTCTCAAGCAAAGAATGAAATATGCTAGTTTGCTACAGTTAAAGAATTAGTAATAGAAAATTGAAGTGAAGGTTATATTAATAGATTGTCTCACCATGGTAATGTTTAAAATCAATTGAAGTTCTGCCTAGTTGCTTTGATATTTGTTTTTCAAGACAGATATTTTTTTTCTTTTTTTAAAAAATCTAACAGGTAGTTCCATTAGCCAGTGTTATTGTGAAAGAATCTTTGACAGAGGAAGATGTGTTAAACTGTCAAAAAACAATATACAACTTAGTTGATATGGAGAGAAAAAATGATCCTCTACCTATTTCCACAGTTGGTACAAGAGGAAAAGGCCCTAAAAGGTAGTTTTTTTCTTACTTTGTCTATCACATTTACGTGACACATACTGTTTTTTAAGTTAACTTATTCATGATATAATTTATATGTGTGTGTGTGTGTGTGTGTGTGTGTGTGTGTGTGTGTGTACGTATGTATGTATATATATGATTGAGATGAAATGATACAGATTATAGAATAGCAGAATTGGATACATTAGAGCTTAGAATTGCAGCATTGACTATCTAGGAAAAGAAGAGAAGTCCATTGTTAATTATTTTCTTTTACTTTACCAGTAGCAGCAAGTGATACTTTAATATTATTTAAAGGATGTTTCTAAGATTGTTATTTTAAATCTTTACTTCAGAGATGAACAATACCGTATCATGTGGAATGAATTAGAAACCCTTGTCAGAGCCCATATCAATAACTCGGAGAAGCATCAAAGAGTCTTGGAATGTCTGATGGCCTGTAGGAGCAAACCCCCGGAAGAAGAAGAACGAAAGAAACGAGGAAGAAAGAGGGAGGACAAAGAGGACAAGTCAGAGAAAGCAGTGAAAGATTATGAACAGGAGAAGTCTTGGCAAGATTCAGAGAGGTGGCTTGTTGATATTAATACAGCACCGTGGTACCTTTTGGCATACCATATTCTACATATAGAACAGTCAAACCTTATTTAATAGAAGTTCATTTAATGTTTGTTTATTTCATTTATAACTGAGATTTTATCATTCTTAAAATCTAAAACATCTTAAAGAGGTATGATTTCTTTACAATTAGAGGGCACAGGTAGTGTTTAATTATTTTTCCTAATTACCTTCTGAAAATTATAATTTGTGATGTTTGGTATCACTAGCTCCTTATCTGTTATGAACATCAAAGTCATAGTTTTCTTTTTTTGTTCTGTAAATATCATTATACTGGCATTTGGCATAAGATTTCTGCCCTGGAAGAACAGTGTTCTGGTAGAGATAGACAAGTAAGTCAGTGATTATAGCAAAGTGTGGAAGATGTTATAGAAATAGGCACAGATAAGATCATAGTCCTAATTCTGAAAACCTTCCTCAACAGTACATCTTTTTCCTTAGTTTGTGATTTACATAATGAGACCAAGGTTAAATTTTAAAAAACAAGAAAGTAATAAAGGCCTATAAATAAAAATATCATAACACATTAGCTGGCTTTGTCGTCTACGTCCTTGTTAGAAATAAGGCAAAGAACCAAGTAAATATTATAATGGCAATGTAGTAAGTCTTTTAAAAACAAATCAGAACTTATTAAGGAAAATTTCAAACATACAACAGTAGAATAAGTTACCCATTATCTACTTTCAACAATTATCAATTCGTGGCAGATCTCACTTCATATATATGTCCACATCCACTCCCCTCATCACCACCACCATCCACCTCCCCCATAGGAATATTTTGAAGCTAATTCTAGAAATCATTTCATGTAAAAATTAGAATGTAGAACCTTTTTTATTTTCTTTGACCTTAGAAGTTCACTTTTCCTTAGGGCCACTTAGCTTCTGAAACAGAATTGGCTCAAAGAAGAGGAAGAAAAAAGCATTCTCATTTAATCCACT
This sequence comes from Rhinolophus sinicus, assembly GCF_036562045.2. Classification (NCBI taxonomy): domain Eukaryota; kingdom Metazoa; phylum Chordata; class Mammalia; order Chiroptera; family Rhinolophidae; genus Rhinolophus; species Rhinolophus sinicus. Next base: position 162,967,020 of record NC_133752.1, read on the forward strand.
GATATTCAAGTATATTTCTGTATATTTTGAAAGGTTTTCTAGTCTCTGATGAAACTCAAAATTAACTTGGCGCTATTTTGTGGAATGTAAATACAGTTCCACAGTACATAAACCAGGGACCAAATGATAGATTTCTTAATCTTTTCTGTAATTTGAAATAGAATTTGGTCATATCTTTAAAAATTAAAATTGTGAAGTTTCTTCCAAAGATCACATTTCTGACCCTTCTAATTCTAGCTTCTTAAATTTTCCTCCATTTTTTTTTCATATTTTACAGCTAACTACATTACTGAATTATTACATTATTATGATGAAGGAAAAGGGGAAACTTGTGTTTAATTCATTAAGTTCTCTTACCTGATTTTAGATTGAGATTTAGCTTCTGATTATTTTCTAGGTTTACTTTGTGAGAGCAGCTATCTTACTAAGGCTCTCATGTAATATCTTGGTTAATTATTGGACTATTTAGATTTCTAAAAATTTGAACTTTCAATTTTATTATTTGTCCCTCTAAAAGATTAAAAGGAATCTTAGAGCGTGGAAAAGAAGAGTTGGCTGAAGCTGAGATTATAAAAGATTCGCCTGATTCCCCAGAACCCCCAAACAAAAAGCCCCTTGTTGAGATGGATGAAACTCCTCCAGTAGAAAAATCAAAAGGTAAAGCAGAACTGTGGTAACTATGCTTGTAAAAAATTTTTCAGTTGAGTTCTGTGTTGTGCAGTGTCATTTAATATTGTTGTGTATATCAGGAAGAACTGCTACTGTGTTTCCCCGAAAATAAGACCTAGCAGGACCATCAGCTCTAATGCGTCTTTTGGAGCAAAAATTTTAATTATTAATATTAAAATTTTAATTTTAATATTAAAATAAGACCTGGTCTTATATAATACGATATAATATAATATAATACCAGGTCTTATTTAATTTTTGCTCCAAAATACGCATTAGAGCTGATGGTCCAGCATGATCTTATTTTCGGGGAAACACGGTAACTGTTCCTGTTGATGTTTAGGAGATTCTTTGTTTACAGCCTTGGGAAATACAGGCAGTAAATATATTTGTCAGCATTAAATAAAAAGTAGTGTCATACCTTCACTAATGAAGCCTTTGGAAAATAAGCACTTGTACTATAAAGCCTGTGTTTTAAGCAAGTTTCATTATGTAAACTTGAATCTGTGTACGTTTCTGACATTATACTAAGTGCTAGGTTATTGAAGACGCTTTTTCCCTAACCTCTTATTGAAATTACAGAAAGATGTAGTATCACCCATTTATTGATAAATTAAAACCTCAGGGCTGGCCGGATTGTGATTATTGGCAGCTCATCGTAGGTAGAAGGTAGGCTTGTTTGGTTTTTACGCACTTCTGCTATAGTATACTCGTATATATTTTGATACATGTTAATATTCTCCTGTTCACTGATTTCTTTGAAATCAGAGATAAGGGTGATCTTGTCCTATTTGCCTCTCAGACATTTGCCAGGGTGCCTGAAAAATGAATATGTATGTGTTGATGAATTATTCTACTTCTCACATGCTTTCTACTTCTCATATGCCACTGATTAGGATGAGAAATTTAGGTTTAATCTAAACAGTGCTTCAACTTTGCTTGGAAGATAGAACTCTAAAAATTACTTATAGTGGCAAAAAGTTGCAAGTAACCAAAACACATATTAGTAAAAAATGACTAAATGATGGTGAGTCCATAGGGTGGAGTTTATATAGCCCAGGAATAATTATTGCCACAAATGCCTAGTCTTCCCTCTTGCTAATGTATATCATTCTAACTTCAGCTTAAGCAAGTCCTTTTCAGGAAGGGCTTATCTGATCTCCTTTCACAGTTAAGTCAGGTGTTTCTTTGTGCTTCCCTTGCATCCCAGGATTACTGCTGTGAGGGCACTTAGAGGACTGCATTGACCTTGCTTATTGATAATTCTCGACTCCTAGTTTGAAACATTTAAAGGCAGGGGCTTTTAAAAATGTATTGCTATATCACTACCACCCAATCCAGTCCCTGGCCCATAACAGAAGTTCAGTTATTATTTGTTGAATGAAAGAATGAGTAAGTGAATGCATGTGAAGTTTCTTTTTTTTAAGATTTTTTTTATTGGGGGAGGGGAACAGGACTTTATTGGGGAACAGTGTGTACTTCCAGGACTTTTTTTTTTTTTCCCAAGTCAAGTTGTTGTCCTTTCTATCTTAGCTGTGGAGGGCACAGCTCAGCTCCAGGTCCAGTTGCCGTTGCTAGTTGTGGGGGGCGCAGCCCACCATCTCTTGCGGGAGTCGAACCGGCTACCTTGTGGTTGAGAGGATGCGTTCCAACCAACTGAGCCATCTGGGAGCTCAGCGGTAGCTCAGCTCAAGGTGCTGTGTTCAATCTTAGTTGCAGGGGGCGCTGCCCACCATCCCTTGCGGGACTCGAGGGATCCAACTGGCAACCGTGTGGTTGAGAGCCCACTGGCGCATGTGGGAATCTAACCGGCAGCTTTCGTAGTTAGAGGCATAGAGCTCTAACCACCTGAGCCACTGGGCCGGCCCTGAAGTTTCTTTTTTTTAAATCAGGAAGTAAAACCGTATATACCGTGATCTCCATTCTGTATGTTTTTTTTTTTTTTTTTTTTTTTTTAAGTTTTTATACTTTAGTTTATCACTTAAATAGAGTTCTGATGGCTTTCACCCTGGAAACACTATATGAAGTGGCCCATATGAGCAGCAACTTGAGTGCAAATCACTATCTGTCCTGTAATTTTCTATTCAAGGCTGGTACTTGAAACTTGTGTTTTCTTGTATTCTATTTTATAACCTAAGTCATATGTCTCTTCTGATCAGCAATATACGTGGGCCTTTTATCACACCTCAATTTCATCTGCTTTGGAAAATGACCTCCTAGGATTCTCCAAAGTGAATATTGTGCCTGCCATATACTCTGTATGTAAGGTTGGGTTATTCCAAACTTAAAGTCTAGATTTGGAAAAAATGTATGTAACTCTTAGTATGATGCAATAACGAAAAAACCAAAATGTAATTTTATTGATATAGCTTGGCATTGGCAGTTATTTGTACTTGTTAGAGCAGTGGTATTATGGATGATTTTATTTTCTCCTTTATGTTTTGTTGTTTTCTAAATGTTATGTAGTAAGTATATATTAGTTTTAGAGTATGAAAAAGAAGACATTTATTTTTAAATTTATTTTTGAAAAAATTTATGTGCGGTAATATGAACTCTTTTTGGTATACAGTCCTATGGGTTTAAACAGTGCATACAGTTGTGTAACAACCACCAACACAACCAAGGTATAGAACTGTTCCATCACCCCAAAAGTTCTCTTGTATACCCCTTTGTAATCATCTGACACTTCCCCTAAGAACCATTCACGTGTTGTCTCCTATAATTGTGCTTTTTTCAGAATGTCATATAAATGAAATCATAAAGTATACTACCTTTGAGGTTGGCTTATTTCACAAAGCATAATGCATTTGAGATTCATCTGTTTTGTATGTTTATCAGTTGCACATGACTAATTTTATTAGAAATTGCCAATTTATTTTTCCAAAATGGCTGTACCATTGTGCATTTCCACCAGCAATTAATGCGAGTTCTGGTTGTTTTGCATCCTCAACAGCACTTGCTATTGTCAGGAATTTTTTTTTCCCCTCTTCTACTAGTATGTAGTAGTATTTCATTGTGTTCATTGTGGTTTTAGTTTATATTTTTTTCATGAATAATGATGAGAGCCTCTTTTCATTTGCTTCTTTACCATCTGTATATCTTCTTTGATGAAGGGTTCACTCAAATATTTTGATCATTTTTAAATTGGGCTGTTTGGTTTTTAATTGTTGAGTTTTGAGAATTTTTAATTTATTCTAGATATGAATCCTTTGTTGGATATATGATTTGCAAATATTTTCTCCCAGTCTGTGGCTTGTCTTCCTCCTACTAGTGACTTTGGCAGGCACAAGTTTGTAATTTTGACGAAGTCCCATGTATCCTTTTTTTCTTTATGATTATGCTTTTGGTGTTATATGTAAGAAATCCTTTCATTACCCGAAGTCACAAATACTTGTTTTTATGTATTCTTTTAGTTCTTTAATTTTAGATTTTACATTTAGGCCATGGTCAATTATGAGTTTGTTTGTTTTTTAATAACTTTCAAGGTATGGATCAGTGTTCATATTTTTGCACAAATATCCTAATTGTTCCAGTAGTATTTGTTGAAAAGACTGTCCTCTCTTCATTGAATTACCCTTGTACCTTTATCAGAAATGAATTGATTTTATATGTGGGAACCTATTTCTGAGTTTTCTTTTATGTTCCGTTAGTCTGTGTGTCTATCCTTTTGCCTGTACAGTATTATCATGATCGTCACAAGTAGAGTCTTAAAATCAGGTAGTGAGTCTTCTTTTTTCTACTTTTCAAACTTGTTTTGACTACTCTAGTCCTTTTTACTTTTCATACGAAGCCTTTGATTTAACATACCAAGCCCGAGTCTATTAAACATACTAAGCCCGAGTCTATTAACATGAGAAGCGCCTACTTGCACGTTTGGCACTTGGCTGCCATCTGGGAACTTTTATTGACTTTTAAAACGTTCCCTAAATAATGAAGTTATTTTGCTTTAGGTCTGAACTGAATCACGTGCTTTCTTTTTGGGAATCTGGAATTTTGGTAGTTGTAGTTTGGCAAAAAATGCCTATGTGACCAGCTGACAATAGAAACCCTGGACTTTGAGTCTCAACTGGGCTTTCAGGGCAGAAATGTTGTACACACATGGCTTCAGTTTTGCTGCTGGAGGGAGCAGGCACTCTTTGTGAACCCTCACTGGAGGGAGAGAGCATGGAAAGCCTGAAAATAGATTATTCTAGTCTTTGCTTTAACTGATCTGGCTATGTATCCTTACTCTGTTGTTATAATGATTCTTAGCTGTGACAGTAACTTTGTGTTTAGTTATTTGTGTCCTTCCAGCAAATCACTGAACTAATAGGTGGTCTTGGGGAATCCCTAAACACATACAGTTTTGAATAAGGGAAAGATGATACTGCTTTAATTGTATAAAACTATAGAATTAAAAGTATATTTTTTAAAATTTGTGAATTTTGAAGTAATGAATTATTCTGTCTTTTTCTCTTCTTTCAAATATGACACCAGGGCCAGTGTCCTTATTATCCTTATGGAGTAATAGACTCAATACTGCCAATTCCAGAAAACATCAGGAGTTTGCTGGACGTTTGAACTCTGTTAATAACAGAGCTGAGTTATATCAACATCTTAAAGAGGAAAATGGGTTTGTATTATTTATTGTAAAAGTTAGTTTCGTTAATTGCCTTATTATAATAAGTTAAAAAATAATCAGCACTGCTTGTTTGTTGCGTTCAGCTTTTATTACTAATGTGATGAATTGATACAAGTTACCTCTAGAAAGAAAAAAATTACCTTCGATTCTTTGTACTTGTAAAAGACATGATTATATTGATTGTAATCCTGAAAGTTTGTACTCCTTAGAGCATTTTTTTCATTGCTCAGTAAACATCATAGAGGGAAAAATCATAGAGAAAACTTAGTATACGACACTGAATCTGCATAAAGTATTGGGGGGAAAATATTTACTATTAAGTAATACAGTGTTAGGAATATTGATTTTCATTGAATAAATCTTGGGTCTCATTATTTTGAACTCTTTTTTTAGAAGACCTCTTGAAAATGCATTGCTAAAGAAATATCTTTAGTGGAAAAAGGAAGTAACTCCTTCATTAAATGGCAGAAGTTTTTTCCCTTAGTTTTGCTTGGACTGGTATTATGAGAAAAGTGGTCTTTGAAAGGAAACCTTGGGAAAGTCGCTTGATCTCTCTGGGCCTCAGTTTTCACTCATCTGCAAAATGAGGAAGTTAGACTGTTTCCCAGAGAAACTCGAACCTTAGCTCTTTTCTAAAGTGCTGACTTTTCTTTTGCTCTATGAATATGTTATAATTTAATTTCATGTGAAAGGTAAGGAGAAAGATATGGATAGTTAATGCATATTTTATTTCTCCAGCTCATTTTTTTTCCTCCTATTTTTCAGAATGGAGACAACAGAAAATGGAAAAGCTAGCCGGCAATGAATGGTGACTTGAGGAACTTAATTTACTATATTGTATAAATATTTTGGGCGGAATTTGATATAAGAACTTTTACAGCAAGATTGTATAGTTATGTTGCCTGGACTGGTTTTTACATTTTTAAAATATTTCAACTAACTGTATCTTTTTTGTATTAATTGTAAAATTGGCACATATGTCAAAAAAAAAAAAAAAGAAAATTGAGATTTGTTCTCCCAACTCACACAAATTTATTTTATGGTAAAGGGTTTTCCCTCTGGAAATGTATTTTAAAAAATTCTTAGGCTTCTCTTTGCTAAATAAAACTCTTAAAATATCTGAAATGCAAAATATTGGAGTATTCCTTTAGGAAAATATATTCATTTAATGTATATTCATTTAATGACTGACAACTTTTAGAAATTAAACAAAATGTATCAGAATTTAGGTGAGATTTGCAATATTTAATTTCAAGTCTTGCCCGTTAATCTGCAGCATATACACTACTTTTTAAAAAATTATGTTTTTGTTTATTTTGTGTTTTATTTTAAGTATTTTTGTTTATTTGTTGCCAATTTTAAAGCAGAGTTTTCAGATAGTTGGTGTAAATTTATATTAACCCGTATTGGATAATGTTAAATTTTGTTTTCTGCTAAAAATTTAGCATCCATTGACTTTTCATATTGAAAGAGAAGCATAAAGGAGATTATGTAAAGAATTACAAGAAAGGAAAACACTAGGTTATTTCTATCCTTGAATAGAATCTTGGTCTCCTCATCTCTCAGAAATGTCATGGTTGTATGGTACATGTTTGGTGAGTCTTCTTGTGCTTCTTCATCTGGAAGCTTGTAACATGTTGCAAGAAACATGTTATTTAAATGTTGAACGCTATTCTAGGCTTGTCATTTTTCCTTGAGTGTTTAGTAGAGGAAGGAAAAACCTCTTTGTTTAAATATAAAGATTCATTATTTTCTCTTAAAAAAACACACAAAAAACAACTGATGTTTAAATGGGTTCAGCAGGTTCCCTTGTCAATCCAGGGAAATCTACATTGCTCTCTTTTATAAATTCCTGTCTCATTCTCAGCCCTCGCATTTGTCCCCTCCCCTCAGCTAGAATCATTTGTATTCCATACCACTGTGGAGGTGTACACCCACACGAAGCATATGTCAGCATGACTAGTCCTAGTTAGCATCTTA